>NC_141691.1:1182984268-1183381678 GCF_964263255.1 Lissotriton vulgaris
ATCAAAACTGTCTGGAGTTCTCTGCAATCCCATGGGTGATTTAGATAGTAATAAAGTGTCATCTGCGAACATTAGGGCAGCAACCCTGATGCCTGTGAGACTTGGAGAATCTGGTCAGTCAGGTCATTAACATAGATGGGAAAAAGGGTAGGTGATAAAATGCAACCTTGTCTGACCCCTCTTGTGATGGGTAAGTGGTCTGTCAGCTCGCCTAATTGAGCACACCTCAGCAGGGCAAAATTGTGTTTGTGAAGTCTTATGATGTTGAACAGTAAGTATCTCCTGCCTCCCATAACAACTTTGTTCCAGAAAAGCATTTGGAGGCTGAAGACCTGATCCAGCGTGCTAGTGCTGTTCCTAAAACCAGCCTGGAGGGATATGCACTTCCTTGGCATCTAGCCATTCTTATAACCTTCCTAGGAGGATTCTGCTAAATAGCTCTGGGAACAGTCAATAAGGCTTATAGATCTATAATTAGATGGGAGTGATTGGCAGCCTTTTTTATTTGAGGGAACAATGTCTGCACCCAGCTAGGCAGGTGGAATGGAAGCCCCCTTCATTATAGCATTAAAAAGAACAGTTAAATAGGGACTCAAACATCCATATCACTGCAGTAGAGGCCTTCCGGAACTTTATCAGGACCTGGTGCCTTGCTAAGGACAATCTTAAGGATTGGAGATATAGACCTTTTATATGCAACGCTCAAAATTGTAATCTCATTCCTGTCATATTGCTTGATGGCTTGAATCAGAGCAGTCCTGGCCCGCCTAAAGAAAGGGTTAAACCATGTTGGAGGAGTCTGCTTCCATGCAGCTTTTTTGGCTTCCACAAAGAAAATTCTACGAATCTCTTCAATTATTTTAGTGTGTCCTATGCTAATTCTCTCCTGTTTATCGCTAAAGTCTGCCAGTTTCGGGTGAGGATAGTAGCCCTTTTCAGGTGTTCTGCTGCCATTTTGTAAACTGCCCCCACCAGCTCCTCAGAGTGAACCATATGAAACCATTTCACTTTGAGCATATTGTTAGTTGGCCTCAGTCTACTAACCAAAGGTTTGGGCTGACTGCCATGCCACAGAGTGGGAGATCTATGTTACTAGATGGTGCGATGTGATCAATGTCCTGTCAATTGACAAATTCTTCGTGAATTGAGAATTACTCCCACTGAAGGTGTCAATGCAACAAATATGTTTCTCTTTTTTGCTTTAAATTTTTTTTTATTAATGTTAGCGGGCTGACAGAAAAAGAAGAAGACAACAAAAATACATATATAATTTCATACATATACATATACAGAGAGACATTTAAAGTATATATGTTGTAGACGAAATAGTTTGATATGTGAACACAATAAAGAGAATTCCTATTACAAAATCAAACTATAGACGTATTCTTCTTTGCAGAAAAGAATAAGAGAAACAAGAGAAGCTTAACAATTATACAGCGTTTGAATAAGATTTTACTTTAGAAAAGTACCCCAGTTTCTATTGAATTTAGTCAGTGAGCGTGTTCCCCTAAGATTTGCAAGGGCTAACTCCATGGCATGTATCTCTGTTACTAGTGTCCACCACTTCCAAACCGTCGGTGGTTCCGGATCTATCCAGGCCCTAGCCGAGGTTAATTTAGCACATGAGATAAGTATAGTGGTTAGGGCTGATTGTGGAGTTGAAGAGAGATTACGATCTAGTAGAACCGAAGCAGCCGTGATGGTGGGAAGCAAGATATTTTTTAATCTAAGAACACTCAGTATATCCCCCCAAAAGGTCTTAAGTTTGGGGCAGGAATACAGTATATGTACTATATTGGCTGCTTCAGTCGAACATTTAGGGCATTTAGTACGACTGCTAAAGGAGGAGTTCGGGGACCATCTAGAAATTCTTTCGGGTGTGTAGTAGATCATGCAGGTCGTTCTATATTTCTGTAACCGAAGGCTAGATGATCGTACAAGGTTATTTATGTTGACCAGGGAGTGCTCTATCTGGTTAGAAGTGATATTTAAACTTAGTTGGGTGTTCCATTTTGCAGCCAGTTTATCACCATCATTTGTTTTAAACGTGCTGAGTGTTTTATAGGCTTCGCTAATAATTGATTTGTTTTTGTTTGAATAAAGACAAGTCCATATGTCACATTCAGAGATATTTTGAATCTTTTTCTTATGAACCAAATAGTCATGCAGTTGCATGTGTTTGAATCTTGTGGCTTCCGGTAGATCGTATAACTGTTTGAGCGTGTTAAATTCTAGAAACCCCTGTAAGCCGTATAGATCCGCCAATGTCTTAATCCCAGAAGACGCCCAGCTATGTGTGATAGTATCCGTAAAAATAGCCGGGAGACCTGGGTTACCCCACAATGGTAATTTTGGGTGGAAAAAGGTTGTTTTGCAAAATTTTAGTATATTAACCCAGATCCTAGCGATGTCTCTAGCAGTCTTAAATCTCACCCTTTTGTAATAATTCGGGTAATTAATTCTGAGCAAAAAGTATTGTGAGTATTGTTTCAACATAAAAAAATGAAAGAAAAGAGTTCTGTCTCCATGCAATAGGGAACGTAAACGTGTAAAGAACGAAGACCAGTGATATAATTTAAAGTCTGGGAAATTCAGCCCTCCCTTATTTGTAATATTTTTCAGCATTTTTAATGACCTTCTGGCCCTTTTGTAGCTCCATATAAAACTGCTCAGGAGCCCGTCTAGGTGCTGGAAGAATTTATTGTTTAATGCAAGTGGAATAGATCGGAATAAGTAAACAAACTTTGGTAAAACTTTCATCTTAATAAGATTTTTTCTGCTAATCAGATTCAGAGGCAGTTTATTCCATTTTTTCAAAAGAAGAGTGGTTTTCTTAGTCAGATCATTGTAGTTTATATTATTAATATCTTGTAGTCTGGCCGTTAGTTTAACCCCTAGGTAAGTTGCCTCTTTGCAGATCTCCGGAATAGCCACGGTGGGGGAATGATTAGCTATAACTTGCGTCTTCTGATGGTTAAGCTTGTAGCCTGTTACCTTCCCGAATTTCCCATCCTCAATATATATTCCTTTCAGCGCTTTGGCAATATCGGTGGTGTATACTGCAATGTCGTCCGCATTAGCTGTCATTTTCAGCTCCTGTGAACCGGAGCTGAAAGGAACAATCAGGTTTTGAGAGTGAAGGGCAAGCAGGAAGGGTTCAAGTGATAGGGCAAATAAAAGGGGTGAGAGGGGACATCCTTGCCAAGTCCCATGCATAATGGGAAATTCTGATGAGGTCAGGCCCCCATAGCTAATACAAGCAGTAGGTTTGTCATAAAGTGCTTTTATACCCTTCAAGAAGTTCCCCCCAAAACCCATTTTGGACAACACACACCAGAGATAGACCCACCCCACTCGGACAAAAGCTTTTTCAGCATCTAGTAAGATCATGCCGAGTGGGGTGGATTCAGTCTCCGCGATATCGAACGCCGTAATGGCCATATTTACATGTATCGTTGTATCTCTCCCAGAGATGAACCAGTGTTGTTGCGGGTTAACAATTTTGGGCATATATGGGGCTAGTCTAAGTGCCATGATTTTAGCAAATATTTTCGCGTTGATATTTATCAGAGAGATGGGTCGGTATGACCCTCTCTCCTCCTTAGGCTACCTTTTTTTAAGAAAAAGATTATTTTTGTCCTGTTCCAGGATTTGGGAGCCATTCCATTTAGTTCGATTGATTGTATGACTTCTAGTAGTAACTGTTCTAATTCTGATCTGCAGATTTTTTAAAGTTCCAAGGGTATCGTATCCTCTCCTGCCGCTTTTCCGGTCAGTAGGGAGTTAATAGCCTGATGTAGTTCGGTCAGTGATATGTCGTTAGACAGTGCGCCCAAGCCTGATAAGTTCTCTGTGCTCACTGGGTATTCATCGACATATTCCTGAATTAAGTCTTCTTCTGCAGGGCTATCTGGAGTGTATAGATTTTTGTAGTATTCAGCAAATTGATCAAGTATATCTTGTGGCTGACTATATAGTTTATTCCCTTGTCCTCGAATATTAGAGATTAGAGTGTCCGCTCTGTCTTCTGCAACTTTATAGGCTAAAATTCTACCAATTTTGTCCCCACCATCATATTGCGTAATTTTTAATTTATGGATCCTTGCACTCATTTTTTGGATAAAGTTAGATTTTATGTCAGTTTTTAGTGCGCTAAGTTTTAAATTAATTTCTATGACAGCTGGGGAGTTGAACTGTAGAGCTTTGACTAGAAATTCTTCTTGTTTAGTTATATTTTCTAATAGTGTGATCTTGTGTTGCTTCTGTTCTTCATTTTGTCTAAACACATAGGCTTGTGTAAAACCCCTAATGCTTGCCTTGCAGGAATCCCATACCATACAGCACCCAGTTGAGTTTTTATTAATATTTATAAATTCATTAAGATGGGTTTTAAGTTGCGTCACATAGATTGGGTCTGAAATTAAGTGTCTAGGGAAAGAGAAAGGTCTAGGGGGTGTCCTGGTACTTTGTGTGTCAAATATCATTATTAGTGCGTTATGGTCAGAGGTTATCCGGGGGCAAAGGATCATAGAGCCAGCCTGCAATAACTTGTCACTGACTAAAGCCATGTCTAATCTAGTGCACATCTTGTGAGGTGCTGAGTAATATGTGTAACCTGGTGTATTTGGATACAGATGTCTCCAGGCGTCTTTGATATCATGTGTCCGACATAGGTCTAATATAGATATCCTCGTCTTGTGCATCCTGTGGTGAGCATGCGGCTTAGTTGTGTCAATTTTATAGTCCATGATGCAATTAAAATCCCCCATTATAATAATTTCCCCCTCCCAGTCCAAGAGTTTCATATTTAATTGATCAAAGTGCCTTGGTTCATCTAGATTTGAGCCATAAACTATGCATAAAACATACTTGGTGTTTGCATAGTTGATTTGCACTATAGCCCATCTACCGTCCTTGTCGTGAGCAGATTGGATTACTTCGGCCCTAAATCGCTTATCCTTAAGAATAGCAACTCCTCTTGTGGGATTCCCAAAGGTAGAACAGACCAGAACATCATACCCCATTTGATTTAGAATTTTCCTATCTTTCCATATGATATGGGTTTCTGATAATAAGCAAAAGTGAGGGTTGTGTAATTTTAACTCTTCTGATACTAGAGATCTTTTGTTTTTGCTATTAAGCCCTGCCACGTTCCAAGCTAGGCATTTTATTAGATGCATTTAAATGTTAATGGAACTACTAAGCCCCTCTTCAGATGGTCAAATAATAAGTCTTGTTCTCTCAAGCGTCCATAACAAACAATAATACCATCGAAAAGCAATGATTTACAATCTTTATCGAATTCTTCAAAATGTTTTCCCCTGTCAGCCTGCAAACAGTTTTTGTTATGTTTCCCTCCCCCTAACTTCCCTTGCCCCCAACCTGCGGAGATGAGGACCCTCCCCCCTCCCACCCCCCTGGCTCTCTCCCCAGCCGGGGAAGAACCACCCTCCAGTGACAGCTGCCGTTGGTGAGGCAGCACGTGTGGTGACACACCCTGAAACACTCCTGCCCCCTCCCCTTTCTTAAAGCAAACTCCATTGTGCATACTAAGCAAAAATAACATAAGACTTTCTTTTCTTTTTTCTTGTTTTAACCCCTTTTTTTTTTATTTGTGCTCCCCAAACTCCCTTTAAACAGCTTGTTCATCAACCTTAATACTAGTACTAGTTATTTTCAGGTCTGGCTCTGGCTAGAGCTAATACTAGTAAGATAGTTCTCTGCTTCCTTAACGTCGTTAAAGTTGTGAGTTGGTCCGTTTCTCGTAACCTTAAGGCGGGCGGGTTCTTGGAGGAATACCTGCCCGCCGCGGGCCTTAATAGGATCCATCAATTTGCGAAGCTGCCACCTCCTATCCATAGTGTCCCTGCTGAGATCAGATTGTGAAAAGAACGAAAACTCTCCTATAGCTATTGGAGAATTAGGACGGGCTCTCTGCCAAACCGCTTGGCGTAGAAGGAAGTTACCGAAATATATTAAAAAGGGACGTGGGAATTGATTTTCTCTATTCCTCTGAAACAAAAGGCAGACGATGAGCCCGCTGGATTTGCGAGTCCCAGTCCCAATCTGCCAAATCTGGAAAGGCCTTCTGGAGCACCCCTACAATGTAGGCTCTAGGGTCTGAACCCTCTGATCTCTCCGGGATACCGAAAAGTCTTAGGTTGGATCGCCTTTGCCTATTCTCCGAGTCCTTGACCTTTAGCTGTAGTACCTTCAGCTGATCGTCGTGCTTTTCCACTGCTCCTACCATTTTGGTGTTTGACTCCTCCACCTGTACCACCCGTTGTTATAATTCCGTAGTTTCTTGTGATACCCCCCAATTTTAGTGGTAAGATCCAGTAGAGAGGATTGCATCTTGTTATTGTCCTCCCTAAGTTGAAGATAATATTCCTGTGCTTCCGCCCGTTGATTGCTCAATTGCTTACTCAAAATCGTGAGTATTTCATCCAAGGAGGAGGTATTAGCTCCCTCTCTTCTTGAATCAGCTGTAGGAGAGACAGGAGCGGACCCAGAAGGTACCTCCGTTGAAAAGGGAGGACTTGCTATTACATGGGCGGATAGTTGAGTGGCTAGATGAATAGCATTATCCTCATATGCTGGTGTTAACTCCGAATTATTAAGCAGCCCATTGTCCTGCTCTTGAGGTTGGAGTTCTTCTATCTGATCTGCCAGGGGTGTGTTATCCGGGTCAATCAAAATGCTCTTATCAGGGGAGATCATTATTGGCATAGAGTCTGTAGGACTTGCTCCTGATAACCTTAGTGTCATAGTTTTGACCAGACCTTTTGCTTCAATCCACTTTCTAAGCGGACTTTTCTCTGGTATATTCTTCCTTAAGGCTAGATTATTGCTTGACTTTAGCTTTAGCCGTTTAGATATAGCGCCAGCCTTATTACTTTTCTTTGCTTTTTGTTTGCCCTTAATTTTAGTCTTAGAGGTGCTCCCCCCCATTATAGATTGGCAGAAATGTCATCTTTGGTCTCTGTTTCAGCCTCATAATCCTCATAGGAGTCCAGCTCGGTGTCCATTGAAGTCATAGTATGTACTGCAGCTTCATTTTGCATCCCGCATTCATTGTCCTCTGACTGGGCTTCTGGTATCCCCTCTAAATTGTTTGGGATGAGGTCACCAGAGGCTGACTTAGGTAATGGTTGTACAATTTCGTCATTATTGTCACCAATGTTAACCTCCAATGCCAAAGGCTGTGCACTTAAGGGATCAGTAGAAGATTTTTCCACACCAGTATCGATTTTAGCATTAGGATCGGCATCTTGGCTGCTTGGGATCATTATTGCGTCCCCCCCCTGTTGTGTTGCGCTGGGATTTGTAAGTGCTTTTTTAAGAAGTTGTGCAACAGTCTCTCCCGCTGCCCCCCCTGTTTTAGCTGAGGTTTTTGGCCCAGTTTTATCTGCCTTAGGGGTCAAGCCCTTGGACTGTAACCCAGCTGAAAAAATAGGTGGCCTCAGTACCTGTTTAGCCGTTGCGGCTGAGGATTTCTTTTCCCCCGATTGAGCAGGACCCTCGCTGCTCTCTAATGAGGCGTCCTCGATATGCGCTTCTGAGATCAGCGGGGGAGAAGCCGCTGCCGCGGTGGACATCAATATTGCTGCCGAGGGCATGATGACAGTACCAGCGGGGGCTGCCGGGGGGGGGGTCCGTCGCCGTCGTCGCCGCCGCCGCCGCCACCACCGCCTGTTTGCTGTTCCTCGTTTGGCGTGGCGGCATTGGGTTTGGATTTTTCTGAGACATCCTGCGGAACCACAGCACGCCGGCAGTCACTCGCCGGCTGAGAGTAGGACCAAACCAGCCGATCCCTGAATTGCTGATCCGTCCTCCTAGCAGCTGCCGTAGCAGCCAAGCGGCATCCGAGAGCAAAAGCATCGGTTTGTCACGGAAAGGGAAACCATCAACAAAAGATCTCTTCTCCCCGGAGAATATAAGTCTGAGTCGGAGTATGCACAGCTCAGCTCGGCGCTCAGCGCCGGAATAGTCCCATCCGAATTTCTCGCTACTCCCGTAAGCTCTGGAAAGGAGAGGTGAGCGGAGCTTGCAGGTGAGTCAGCCGACACGGACCCTCACTCCGCCTGCTTGGATCCGCGTGACCGACTATTTTCGGCCGGGCAACAAATATGTTTCTCACTATTTCTGCAAAACTAGCCCCCTTATTACAGATTAGTTCATTATTGTTTTCTTTGCTTCCAGTGATTCTTTTCACATGATAAACCTTTAGAAATACTATTCCAAAATAGCAACTCCCATGCCATCTTGCAGGTAGCTTAAAGTAAGCTTTGTTTCCACATATGTAATAAATTCCAGGAAAAACTGGATCTGTTTCCCCTTTTAGTCCCCATCCTCCAATATCCAAGAAATTATGTTCACATTCACTGGAACCAAAACATACATTATTATAGTAAGTCTTTAACCTATGGAGACAGATTTTCCCTTTCTTTTCAAAATCTAGGGCCATCACAGCTTGAGTTTTGCCAGATGTATAAATTCTTTCTTTTTCAGCCCATTGTGGGATATGACTTTTCAGTGTGTTGGCTTTCTTCCGGAAATCCTGTTTCCTTTCTTCTACTAAATTCAAAAATATATGTTCTTCTTCTTTCAGAGAACATGTTAGAATATGCTTGTGAGCTTCTGCTATATCGTTTGCATTTTGTGGTAAGAAAAGTTCACCCATATACTGAGCTGCTAGGCTACTAAGTACTGGATTCATATTCCTTTGAACAGGAATTTCTGAAAATATTACATCTAGGGCTCCAACTTTCTCGAACCAAATCAGGCTGGGTTCAGACCAGCCCATTCCACCGAGGCTGTGATCCTGGCAGTTATGGACATGCTTAGGGCTAATGCAGAAAAAGGAACATCACAGGCGCTCGTCTTACTGGATCTGTCGGCTGCGTTCGACACGGTGGGCCACAACATCCTCATCCACCATGCCGAGCAAGCCGGCATCCGAGGCCTGGCCTCTGCCTGGCTCAAATCCTTCTTGTCGGGCAGAACGCAGGCGGTCCGGCTCGGTCCCTTCACAGCCGCGCAGGTCCCATCCATCTGCGGAGTGCCTCAGGGATCCTCCCTGTCCCTTCTGCTTTTTAATCTCTACCTTCAGCCGCTTATTTTTTCCTTGAGGAGGTGGAATGTCACCGTATTCAACTATGCAGACGATCTGCAGATCATCTTTCCGCTCAACACCCCCAATGCAGCCCTCGATTGCCAAGCAGTGATGCTACACATCCAACACTGGATGAACTCCCATCAGCTTAAATTGAACCCGGGGAAGACCGATTTAATTCTCCCAGGAAACAGTCTTACTCACTGGGGCCCACAGTTTTGGCCGACTGAGCTTGGCTCCCCACCCGTCACGGCTAAGTCAGCAAAGAGTCTCGGGGTCATAATCGACTTGGAGCTCTCTCTTAAGCCTCAGGTGGGTGCGGTTGTATCATCATGCATGTTCCAGCTCAGAAAAATCAGGAAAGTTTCCCACCTCCTAACACCGGAGGCCCTGATACAAGTCCTGATTGACTTGGTGCTCTACCGCCTGGATTTTTCAAACTCTCAGTACTACAGCCTACCCAAATTCCTCCTTAATAGGCTCCAGACTGTACGGAACCAAGCAGCAAGACTGGCCTATAAAACCCCGAAGTGGCAATCTGCGAGACCACTGCTTCACAGACTCCACTGGTTACCGGTGGAGCAGAGGACTGCATTTAAGATCGGCTGCCTGACTTTCAAGGCTGTGTCTGGGACCTCCCCTGCCTTTCTCAAATCACTGGTCGTCCCTTACCGCCTGGTACGTAATCTCCGTTCTTCCCATCACCTATTGCTAGCTGTCCCTTCTACCAAACTTAAAAAAACTGGCGGTCGTAGATTTGCTTACCTTGCCCCCGCCTTCTGGAATCAGTTGCCTTTCCCTCTCAAATCTGCCAACTCCCTCCTGGCATTTAGAAAACTTCTGAAAACTCACCTCTTCACACAGACTGGCTAGACCCCCGTCCCCCCATCTCACAGCACTCAGCCAGCGCCAGGAAACCTTTTGGTGTCAGTGCACTATATAAGAGCCCCTTAAGATAAGTTAAGATAAGATAGGTTTGAATAATAGTACTGCAATTTGCCTGTTTTATAAAACCGACTTGTTAGTACACTACATGAAAATCCATATGTTAACGGTAAATGGTGATATGTGACACCTTCTGCTACGGAAGCTAGTAACTTCATATATACATAACATTCACAAATTTCCATAGTATCCACATATTGAAACAGTAACTTGGTGAAAACATTTAAATCTGTGTTATTATCTGTTACTGTGTGATGTAATTCTGACTCTTATGATGCTTCTAGTTGTACTCTATCTCCCTTTAAGTTGTCAAAATTTCAATTTATATTGGTACTATTTCAATTTTCTATGCTCATCAAATATGGTATCCCTATAGTTAAGGCTAACCATACTACAATCACTATTAACATACTACATATACATATTCTACAGCACTTCTGTAAGCAATTTCCTTTTGGTCTTTCAGCAACTTTATCTCTAGCCATTTTAAGAAGATTTTTCTTCTTTCTTTACTTTTGGAAAATTTAAAGTTTCTGATATTATTTCAAGGTGGTCTCACTTCTCCTATATCAGTATGATCTACAATTATTTCATTTAGATCTAGGTTCTCAAACTCTTCAAGAATTACATAGGTCCAATCAGGGCCTCTGAATTTATTATTCAGTATTTTCAATCTTTGACTCCTCCATCTGGAGTTCTCGCTTGTCTTTCCTGACTGACTAGTGACTTAATTCACCTGGTCAGGTTCTTCATTTATTGTCTTTAGATGATATCTTAGTCTTTTTACATATATAGGCCAATTATCACCTTTCATAACCCTGTACTTTCACTTTCTTCATCAATCTCGAGCATTCTTTTATTTACTTTAATTTGTGGCAAAATATGATTTTCTTCATCTTCTGAGTCCCTCTCTAACTGACCTAGTTCAGGGCTTCTTAGAATTACTCCTTTCCCCAGAAAGTTTCTGCTTCCCCTATTTGGTCCTGTTCAGGTTTTACTCTAATTTGCTCTTCTTCCTGAATGTGTTCTTCTTTTCCTAACTGGTCCTGCTCAGGTCTTATTGCACTTGACTGGTTTGCGACCTGAACGTGTTCTTCTACACCTATCTGTCCCTCCTCAGACCTGTGAAAATCCTGGTTCACCTCTGTCTGAGTGTATTTTTCTTTCCTTGTCTGTTCCTGCTCAGGAACTCCAACAATTTCAATTTCAATTTCCTGAGCTTGTTCTTCTATTCCTTTCTGGTCCTCGCTAACTTCTTGCTTTTCTAATTTTGTTTTGCTTCTTGTTTTATATATATATATATATATATATATATATATATATATATATATATATATATATATATATATATATATATATATATATATATATATATATATATATATATATCAGATATGTCAACCACTGGTACCCAATCCTCATGAGTAGTGCTTGGTTGATCTTAGTCGTACCTGGATTGTTCTGTTGACAAATTAAACATCTCTGGCAAAGGCTCTCTGCGACAGTCCTAAACTTCGGGTTGTACCAATCTTGTCTAAAGAGTCTGCTCATGGCATCTGTACCTATATGTGTATCTCCATTGTACATTCTGGCCAATTGTGAGAGTAAGCAATCTTGGCCTACCATCTGGATATACCCCAAAACCATCTTATTCTCATTTTTGACAGCCTGTTTTAATCCACCCTTCCTTTTCACTTACTTCTACCTCATCCTGTAAATGTCTTACTTCACTCCATGTTTCTATGGCTGAGATAAGCATAAGTTGGCATCTTATTCCTGTTGTTTAAATGTTCTTGTTTACTGCCTTTTTGGTCTTGGCACAATACTTGGTCAGCATAGCGATTACCAGTAGTCACATAGGGACAGATGTAGGTAGCTAAAAACCTGTCGGTAACGGCTGAAAATCGGTAATGTTCCCGTTACCGACCGGTATTTATCTCTTTCTAATGTAGGAGGCTAGAAATAAGGATTCGGTAATTTACAGATTCCTCATTTTAAGGAATCGGTAAATTACTGAATCCTTAAAACCTATGTAGGTAGCACTCAAGTGAGTGCATTTTTGCCCTAAGGATTCGTTATTTACCACCAACTACATGTTGGTGGTAAATACCAAATACCTTTAGAAAAGCAATATTGTGTTTTTTTCAAGGTGCTATGTGGCTGACATACATGCCCTTAGGGAAGATATTTCTTATTACTGAATCGGTATTACCGAATCGGTCTTAAGAAATATTACCGAATCAGTAAATTTTACCGATTCATTACCTTCATCATATTTACCGATTCCTAAATACCGAATCGGTAAAATGAGATTACCTACATCTAGCCCATAGTTGTTTCCAGACTGATGTGCAGCACATTTGACCACAGCTACTTCTTTTGGAAATTGTATTGTTCTTCTAAAAGCTCCTTTACATATTTTCCATTTTTATTAGGGGTTCCTGAAGCAGTCATGAAATCCCTCTGCACCCAGCATTGGCCAAAGTCATGCTCAACCCCGTAACCATACTGGCTATCAGTGTAAATGGTTACTCTCCAATTTTTCCCAATTTTACAGGCTTTAATTAAAGCACCCAATTCATCTAATTGTGCAGACTTGACAGTATGGGCGAAATTTGCGAATTCGCGATCCACGAATTGGTGCGAAAACGAACTCGCAATTTGCAAAATTCGCGAATTCGTGTGAATTTGCTGTTTTTGCCAGTTCACGAGGGTTTTGTACAAGTTCGGGAACGCAAACTTACTTGTGTGGTCGCAACGTGTTGTTTCTACGTGTCCAGCCTGTTTGCGACCCTGTGGTTCATAGCGGCCACCCTCCGGTTCATCACTGCCACCCTCTGGTTCACCAATGCCACCCTCTGGTTTGCCACTGTCACCCTCTGGATGATCACTGCCACCCTCTGGTTCACCACTGCCACCCTCTGGTTCATCACTGCTATCCTTTGGTTTATCACCTTGTGGTTCACCACTGCCACCCTCTGGTTCATCACTGCCACCCTCTGGTTCATTATTGCCACCCTCTGGTTCGCCACTGCAACCCTCTGGATTTATCACTGCCACCCTCTGGTTGATCACTGCCATCCTCTGGTTCATCCCTGCCACCCTCTGGTTCATCACTGCCACCCTCTGGTTTGCCACTGCCACCCTCTGGATCATCACTGTCCCCCTTTGGTTTATCACAGCACCCTCTGGTTCATCACTTCCACCCTCTGGTTTGCCACTGCCACCCTCTGGATCATCACTGACACCCTCTGCTTCACCAGTGCCACCCTCTGGTTCATCACTGACACCCTCTGGTTGATCACTGCCACCCTCTGTGGATTGGAACAGGGAGGGCTGAATGAAACTAGACACTGCCTGGGGCACACAAGGTGTCCCATGCAAAGTCCAGTTCAAACCGGTGCTGGGGCTCTCCATCCCCAGCTCTGGCGCGAAACTGGACAAAGGGAAAGGTGTGCAACCACCCCCTTCCTGGGTCCCACCCATAGGAGGGACCTAGCAGGAGATCCAGCCCCTAGGTTTGGAATAAAGGTAGGAGCTGTGCCAATGCAAACCAGATCATCCTGACTGAAATTTTGAAATGAAACTCTGGACCCTTCGACATCCCACTCGACATGGAAGACTGAAGAATCTCCTTTGTGGTCAATGAGTGGCCACCTTGTGTAAGCAGGCACCATCAGCGCATCAAGACTTTATTTGCCGTTGCTCCCGCCGGAGCTCGAACGACAGAGATCAACAAGACCCAGACTCCCAGACATCCAACAGCCCGATCCACAGTCCTGACAAAGCTGAGACCCATGGAGGCGACGAGAGACGTGGGACCTGCCATATTGAAGAGTCAACAAAGTGCTTCCTGTGCAGCTCCCGAGGCACCCTCGATGCTGTGATTTGGAGTTTGAGAAGCCCGAGCCCCGAGCAGCCTGTGCTCTAAAGATCACCCCTCCACACTCACCGAGTGCTGCGTGGGGTCCTTTCAAACATTTGCTGCTTGCCGCGTTGTCCGGTCGCTTGCCCGTTGGCTAGTGGCCTCTGTGACAACGATCCATCAAAACTACACTACTGGTCTGGTTGCTCCAGACTGGCCCTAGCTCCCCTGAAAAGTAGTCATTGATCTGACCTTCCCGGTCCGATCCAGAAGACATCTCCGAGTCCTGCTTGGGTTGCATTTATCCAAGGTCTGGTGACACCAATTCAAGAACCGACACCGCCAACAGCAAGAGCCTTTGTGGGACAGCTTGTGTCCACCAGCTGGTCATCTTCGATCCTTACTGGTCCATGTGGCAGCAGACACAAACTACTCGATAGCACATGATCGCAACCCGACACTGCCTGGTTCCGTCCTGGTTCCATCCTGGTCACTTTCTAGTGACCTAGATTCTGTCCCCTCTGCTTTAAGGTACTCTACATCTTCGATCCGCCCTTGGATCCAACCGGACTTTTCTCTCCTGGCCGCGTGCAGCATCTTTACCTCCAGGCTCCATAGAACTCCACGAAGAAACCCGAAGCACTTTGGCACCTATAGACCCGCTTCCTGTGGGTGAGGTAATGAGATTACACCGGTGCTCCTATAGTGGTTTACACCTCTAGAGTCCTACTTTTTATTGGCTAAGTTCTAGTCCAGTCGGAAGATTCCTAAACCTATAACTTTCTGATTTTTATGCACCATTGTCTTGTATGGTAAACGCGGTTGCCTATAGACACTGCACCCGCATCCTGTGGGCCTCCTATGTCCTAACCTTTGTTAGTCCAGTGTAGGCCCAGCGATTCCTTAGGCCCTAGGCCTGTTCATTGTTCGTGACGTGGTACTTATACCACTTTCTTAATATATGATTGAGTGGACACCTGGCCTATCCGTACTTGTGCTTCTTATTGAATGTTATACTGTGTTCTTTCTTTAACGCTTGTGCTATTGTGCTCATAAAGAGTCAAGGGGATTATTCTAGAAATAAATGCATTTATTTTATAATATATAATTTGTGTGGTGTCCTTTCATTTGGTATTTAAAGGATTGCATATGGTAAAACAGCTGGCTTCACATGCCCTCTTGAATTTAGCCTAAGACTGCTTTTGTCCATGCTACCACTAGGATAGCTGGTCTATAAGGTTGACTTACAACCAATCACCATAAGGGTCGTTTGGACTGGTGCAAGGTGCTCACTAGAATAGTGATCATCATATACCAGGCCAACTTCTCACACACAGCACCCTCTGGTTCTCCACTGCCACCCTCTGGATTATCACTGCCACCCTCTGTTTCATCACTGCCACCCTCTGGTTTGCCACTGCACCCCTCTGGTTCATCACTGCCACCCTCTGGTTTGCCACTGTCACCCTCTGGATCATCACTGTCCCACTCTGGTTTATCACTGCCACCCTCTGGTTCACCACTGACACCCTCTGGTTCACCACTGCCACCCTCTGGTTCACCACTGCCACCCTCTGGTTCAGCACTGCCACCCTCTGGTTCATCACAGCACCCTCTGGTTCACCAGTGCCACCCTCTGGTTCATAACTGCCACCCTCTGGTTCACCACTGCAACCCTCTGGTTCATCCCTGCCACCCTCTGGTTCATCACAGCACCCTCTGGTTCACCAGTGCCACCCTCTGGATCATCACTGTCCCCCTCTGGTTCACCACTGTCACCCTCAGGTTCATCACTGCCACCCTCTGGTTTGCCACTGCCACCCTCTGGATCATCACTGTCCCCCTCGGGTTCATCACTGCCACCCTCTAGTTCACCACTGCCACACTCTGGTTCATCACTGCCACCCTCTGGTTCATCACAGCACCCTCTGGTTCACCAGTGCCACCCTCTGAATCATCACTGTCCCACTCTGGTTCACCACTGTCAACCTCTGGTTCATAACTGCCACCCTCTGGGTTGCCACTGCCACCCTCCGGATCATCACTGTCCCCCTCTGGTTCATCACAACACCCTCTGGTTCACCAGTGCCACCCTCTGGATCATCACTGTCCCCCTCTGGTTCACCACTGTCACCCTCTGGTTCATCACTGCCACCCTCTGGTTCACCACTGTCACCCTCTGGTTCACCACTACCACCCTCTTGTTCACCACTGTAGATTATGGGGGGAAAGAACACCTGCCCAGCCTCAACTGAGATGAATTAATTTGGGGCTGGTTAATGTGTCACAGAATTTGTGCTTCAAGTCTGGCACCTTCCTTAGCTGTAAGAGCTTCCTGTTGCAGTTATTTTTTACAGTAGCATTGTGCCATACTTGTAACTATTCTCTGACCCCGCTTTGAGGGTCAGAGCAGGGTCAGAGAATAGTTGCAAGTAGGCAACTGAACTCTGGAGGGGCCCCTCAGGAAGCACTACAGGGAATGGTTACAAATGAGCTTTGAGCTTTTGCACCTGCTAAGTGCTTTCAGTTTTCCAAAATTCGTTTTTCTGCCATGTTTCGAGATTCACTGGGCGCAAATTCATGCGAAATCGAACTTGCAATCCGCAAGTTTGTGAGTATTTTCTGATTTCTTTTTTTACGTGTTCGCCCGTTTTTTTGCTTATTCGCGGACCGCTTGCAGCGCACCGACCCCGAGGTTGCCCATGCGGTCATGTATGGGCGCGGCCATCTTGTTTGCGTGACATGTTTCCGTTTCTGGGCGTTAGTTGTATGCTTGCGTCGTATGTGGCGCCCGATTACGTGTACGTGGGCATTTTTGTGTGCTCGTGGGGGAAATATCACGCAAACTTACCCACGCGGTCCTCTATGGGTGCGGCTATCTTGTTTTTTATTCACTGCTATGGTTTTGGGCATGCTACCTTTCTATTCATCTTACATCTTTTTAATCCTATATTTTTCTGACTTTTTTTTTGTTTTTGCTTATTGTCTCTCTCTTTAATTTCCTACATCTATATTTTGTGTTTTCTTTGACTTTTTGTTACTTTATTACCTACTTTATTTCTTTTGCTCTCTCTCTTATTTTTTTCACACCTATTCTTCTTTCCTTCTTCTTGTGCCCAGGACCATGGCTAAGGGAGGCGAGAAGGGCAAGAGGAAGGGCCCAGCACCCCGTACGCGGCTCCCTTGCGGGTGTTTGTGGGGGGAGGAAGTCCAGGCCAGGGAGATCTTCTCTGCGGTGGAGGTGGCCACCTTGATGGTTTTCGTCCAAGTCCACCTCCCTAAGACCGTGGCAGCAGGTGCGCGGATTGCTTCCGGTTACAGCCTCCGGGAGCGTCGCCAGCTGTGGGAGAAGGTGTGCCGGCGCATATATAAGGAGTCTGGGGTCCGGCGCACCTACCAGCAAGTGACGCACCAGTGGAGTGACATCTTGGACCGGGAGCATGACATGCTCGACCAGCTCGGTGTGGAGATCACTGGCCTTGGTATGTAGCTAATTACTACTTTTTTCCCTTCTGCTCTGTTATGTTGCTAATCTATTTTTTTACTGAATAGTACGAATGCTGCTGATTCGATTACATTGCAGGTAATTTAATGTTTAAATAGCTTTTGTCATTGCAGGTGCTCACCTGGTTATTGGCGTTGCTACTATGCTTACTTGTTTGCAACTTTTTTGTCATTTGAGAGCATTACTGCATAATGCTAGAGACAGTACACTCAAGTCTAGTCCTTCTTTGTACTCCTGCTGCTGCCACTTTGAAGAGATAGTGGTGGATTGATACTTTGAGTATATTATGTATTACATGTTATAGGACATTTGTTAGTGGTCTGCAATCATGATGACGGACTGTGTCTGTCACGCGACTTCTCGTGCTGCTGAGTGATGGAAGTCGTAGTAGAACATTTTTGTTGTTGATGTAGTTAGTGAATTAGACCGTCTGCGAATCCTGCAATACTGTACTACTATCCTCCTAGTTGACCAGATCAGATGCAATTGATGTTAATTTGTTTCCCCAACATAATTTTAGATTCAGTACAAAGAAATCAAATATTTCCCAAAAAACAATCATCCATGTTGTGTTTCTTTATTTCATGATCACCATGACCTCCCAGGGGCAAGGCGCCGGCGGCGACAGAGACTCCGGTGGCAGAAGGTGGACAGGAGCAGTCCCTTGCAGGCTCTTCTGCTGGCCCCAGTAAGTTGTTCTGTTGTTATATTAATACTTATACTTCCCTAACTTTTACCGCTCCTATTCATTACAAACGGGTTCCTAATAATTCTATGTTTTACAAAATAGTCTTTGATCTTCTTCTAATGTAGACTACTTTCTACATTCTTATCCTGTCTCTACCATCACTCTCTGTGCTACTACTATTTACAAATATGAGTCGGTCTGTGTAGGTAGCTAAGCCTGCTCATTTGGCAAATGGGGTGAAACAAAACTCTGATACAGCAATAGCTCTAGGCACTGAGTGCAGTCCTCTGGGTTGCCCTTGCTGTCTATTCCAGTCTTCTTAATGTAAGTGCTTTGACAATTTCCAACAACAAAATGTCATTGTTTACACCAAGTAAAAGGTAGCAGTTGCCTTTTTGATTTGAGAGGAGCACATCCCATACCGCTAGTGTTTCAGGGACTATTCTGCACAAAAAGAAGTACGGACAAGATGATAGGTGCAGTTCGACTTTCGACATACCTCAGTCCGAACAGAAGTTGAACCCCAATCCCCTGACCGACTATCTATCTGAAACATGACTGCCAAGTGCATTAGTTCAAACCTTTCCGCTCACTCACTCATAAACAAAAACCACACAGTGTTGGTTAGTTTTAAAGTTTTATTTTCAATTAAGAAATGAAAACATTATTTCTTTATTTTTAATAGCGTAGTATTCTGATGGATGAAGATGGCGTTAAAGTTTAAACAACATTCCCATGGATGAAATTAGTATGACTCAAACTTAATAATAGTTAACAGACACATGAAAATATTAGAGTAACTGTGCGGGATCCCCCACCTTCTTTAAAGTACTTAAAGTACTGCTGGTGATGACTTAGTAGTAGTTGGCAAATCGTCTGGCAGAAGGGCGATGGAATCTTTTTTCTGTAATGAGAAAAATGGTGCACATTAAGCAACCATTCATCAGTTGTCATAAGAAGAAGTGTAGCATTTAATGGAATAAGCATATGAAAGGTTAACACCCTCCCCAAAACCGTTACTTTTTTTCAATTCCAGTAATAAAAAAAATGTGTTATGTAACATTTTCTTCCATTACAAGACAAAATAGGGGGTTGTGTATGGCATCTGAAAATATGACATGTTTTTCCTAGACGTCACAACATCTGATGCGGCACAAATGACCACCAGTGCCGGGGTCAGCAGTGCAGAGGGGTCCACTCTGAATGCGGCGGCGCCAACAGGAGGAGCTGGGGGGGAAGACTCAGCGGCGGCAGACGGTTGTAAGTTATTATACTCCTTACTTATTTAAATTTTTTTGAGTAGGCTCCCAAAGGATTGTATGATGTACTGTACAGTAGTACACAGTACACTAGTATAAGTACACTGTACTGTCAAGAAAATTTACTAATTTAGAAATACTTTTTGGGCTATCACGGAGAAGACAGTCAACCTTGACTTTTAATAGCATTACAAGCAGTACTTCTCTGGTAACCAATGGCCCCCTCTATTTCACTTCAACTCAGCTGGCAAATTTTGATTGTGAAGCCAAGTCATATCAGATGTAATTTAGGTATGTGAAGAACGAAAAGTTAAAGAAGGGTGAAACGAAGGACGAGCGAGTCTTAATATTTATGACTGTAAAGAATGGCTTTGTTGAATGCAATTCAACATAAGAAGACGGTAGTTTCCAAAATATAATGAAAAGGGTGTAAGTTGGTTTTTGACAAAAAGAAATTTTGGTACATTTGAGACATTAAGAAGAATCATAGACGTACTTTGGAAGCCTGGATGTTATCTTCTCTATCCTCCTCGTCGATAGCAAAGGTGTATGATGTAGTAGAGCAGAAGCTGAGTGGATGAAGTATGGCCAGTGGCAGTGCCACCCCTATAGAAAAGTAAGACATTCAGATCCCCACTTGCATGTACTGCTTAAAGTACTGCGAGTCTGTATCATCATGGCCTGTGTCTGTATTTCTTGGGTGAAAGCTGAGTGAGCTGCCATTATGGCGGCTACCACAAGTTCACGTACCAGTAATTTCTATTGCAACACAAGAGAAAAAAAGTAAAAAAGGCCTTTTTTTAGTATTCTCTGACTATGTATGTAGTAATGAGTCCACCCATAGTGCTACTACTGGAATTCCTGAAACTCCCAGTAATGTAACAGGCTTACAAAGATGGCGGAAAGATACATGCTAAAATGTTATACTGTTACAACAGGTATCTGTGTACACATCGCCTTTTACAGAGTAAATGCTGTAGGTAATCAAGCAACACAACCAATAGACAAACAATGTGGAAGTAGTCTTGATAGAAGTTTTTCTTCAATTCAGATTTTATCCACCACACCCAGCCAACACGTGTTTCGTCAGGGCTAGTAGCCCACGACTTCATCAGGGCTCCCGCAGCCAGCGATTCCAAAGCTATTGCCACAATGGCTATGTGCTCTCAGCCGCTTCTAATCTCGACCCAGCTACCGGGCACTGTGGAGGTTCTCGCTGATTCGTCTCAGCTGTCTCAGCTTTTTTAAAGGGGCATAAAGGAAGTGAACTACTGCATGCCAGAAGTTCTTTACTAAATGGATGGTTAGGTTACTGAAAAGTAGTACTACTACTTACTGCAACTTACTAGTAACTACGAAGAAACAAGTTGACAGTACAGGGCTGCAGTCAGTACGTAATTTCACTTGCCTCTCTGCCCTCAGAGAGAATAAACACTTATAACATTAAATTAGTGTTAAACATAGCAAAGACACATCAAATAGCTGGAGGGATGAATTTGAAGCAGAGATCAAACAAATGCACAGAGTCACTCTCGTAGAAGTAAGTTCAAGTTCACAAGAATATAATTTCAAAGATAAGGAGAATTGTGGATACTGTTACTGTTTTTTGTAGTTGTCCCATTGAATTTGTGAAGTTGATGCATCCAGTCATTCCTCTTATTCGCGGTACTTCTTCATTCCATCGGATGCTCCGTCGATCAATCTTGGTGACCAGACACACTGTCCACTGCCTGCCTGATACGGATTTGCGGATCGCTAATTGTAAGCCTGAGTAGTACATCGATGGCACAGGGTAAAAGCCTGCCTGTAATTGATGATGGAAAAACACAACAGTAAGTGTTAAAGACACATCGGAGAAAAAAATATATAAGGCACGCTGTGTAGTGCAAAAATTATACTTTCACTTTCAGAGTTAAGAATAGCGGCAAACACTGTCTTTAACTAGGCCAAATCCCCCCTTTCCCAACACAGATTTTCTTCAAACCACTTGCAATCAAAATTACACATTCCCACGATGGCTCTAAGACCCCAGAACCCAGTTGCAAAAATCTAGAACACCCCCAAACACATGCAATACTGCTGCTAACCCTAAGTTTAAAAAAGTGCCAAACGCTTTTCAGAATGGATTTTCTCCAAACAACTTTTATCCGCTATTAGACCTTCCCAGCAGAACACCCCCAAACAAGCAAAAAACAAAAATGGAAAATCTCATACTTAGAATATTTTCGGCCTTCTTTCAATTCTGTCCAAACGCGCTGTGCAGCTAAGTCATAACTCCACTTTTCCACCATGGATTTCCTGAAAAACAAATGCAGTCAAAATTAGACTGTGCCAGCAGTGCTCCAAGACCCCAAAACCCACCCACAAAAACCTGGAACCCCCCCAAACAGCACCCCGAAAACGCTAAAGTGAGTAAAATTCCTGAAAATTTAAAAACTTTTTCACCTCTGATTTTCTCCAAACCATTTTTATCCGGTATTAGACCTTCCCAGCAATCCCCCCAGACCCGTCAACCCAAGTGAAAATAAGTAGAAGACCCCCAAACAGCCAAAAAGCAAAAATACAAAAATGGGCACTTAGAATTATTTTGCCCTAATTCCATAATCACTCTATGCGAGCTCTGCAGCTAGGCCCTAACTCCCCTTTGCCACCACGGGTTTGCTTCAAACCTCTTGCAATCAAAAGTATCCATACCCAGCGTTGCTCCAAGACCCCAAAACCCACCCACAAAAACCAGGAACCCCCAAACAGCACCCCGAAAATGCTAAAGTGAGCGAAATTCCTGAAAATGGAAAAACATTTTCACCTCCGATTTTCTCCAAACCTCTTTTATCCGGTATTAGACCTTCCCAGCAATGCCCCCAGACCCGTAAACCCAGGCGAAAACAAGTAGAAGACCCCAAAACAGCCAAAAAGCAAAAATACTAAAATGGGCACTTAGAATTATTTTGCCCTCATTCCAAAATCACTCCATGCGAGCTCTGCAGCTAGGCCCTAACTCCCCTTTACCACCATGGATTTGCTTCAAACCTCTTGCAATCAAAAGTATCCATACCCAGCGTTGCTCCAAGATCCCAAAACCCACCCACAAAAACCAGGAACCCCCCCAAAAAGCACCCCGAAAACGCTAAAGTGAGCGAAATTCCTGAAAATTGAAAAATATTTCACCTCAGATTTTCTCCAAACCACTTTTATCCAGTATTAGACCATCACAGCAATGACCCCAGACCTGTCAACCCAGGCAGAAACAAGTTTAACCCCCCCTAACAGCCAAAAAGCAAAAACGAAAAAATGGTCACACAAATTTCTGCAAATTTCCTACATCACTCCGTGCGCGCTCTGCAGCTAGGCCCTAACTCCCCTTTGCCAACATGGATTTTCTCCAAACCACTTGCACTCAAAGGTATCCATACCCAGGGTTGCTCCAAGATCCCCCAACCAACCCCCAAACACCAGGAACCCCCCCCAAGAAGGCCCCCGAAAACGCTAAGTGAGCGAAATTCCTGAAAATGGAAAAACTTGTTCTCCTCCGATTTGGTCCAAAACACTTGATTCCGATATTAGACCTTCCGAGCTATGCCCCGAGACCCCTGCAGCCACCCGCCCAAAAGCAGAACACCCCCAAACAGGCAAAAATCAAAAATGGGCCTACCTTCAATTCAGTCCAAATACGCTGTGCAGCTAGGTCATAACTCCACTTTTCCACCATGGATTTTCTGAAAAATAAATTCAATCAACATTAGATTGTGCCAGCAGTGCTCCCAGACTCCAAATCCACCCACAGAAACCTAGAAGCCCCCCAAACAGCATCCCAAAGACAGGCAAGTGATCAAAAACGCAAAAAAATGTTCACCTCCGATATGGTCCAAAACACTTGATTCTGATATTAGACCTTCAGAGCTATGCCCCCAGACCCCTGCAGCCACCCGCCCAAAAGCATAACACCCCCAAACAGGCAAAAAGCAAAAATGGGCCTACCTTCAATTCAGTCCAAGTACGCTCTGCAGCTAGGCCCTAACTCCCCTTTTTCACCATGGATTGCATGAAAAACAAATGCAATCAACATTAGACTGTGCCAGCAGTGCTCCCAGACCCCGAAACCCACCCACATAAACCTAGAAGCCCCCCAAACAGCCCCCCAAAAACATGCAATACTGGTATATTCAAAACATGGCAAATTGCGCTGTTTACAAAACATTGCTGTTTTCAGCACTTCCACTACTTCGATCCTCTTGAAACTCACATGGACAGTCAATTGTTCCAGCGATTAACACGAATCTCAGCAAGGCGGAACAAAATCGAACCACTGCGCTCTTTGAAGAAGAAGAAGAAGGAAGGTCTACGACTAGTTTTCACTTACTTTTCACCCAAACACACGCGCCCGCAAAAAACCTAAAAAAAACACAATTCTGCCAATTCTGGACCAAAGAACACCAAACCACCCTAAAACATTGCCAACATCAAAATGAACGAGACAATGTTAGAAATAGGATCCCTGGCCGTCCAGGGCTTGCGCCAAAGTCAGTCAGAGACCACCACTTCCACATCAGGGGCAGGGCAAGGGAGTTACGCGCCAAGATAACCCCTGCTCACCCCCTTGGTAACGTAGCCCGAGAAGTAAGGCTGAACTCGGAGGCAATGTGAGTTAAGTGTTTGTGCATGTATCCCCAGCAACAGCACCCAAGGCCCACCACAAAGGAAACTCCACACAAGGTTATGTATAAAAATAGCCTTTGTATTACACCAAAGCACATTACATAAAAACACACACTTCACAATGTGCTAACAGGCACGGGCAGAATTTACAGGGGATATGTACAAGACAGGGCCACCTGTACCACTGTCAGGAATCAGCACTTTTATAACTAGAAATACTGTTAGAATTAGCACTTGGAACATAGAGTATAAATCACTTTAGCACACAACCAATACCTACTGGTAACCAGTAAGTACGACCTACACAACCCTAACCATCCTTAGGAGAATATTACGCAGGGAACCAGGACCTCACAGGGAACACCTGTAGTAGGAGAAAACAACCAACTAAATATGACCATACATTTAGGGGTATAGGCCTGGGAACGAAAACACATGATGCATAAACATACATTCAGCGGTGTAAGAACAAGGCACATGATGCATAAAACACATTCAGAGGTGCAGCACAGGAGAACACATGATGCATAAACAACACATTCAGAGCTGTAAGAACAAGACACATGTTGCATCAACACATTCAGAGGTGCAGCACAGGAGAATTCGCAGAAATTACCTTAGCACAGAACTTACATCAAAGTCCAGGTTGCGCCACTGCACCAAAACCTAAACGTAGCAGATAACCACTACTTGCTGGGCAGCTGAGGGCAGGAACAGAACAGGGCCTAAACGCTGAGGGAAATGGATAGGGGGAGTCTGGAGGAGGAGTATAAAGGAGCATGATTGAGTTGTGAACTTGTGAACCTCAGGAATGTAGACTGAGGCACCTTCAAATTAATAAGGAATATAAGATGAAGACAGTGCTGCTGATGGACTTGTTGTGATTAGGTGAATATAGTATTGTTGTGGTAAAAGTTGCAAAACAAAGAAAGATACACAGGGATAAAGGTGAATAAGGACGAATAAAAGGAAGTCATTTTCAGGGCTCGGTGTCAGGGAAGTAGAGCTTGTCCTCCAACTCCATGATTTGAGACGGGAGTAGGTCAGGTAACAGAAAAGGACTTCCGTCACCTAAGTCGGTGTCCTCTCCTTCCTGCGTGCATTCACGTACTTTGTAATCTGGTGGTATCAAGTGCTGATTCATCTTGATCACTGTTAACCTCTCCACATTTTTGGCTGAGAGCCGGGACCTTTTTGTAGTTACATTGGAGCCAGCAGCACTGAAAACAGGTTCAGAAGACACGCTTGCGAGTGGGCAAGACAAATAATTTAGAGCCAGGTTGTCCTGTGTTGGCTCATCCAGATAGGCCTGCACCATCAACTCAATGTTCTCCACGGTTGCTCCACTTTGCATACCATCTGTGGCCTTCTCAGCACTGGAACGAACAAACCCTTTATGAGTTAGCCAATCCGCTTCCGACAATATTATGGCTGGGCCTGGTGCAGGTGAGGATGATGATAGGGTTGCTGCTGGTGTCGTTAACGGCTGGGAGGGAAAGTGACTCTCTTCGGCCACAGATTCAGAAGTGGAACTTGACGCTGGATCGCCTGCTGATTCAGTTGGACTTCTGACGGCTCCTTGAATTCTCTGCCGATCTTTTTCGAACCGTCTGGCTGACACAGCTATCCAATGTTTGTACTTTGAAACATCTGCCTCATCAAAAGGAATGAATGCTTTGCTGGCCACTGCCTTTTTATACCGTGGATCCAGAATAGTGGCACAAATGTAATGTTGTTCTGTATGTATCTTTTGAAGCCTTTCATTGGCAACTAGGCGGCTTAATAAGTTCTCCGCCAACAGATATGAAGCTTGCTTTCCACCATCATCTCTCAACGTTGAAGACACCGCCTTCAGTTGGTCCTCTAGCATGAGAAACAATGGGATAGCTTTGCTCAAACAACAGTCCTCCCTGCCGACTTCATGTGTGAAGACCTCAAAAGGACGAAGCATGTCTGTCAGGCTTTTAACTAGCTGCCATTCCTCCAACTCTAGCCTCAGGTCAATAGAACCAACTGTAAAGATATAGTCATTGATTACCATGCACTGCTCATGCAGACTCTCAATCATGTAAAAGGTTGAGTTCCAACGTGTTGCCACCTCCTGGATGAGTCCTTTGACTGGCACTTTACATACATGTTGAATGCTCCTCAGCTGCTTCCGGGCTTTAAAAGAATGGCTGAAATGTGTGCAGATTCTTCGGCACATAGACAGTAACTTCTTGACTTGGGTTTCAGTTTTCAAGAAATCTTGAACAACCAGGTTTATACAATGCGCCAAACACGGCACTATAAAAAAGTCACCGTCCTGCATGGCCTTAACTATATTACTTTTAAAGGAGTTAGAGATGCACTACCTTCTGTTAAGCTTAATGCTGATGCGTTTATACTGAACTGATTTTTGTTTTCAATCTTTGATTTTATTTGGCGTGCTGAAAGGGTGACACGTTTGTCTTAGCCGTGTCCAAAACTAGAAACTACCTACCTCGAGACCATAGGTCCCGACCCCTGCGCACATTTACCTGTGGGATCTACCCAAACTTTGATAATACTCTTTATACAATAATACAAAATATTTCACTTAGTTGAACATTTATTTTGACACCATAAATATTCACTTGTTGCACATAGTATTAAATCATGAAACTTCATTTACATACAGTACATATCATGCTGTAATTTTTTCAAAACACAAAAATTCTGACAGTCTTTTTCTGTTTTCATTTCAAGATGCTCTATGCATTTCGGGTCTCAAAGGACCCTTCATCAGGAGCAAGTGCCATCTACAAAAATAATGATGCACAGCAATGAGCTTGATATCACAACTGGGGTAAAAAATGTTACATATAGAAAAGAGAAACATGCTTGCTTATTATGTGGTAACCTTAACCACACAAAAGTGTATGTGAACCCAAACCAACACCACCGTGATTACATGAAAACGCAAAACAAATGGACCTGCTTACTTGATACTTTTAAACGACGCACATGGTACCTAAAAAATTACAACAACCATCAATGAAAGAAACCCTGTGTTGCACTGATTATTATAAACATATGTCAACTCTCCCTTTCTGACTTACCAAAAGGCTTCAATTGTATCCAATCCTGATCTCAATATTCAAGTATCGTGATTCGTTAAACGCGACCACGTAACAATCCCTAAAACGACAATGCAAAGACACAATGTCTGAGTCAGACCCTCTCTTAAAAAGCCGTAAATATCAATTCCATTCCAACATTTCCCCTTGCTGAGGTTCCACAAATCTTACCGGTTCCTTTGCAGTTCAAAATCCAAAACTCCGCTCGACCATCCTCCAAGTGGATACAACTCCGCAAAAACTCCGCTTTCACCAAACGCTGTTACCAACAAGTTCCGCTGTGAACACTAACAGAGGACTACTCTTCTTAAATATGGTACGACACCACAAAACTCCGCTACCACGAGACGCTGTGACCAACGAGTTCAACGATGAACACTAACAAAGGACTACTCTTGAGACGCTGTGACCAACGAGTCCAACGGTGAACACTAACAAAGGACTACTCTTCTAGAATGAAAATCGGCCGCCATAGTTGCGGTATGTAAACAACTCGACTACAAGGCTGAAACCAAGGTTACTTATCCTCGGAAATTATCGTGGGTTGCTTATGATGTATGACGCTGTGCTCTAAAAACAAAAACAAAACAGTGATCTGAAAAACCTTGTGACTGTACCGAAAAATAAAATGTTGTGACAAATGTGTAAGCATGCTGAGACAGACCTCAATAATGTAAACATCATGCTCTACCTATATACAGATTATATACATGTGTACTTATCAGCAGTTGACCACAAACATGAGCAAAGTTACAAAAACAAGATAAATCTATCCTTTCATTTAATCCTTTCGGTTCTTGGGTACCCAACTTTTTTATCCAAAATATTTCTCGCTGCAAGAGGGATCTGGTTCAATCCTCTCCTTCAGGGAGAACTACTTGTTCTAGCCCTGAAAATCTTAGTTGAGATATACTGTGTCTCTCATTGGTCCAATGTGATGCTAGGTTACTTTTCATGTTTTTATTTCTTATTGTACTCTTGTGTTCTGAAATACGCACTTTTAGTTTTCTTTCTGTCTTTCCTACATAAACTTTCCCGCAGGGACATTTAATGTAGTATATGAGGTTCATAGAATTACAGTCTGAATTGTGGTGTAATTTTAATTCTTTTCCTGATAGGGGATGTAGTATGGTATTGCCAATAATGACGTTGCTGCAATGCACACAATTTGTGCATTTTTTCATGCCTCTATTCACTGATGAGTCTTTCTTGTGAGTTGAGAATTTCAGAATCTCTTTCAGGTTCTTGGACCTTGTGTATGCAAAGAGTGGTTTAACATCAAATAAACCTTGAAAGTCAGCTTCCTTTTCTAACAAAACCCAATGTCGGTTGATGATATTCTTGATTTTTTGAGTACTTGTATTGAACTTAGAAACAAATACGTGCCTTTCTTTTTTGACCTTAGGTTTCTGGATTAACAGATTTTTCCGTTCCATAGCATGAATGCGTTCGTTTGCTTGTTCTATGACATTGGTTGGATAACCTCTCTGTTCATACTTTTTTGCTTGGATGGTCAATTGACTTTCCAGATCACTTTTGTCGGAACATATTCGCTTCAATCTTATAAATTGTGAGAAAGGGAGATTCTTTTTGAGGCTAGGAGGATGGAAACTTTGATATTTTAAAGCATTATTGACATCCGTGTCTTTTCTGTAGAGAGTCGTAATCAATTTTTTATCTTCTACTTTAAGTAACTCATCCAAAAAAGATATTTGGCGATCACTTATTTCATAAGTGAATTGTATGTTGTCGTCGTATGTGTTTAATTGTTGAAGTTTTCTCTCGAGATTTTGTTTCTCTCCAATCCATATGATGAAAATGTCATCTATGAACCTACAGAATAGTTTTGTAGACGTTTGCCATTCTTGGTCATTGAAAATGTTGTCAAACTCAAATTTGGCCATGTAGGTATTGGCGTACGCTGCTGCCCCGACAGAAAGGCAACAGAAAGGCACATCCATGGGCTTTTCCGGGGCACCAGCGTACGCCAATACCTACATGGCCAAATTTGAGTTTGACAACATTTTCAATGACCAAGAATGGCAAACGTCTACGAAACTATTCCGTAGGTTCATAGATGACATTTTCATCATATGGATTGGAGAGAAACAAAATCTTGAGAGAAAACTTCAACAATTAAACACATACGACAACAACATACAATTCACTTATGAAATAAGTGATCACCAAATATCTTTTTGGGATGTGTTGCTTAAAGTAGAAGATAAAAAATTGATTACGACTCTCTACAGAAAAGACACGGATGTCAATAATGCTTTAAAATATCAAAGTTTCCTTCCTCCTAGCCTCAAAAATAATCTCCCTTTCTCACAATTTATGAGATTGAAGCGAATATGTTCCGACAAAAGTGATCTGGAAAGTCAATTGACCATCCAAGCAAAAAAGTATGAACAGAGAGGTTATCCAACCAATGTCATAGAACAAGCAAACAAACGCATTCATGCTATGGAACGGAA
Source organism: Lissotriton vulgaris (assembly GCF_964263255.1). Taxonomy (NCBI): domain Eukaryota; kingdom Metazoa; phylum Chordata; class Amphibia; order Caudata; family Salamandridae; genus Lissotriton; species Lissotriton vulgaris. Next base: position 1,183,013,880 of record NC_141691.1, read on the forward strand.
CAATCTGTCAATCCAGAAACCTAAGTGTTGTAATCTGCTTATATTTAATGGTATTTATAGTAGTACATTGGAGGTATGGTTGTAACCTACCCCCACCTCTATGTATAATCTCAGTGGTACATTCCTGCCCCCCTTGTTCCCTCCCTGATGGAATGTTCCACTGGAGTCTGCTGTAGAATGTTCACAGCCACAAGGCAGTGTCGGAGAGTGGGTGACTAATAAAGACACGTTCTTACCTTCTACTGCATCAAGAGTCATCTTTACAACACTGGCGACGAGGTGAAGAACCTGGCGCAGGGGGCCTTTCTGTCACCTCCCCTTTCAGTACTCTCTCCATCCGGTGAACATGTGCTATAGTTACTGGTGAATGCGATGCGTTGCTTGAAGAAAGCTGCCCAATCTGTACATGTGTGCTGAAGTGATATAATTGCAAGAGGATCTTCACTCGACACATCCAGCTGACAAAAGATTCTTGGAAACTGAAGAGCGTGATCAAAGTGTGAAGTGAAGTTGTAAAGTGCCATGTGCTGAAGTGTCCTGTGTACAGGTGAGACGAACGTCGTGTCATCACCTTTTATTATTGATCAGCCGGTTCGTCTGGGTTCCACATCTGTCATCTGTGGAAGATTCTCATTTGCCTAGGCTCTCTACGGCTTGTGCCCGTGTCCGCTGATCTTGGGGCACAAACGGTGCTGCATTCCGTGGTTCCCCTCAAGTTTTGAAGTGCTGCAGTTCAGGTCTTCGTTCTACAAGTGTTTAGCCCTGCTGTCTGTTCGGATCACAGTGCCTGCTGTTCTTTACGTGTTGCTTGGGAGTAACCGTGTCAAAGGTGCCTCCGATTGATCACAGGTCTACGCTCAGTTCACTCAGTACTTTGGTCAAACTTGTGCCTCTGCGAGCCGGTCGATATTCCTCTCAGGGTGCTGTTGTCACACGTCAGAGGTTCCTGTCACCGGAGCGCCTCCAGTCAGTTTCCCCTCAGAGCGCCCTCGTCAGTGCACCAGTCCGCGCGCCTGTTCCTCCAGGGGGCAGCGTGGTTATTTTCAAGGGGCTTCCAGTGATAATCTCAACAGTGCATTCCTCTACAAATTCCCGGCGCACCGGCTGCCTCAGCACCGGTCCTACTTCCCGGTCCCTGACTAGAAATCTGTGGTAACGCGATTGACTCTGCCAGTTACTCCGTATTGGGGGCTGTCGCCTCATCCGAGATTCAACCTACGGGAGACTTCACACCTCTGTGTTGATGTCCCGGCCTGCGAAGTTCCAGTTCCGAGGATAATCCTGTCAGCTAGTCGAGTCTTCAGCGTCTCCCTCAGAGCGGCGCGCTTGTTCTGACGCACCAACTACCTCAGCGCCGCCTGTGGGGTCTATTTCCGGAACAACCCTGTGTCGCAGTGCATAGGCATACACTGGATCCTGACTTCAAGCGGGGATAGAACTTCTGTGAGAGGACAATTATCTTCAGTCTGAACCAAGTGCTGTAGCATTTTGGTGTGAGGATCGGAGAGTGTGAGAGAGGGCAATTTTCGGCCTGCAAAGCTACTCCTGGGTAAGAAGGAAGAAGTGAGAACTACTGGTATTCAAGTAAGAAGGTTGCGAGACTGCTACTCTCACTGTCCTAGTTAGTCCTTGTTTACTTCGGAGACTGCTCATTTCAAAGTAAGACTGCCAATAGACTGCCTCACTCCCATTACTTTGTGGGTCCTTTGTAAGACAGTGTTTGGGTGACGTGGGGACTGCTGGTTCTCATATAAGACTGCCTAAGACTGCTACGTCCCCCAGTCCTATCAGTCCCCGTTAGACGTTATTTGGTTGCCCTCCCCTCCTCACCTTTAGCCCTCTGCTAGACATTCCCCCGATAAATTCGTTCCATTCTGCCTCCCAGCGCCCCTGCAACCTAATGTTTAGTCTTTATTCCCCCCTCTAGAGGAAAATGAATAATCTATATTTCAGGAACTGTGGGGCAGCATACTATATCTTGTCATGGTTCTCTCCGTACTGTGTTTGATTCTAATTTACAGGTGTGACAATAATTCTTGAGCGGCTGCCTATGCCTGAGTGATTTCACGATGATAGGCATCGGCGTTCTTTTATTCTTGGGGTTCAATTCTTAGGGTAGCTGCCTTACTAGTGAAGTGTGACACTGTGCATTTTTACAAGTTACAGGTGGTGGGAAGCAGTGACATCTGGGTATTCCAGGGTACACACTCCAAAGTACCTACCTTCAGTTTTACGGTGCAGTGTGTGACATCCAATATACAGGGTTGACTAGTACCCCAGTATTTCAGGTTCCATTTGTGTGTTAACAGTGAAAGTTTAATTCGACACACACCATACCACAGTCCCAAACTTCAGTTGTACGGTGAAGGGGGTGGCATATTGTGCAATGGTGACTAGGTATTACAAGGGGGAAAGGGTGACAATTTGGTACACTAGGTATTTTTGAAGTGTCTGTAGAGGTTCCAGTTCTACCATATGAGGAGTGTAAGTACCTAGTACTCCTTTTGCTGTTCAGTTTTTCCTTGCACATTTTCAGAGCGATGGTGACACTTTTGTTATGTGTGGGGTAGTGACCTTCAGTACTTCTCAGTCCAAATTTTCAGTTATAGGCACAACTGGTGACATCCGGATTACAGGGGCACTTCACCCAGTGATTTATAGAAGGCAAGTTGTGTACTCCTTGTCCTCAGAGTAAATTTGTATGTCTACATTTAGTTAGCACCGCCCTGAGTTGCGATTCCCATCCTCCCTCCTTTCTTTTCCCTCGGGGTTAGTATTGGAAGAACCCTGGCCCTGGGTGTTTCCGTACCTTTGACCATGGTACATTTGATCCTACTCTTTGAGTTAGAAGGGGGGGCTCGTATCCTTTTTTTTCTTCTCCCTGGCTACCCTGTCCACGTCCTTTTGGGACCAGTCTGCATGGTGTTCTAACAATCCCTGCAGTAGAGAGGAACTACGTAAGATTAATGATCTGGTTAGCTTTTCCATTCTAAACATTGCAAGACACAAGGTATAGCTTTTAGCTATGCGGGGGAGTCCATACACCTGAGGAGCAGGGTAAAGATTAAGGCCTAACCCAATTAGTGAGGTTGGTGAGTAATAACTCTTCTGTCTTGAATTTTGGGTTATAAGACTCCTTTTCCCTCTTCATAAAAGCATCCTGTGGGCCAGCCTATTAATCTCTGCAGAAGCCTTTGGAGATGTATCTTCTAGTAGAACCCGCCAGTAGGGTAAGGCATGTGGAAGGTAATTTGAGTATAACTATGACAAGATTTGCCTGTATACAGGAGCATATGAATGTTCTCTTTTTTCAAACAGAATGTATTTAGCTTTGCGTCCTCTAGAGAGGATATAAAGATGCATTTGTGATCGCTCCCTTGTTTCGTGTTCTCTGTTAGCCTTATGATGGAATTACTTGTTGCATCTGTCCTCTAACCCTACCCTTCTATCCTTACTGGCATCCTGCCTGGGTTGCCCCCGTTCTTCCTTCCTCCTGCATTTTCTCTCTCCTTTCTCGGAGGCTCTCTCTCTCTTTTCGTTTGTTCATTCCTTCCTTCCTTCTGTCTCCTTTGTTCCTCCTCATGCGAAGGGAGATGTGTTGTAATCTGCTTATATTTAATGGTATTTATAGTAGTACATTGGAGGTATGGTTGTAACCTACCCCCACCTCTATGTATAATCTCAGTGGTACATTCCTGCCCCCCTTGTTCCCTCCCTGATGGAATGTTCCACTGGAGTCTGCTGTAGAATGTTCACAGCCACAAGGCAGTGTCGGAGAGTGGGTGACGAATAAAGACACGTTCTTACCTTCTACTGCATCAAGAGTCATCTTTACAACACTAAGGTCAAAAAAGAAAGGCAAGTATTTGTTTCTAAGTTCAATACAAGTACTCAAAAAATCAAGAATATCATCAACCGACATTGGGTTTTGTTAGAAAAGGAAGCTGACTTTCAAGGTTTATTTGATGTTAAACCACTCTTTGCATACAAAAGGTCCAAGAACCTGAAAGAGATTCTGAAATTCTCAACTCACAAGAAAGACTCATCAGTGAATAGAGGCATGAAAACATGCACAAATTGTGTGCATTGAAGCAACGTCATTATTGGCAATACCATACTACATCCCCTATCAGGAAAAGAGATAAAATTACACCACAATTCAGACTGTAATTCTATGAATCTCATATACTACATTAAATGTCCCTGCGGGAAAGTTTATGTAGGAAAGACAGAAAGAAAACTAAAAGTGCGTATTTCAGAACACAAGAGTACAATAAGAAATAAAAACATGAAAAGTAACCTAGCATCACATTGGACCAATGAGAGACACAGTATATCTCAACTAAGATTTTCAGTGCTAGAACAAGTAGTTCTCCCTGAAGGAGAGGATCGAACCAGATCCCTCTTGCAGCGAGAAATATTTTGGATAAAAAAGTTGGGTACCCAAGAACCGAAAGGATTAAATGAAAGGATAGATTCATCTTGTTTTTTGTAACTTTGCTCATGTTTGTGGTCAACTGCTGATAAGTACACATGTATATAATCTGTATATAGGTAGAGCATGATGTTTACATTATTGAGGTCTGTCTCAGCATGCTTAAACATTTGTCACAACATTTTATTTTTGGGTACAGTCACAAGGTTTTTCGGATCACTGTTTTGTTTTTGTTTTTAGAGCACAGCGTCATACATCATAAGCAACCCACGATAATTTCCGAGGATAAGTAACCTTGGTTTCAGCCTTGTAGTCGAGTTGTTTACATACCGCAACTATGGCGGCCGATTTTCATTCTAGAAGAGTAGTCCTTTGTTAGTGTTCACCGTTGGACTCGTTGGTCACAGCGTCTCAAGAGTAGTCCTTTGTTAGTGTTCATTGTTGAACTCGTTGGTCACAGCGTCTCGTGGTAGCGGAGTTTTGCAGTGTCGTACCATATTTAAGAAGAGTAGTCCTCTGTTAGTGTTCACAGCGGAACTTGTTGGTAACAGCGTTTGGTGAAAGCGGAGTTTTTGTGGAGTTGTATCCACTTGGAGGATGGTCGAGCGGAGTTTTGGATTTTGAACTGCAAAGGAACCGGTAAGATTTGTGGAACCTCAGCAAGGGGAAATGTTGGAATGGAATTGATATTTACGGCTTTCCAAGAGAGGGTCTGACTCAGACATTGTGTCTTTGCATTGTTTTTTTAGGGATTGTTACGTGGTCGCGTTTAAAGAATCACCATACTTGAATATTGAGATCAGGATTGGATACAATTGAAGCCTTTTGGTAAGTCGAAAAAGCAGAGTTGACATATGTTTATAATAATAAGTGCAACACAGGGTTTCTTTCATTGATGGTTGTTGTAATTTTTTAGGTACCATGTGCGTCGTTTAAAAGTATCAAGTAAGCAGGTCCATTTTTTTGCGTTTTCATGTAATCACGGTGGTGTTGGTTTGGGTTCACATGCACTTTTGTGTGGTTAAGGTTACCACATAATAAGCAAGCATGTTTCTCTTTTCTATATGTAACATTGTTTACCCCAGTTGTGATATCAAGCTCATTGCTGTGCATCATTATTTTTGTAGATGGCACTTGCTCCTGATGAAGGGTCCTAGGAGACCCGAAATGAATAGAGCATCTTGAAATGAAAACAGAAGAAGACTGTCAGAATTTTTGTGTTTTGAAAAAATTACAGCATGATATGTACTGTATGAAAATGAAGTTTCATGATTTAATACTACGTGAAACAAGTGAATATTTATGGTGTCAAAATAAATGTTCAACTAAGTGAAATATTTTGTATTATTGTATAAAGAGTATTATCAAAGTTTGGGTAGATCCCACTGGTAAATATGCGCAGGGGTCGGGACCTATGGTCTCAAGGTAGGGAGCTTAACTATATTACTGCCATTATCATTGGAAACATAACCAACCATGCAATTTCTTGGTTGCAGCCATTCAGAGACCTTACTGTTAAACTCATCCAAAATGTTTTTTGCAGTATGACTTTTCGCCATGGCAAACATGGCTAATGTTGCATGTTTCCGAGAAGCTTGAAAAACTGTGTCCAGGTCAGCAACTGCACTTGACTTGTTTCTAACCCCTGCAAAAGACCCTGCAAAAGAGACCCAGTGTGCAGTGATGCACATGTAATCAAGGGCTTAGCAACTGGTCCACATGTCTGCCCCAATCACCTCCAGCACATCTTGATGTAGTGCTGGAACCGCAACTCTGGCAAAATAGGACCGGCTAGGAACCTTCCATTTAGGGCAGACTGTTGTCACTAATTCTAGAAACCCCACCCCTTCCACAAAAGAAAAAGGGAGAAAGTCCAGCGCTAGCATTTTAGCCAGCTTCCCGTTATACAGACGTACCGTTGGGTGGGTGCGTTCAAATGGCGCCTCCAACCAAAGCATGCTTCTGATGGTGGGCTGGATCATTTTACATGATGATGATGATGATGACCTCTTCAAACCAGTTAGGCCCATTGATGTAGTTTTTCGCATTGGTTTCTATCCAGCACTCTTAGTGTTGCGCATTGATGTTGCAGGGGTAGAGGGTGTGGGCGATACCACTGCAGGCTGCTGCAAGGGGTACTGGGTGTACCAGAAAAAAATGTCTGTCGCTTCTTCACTTCCCCCCTGCATAATCAGATTTTCGTCATCATCAGATTCAATATCAAGGGATACATTTGGATTTTTTTTTATTTTGGCTTCCTCGATCTTCATCACGTGTGCTTCCCACTGGATAGGGTGGTGTAACTTGAGATGACCTCTCTGGCCTCCGGTACCATAGTTGGTACCAAGCTTACCCCGAATAACTGATGTTTTACAAATCAAGCAAATGACCACGTTTTCCGCCTTTGCGCTAACAGTAAACAAGTCCCAAACTGGGGACTGGTGATGTCTGCTGGTGGTGGAGGTGCTACTGCTACTTTGACTTTCAATGTCAGATGAAGTGGAGGATGGGTGTGGCTGAATTTGTTTCTTTTGTTCACTTACAGCACCACTACTTGAGGTCGAGATGGATGGAGGTCCATGCCAGCCCTTCTGACTAAAAAAGATGGAAGCTGTAGGTAGTGTTAGTGTTGTAGTTAATGCTGGTGGTACCAGTGCCACGCCGCCCATATCCCGCTCAGCAGCCATCCAGGCGAGGGTTAAAATGTCTGTATGCTGCATGCCTGCTGGGGCTGGAGTGACAACTGTGATGACTGGGTCATCGTCAGACTGTTCATCAGCAGCAGAAGATACCACTTCTTGTTTATCGTTTTCAACCATAAGTGGAAGCTTTGCAGGGAGCCTTCCTTTTAGGCTTACCTACCTTTGTCGGCTCATTATGGGGTGACTTACTCTCAGACTGCATTGGTGGGTTCCAATCAACATCAGCATCATCAGAAGGAAGGGGGCTTGAAGAAGAACTTGTAGTATCCCTCCTTGACTTTTTTCTTGCTGGGGATCTGGAAGACAATGGATAATCATCACCAGGAGGAGTGGCTTCCTTGGATACCTCCTCTTGAATAGCAATTTCCTGATGTGCCCCTACTTCTGGAGGAACAAGCGTTGTAGGCAGTTGTGCCACTCCATGAACCTCTAGATGCACCTCTCCGTGCACCTGTCCATGCGCCTCTCCTTGCGGCTCTACTTGCGCCTCTCCTTGCGCCTCTCCTTGCGCCTCTCCTTGCGCCTCTCCATTAGCCTCTCCATGCGCCTCTCCTTGACCATGTACTTGCACTTGTACTTGTTGCACCTGTGGTTGTCGTTGCGGCTGTGGTTGTTGAACACTTGTAAGCTGAGTTACACCTGGCGTTGATTGGATGGTACTTTCTTGTGATGAGCCAAGATCACTGGTCGATTGTGATTCAACAACCAAAGTGGCTGCCGCAGCAGCACTCATGGTGGTCTTCGACCTAACTTGGCGTGGTGGCACTGAGCCCAATGAAGCAGAGGTGCTGCTTCCAGCTTGGTCCCCGGCGGACACCGCTGCTGCTGCAGGTGTAGTTTTTTTTCCCAAAAAAGGTATCGGTGGGCACACCAGTCTCCTTGGTAGGTGGTGCCACTTTCTTCTTCTGCTCCTTCTTACTGGCAGTGGCACTGGCGACTTTTTTCGCTGAGGCGCTACGGACAACTTTCTTTGGGGCTATCATCTTGAGATGTCAGAGCAGCCGGCCGCAGTTGCACGAGTTGCAGAGTTGTCCTGTCTGCGGCCAGACATGATGTCACGTGACGTTGTGCTGCACACATCGCTACAGGACTTCCTCCTGGCACTGGTGGTTCACTTGTGCACATAAAAGCAATGGAAGCCAGAGGAGCATCAGTTATACACCCCAAAAAGTCAAAAAACACTCAAAATTCCCCACAATCCCATGCCATTCATGCCCTCAATGATGTTTAGATTCAAGACAGCGGATTGGACGACTTCTCTAAACGCAGGACGTTTGCATTTCCTAAGACCCCCGAGGAAGGGTCACCATAGACCCGAAATGCATTGGGTAAATGGGATATGTTAACATGAAATGTCCTGGAAATAAAAGGATTCGTATTGATTAAAAAGATGAAATAAACACTAAAGTTTGAAACAAGAATAATCACATTGAATGGACTATCATTGTTTACAAATATACCAGAGGAGAACCTAGTGGGTTCCAGTATAAGAGTGCATAACATTACCACCTAGACAACGGGATGGCCCGCTGACTCCCAATTTTTCTTAAATTCAAGACACCCCAGAGAAAGTCTAGGCCCATGCACCAATGAGTACCCCTGGGCATAATGGTTGAAAGCAAGGGAAAGTGGGTGCAGGCCTGAGCACACAGCCTGGCTTAAAAATTGCCCCTTGACCCCCACCACATGTCCAGGCCCTGCCTGTACCAGGCCTCAAGATGGCCCCCACCCACATGGCCAGGCCCCAACACCACCCCAGAAAGTCGAAAAACACTCAAAAATCACCACAATCCCATGCCATCCATGCCCTCAATGTTGTTTAAATTCAAGACACCCCAGAGAAAGACTAGTCCCATGCACCACTGAGTACCCCTGGGCATAATGGTAGAAAGCAAGGTAAACTGGGTGCAGGCCTGAGCATACTGCCTGGCTTCATATTGGCCCTTTGACCCCCACCACATGGCCATGCCCTGCCTGTCCCAGGCCTCAAAATGGCCCCATCCCACATGACAAGGCCCCAACACCACCCCAGAAAGTCGAAAAACACTCAAAAATCACCACAATCCCATGCCATCCATGCCCTCAATGTTGTTTAAATTCAAGACACCCCAGAGAAAGACTAGGCCCATGCACCACTGAGTACCCCTGGGCATAATGGTTGAAAGCAAGGCAAAGTGGGTGCAGGCCTGAGCACACTGCATGGCTTTAAAATGGGCCCTTGACCCCCACCACATGGCCAGGCCCTGCCTGTACCAGGCCACAAAATGGCCCCCACCCACATGGCCAGGCCCCAAAACCACCCCAAAAAGTAAAAAAACACTCAGAAATCACCACAATCCCATGCCACCCATGTCCTCAATCATGTTTAAATTCAATACACCCCAAAGAAAGACTAGGCCCATGCACCACTCATTACACCTGGGCCTACTGCTAGTAAGGCTTTACAGGGACCCCAATTTTTTTGAAAAAAATCAACATATAACAGTGAGCTAAAATTCCATGACATAAATGAGAATTAAGTTAAAAAGCAAATCACAGAAACAGTTGTATCATGCACACATGACTAACCCTGGGTCTACTGGATACTGTGGCTACCCACCACAATATATATTTTGTTAAAGTTGTGAAAAAAGTTTTAGAACTGTAGTTGCCTTGTTAGACCTGACATCATTGGCTTGAGTCTCTCCTCCATTTTTTTCTGTTTGCCTCCTCTGTTTATGATGTTTTTGCTGGTATACTGCTTTGGGCACTGTGCCACTGCTGATCAGTGCCACAGTGCAAGTGCTCCCTATGTAAAATTACTGTATTGATTGAATTCCATGTTTGGCTTATTTGGTTTACTGTCAGTCCCTAGTCTAGCGCACCAGAAGTGCCAGGGCTTGTAAATACAAATGCTGCTCGTGGGCTTGCAGCACGTGTTGTGCCACCCACAAAAGCGGCCTAGTAAAAGTATGTCTGAAGGTCTGCCATTGCTAGACCTACGTGCAGTCTGGTACTGTAACGCTGACAGTGCAAGTACACCTACTTGCCAGTCACTAAACCTTCCCTTAACTTCATGTTAGTCACCCCTATGGTATGCCCGAGGGCAGGGTGCATTGTAAGTATAAGGTAGGACAAGCCTGACCAAGTTGGCATGTCCTAATAGTGAATTACAGCCATATTCGTTTTTCACTATTGCAAGGTTACCTGCTCTCCATTAGATAGAATGGGCTGCGAGGCTTATTAATGCTATAATCCTAGCTGGCTCGGGAAGCATGGTGCAATGTCGAGTTTGGTATCCCTGAACTCGGTGTTTAATAAAGCATCCATTTGTGTGGATGGTTTTTAGACTTTGGGTTTGAAAATAGCACTTTTAGAAAGTGGCTATTTTCTTGTCTAACTATTTCTGGTTTCTGCTGGTTTGGTGTGTGTGACAGGAGCTGGGTGGCTCCAGAGGTCTGAGTGAGTCAGTGTGGGATGAGTGGGACATTTGCATTGAGAGTAGGGGGAGAGTAGTTCCTGATAGCCTGACCTGCCTGATACAATGCTGGCTCCACCTCCTGCCAGGCAACTGATGACTCTGTGCCTGCCAGGGACGATCCTGGCCCCACCTCCTACCAGGAGGCCGATAGCTCTGCTCCTGCCAGTGGCAATACTGGCTCCACCTCCTGCTGGGCGTCTGAGGACCCAGCCCTGCACAGTGAATAGGCCAGGTGCTTCTGCCTGGCTACACCCACAACAGACCCAGGATGTGGGGGAATTCCCCTGCATGGACAAAGGGATCAAAGCCAAAAAGGGGTATAAGAGAAGGACCCCTGAACCAAGACTTTAGATCACTTCTGACAAGGAACCCTGAACCAAGGACAAGAAGCCTGCTGATCCAAGGACTTGCCTACCCCTTCTGCCAGTGTGCTGTTTGTTGGGGGAATCCTGCAGTGCTTCTTTATTTTAGCCAAGGAACCAGGAGAGAAGAACTGTGTGTGTACTCTCAGACTTTGCTAAGAAAATCTCCAAGGGCTGGAAGAGTGCCAGCCTCCTGTTGAAGTCACAGGGCTAAAGGACTTCATCTGCTAAAAGTGCTTGTTGCTGGAACTTGAGAATCCAGCACCTCTGAACGAATCCAGCAATCTCGACGCCGACGGACGCCGCCGAATCCAGCTCAACATCGTGAGTAATGGCTCCAGTGTCCCGCTTCCTCGACGCCGGCCGCCGGGCCCGATCGACGCCAGCAGCAACGCCAGTGAGTAGTGAGTTCGGCTCCAGCTCCAAGTGACCCCTTGTCTGCACCGCTGCTGAACGCATCAACTTCGAGCCCTCTCGACGCCGTGAGCGCTGCTCACTCTTGCAACATCATCATCGACATCGACGACGACACCGTATCCTGCTTCACCTCGTGAGCGCTGCTCCTGCCTGACATCTGTCGACGCCGCTGCAGGTCGCCCCGACTTCGAGGCCGGATCGACGCCAAAGACGCGGTGCCGGACATCTCGACGCCACTGATCATCGTGTGCTTCGCTTTTCCAAGGTACTGTGTTGTGGGGGTCTGTGCGACTCCGGGCTCAACGTAGCGCTCCTCGCGGTCGACGCCGAACCCTTTGGATTAACTTTGCCTCGACGTCGTGTGACTCCAGTGTGGGTTACATTGTTGCCAAGAACTGTGATTTAAAGAAGAAGAGTTACTTTTGATACTAAAGACTTTGTGCTAAGAAGAAACTACACTTGAACTATTATTTTTCCTTCCAAGAGTATTTATTAGGATTGTGGTATATTTTTGTCGTTATTTGGTCTTGTGCTAAGCCTTACATAAAAATCCTTATTTTTATAATACTACTGTGTCGTGTCCATTTGTAGTGTATTCACTTTATTACTGTATTTGGTCATAAATGCTTAACGCACTGCCTCTGAGATAAGCCTGTCTGCTTTGCCAAGCTACCAAGGGGGTGAGCAGGAGTTATCTAAGTGTGTGATCCCCTTGCCCTGACTAGATGAGGTGAGTCCCTATTTGTCACAAGTGTATACCTCTGCCAACTAGAGACAGCCAAGTCTAACATTGGTGGGTCAGCGGTGAGGATTTGAACTTTGCATTTATGACCCATGTGCAGTGATTAGTGTGTGCTACATAGTGAAAGCAGACCATAGCGCAGCCACAATCTAATTTGGTAGGATTCCATTTTTGTTCTCCGCTTTTCTGAAGCTTGATTTTTTTGAACACTGCCAGATTTGACCATGAGTGATGCCGGAGTCACTACCCCTTTTGTTGTTGTGGAGGAGTTTGATAGGGAGAAGATAAAGAAATACGGGAAGAAGCAGCTGCAATACTTTTGCAAGCAGTTGAAAGTTCCTACCACAGGTCTCTCAAGAAAGGAGGAATATCTGAAAGCATTGGAAGCCTTGTTAGAGGCCAGAGATCCCTCTGATGCGGTGGTGGTACCGCCAGGGGAAGGGGATGAGGAGGTGCCAGTGAATGGGCCTGTGTCCTCTCCCGGTAGCAGTGTTTCCTCCAAAGGTCTTTCCCCTGAAGAAAGAGAAGAAAGGGCGAAGGAGCATGCATACAACATGGAAATGGCAAAACTTAAGAAAAATGGGCAGTTGGAGATAGAAAATGCAAGAGGTAGGAGAGAAGCTGATATGGAGATCAAAAGGTTGGAATTTGAAAGAGAGAAGTTAGCTTTGGAGCATGATACAAGGTTGAGGGAGATAGAGCTCCAAGCTAAAACCTTAGAATTGAATCCCTCTGGTGGCAGCATCCCATCTGTGCCTGCAGAAAGTAGGTTTTATTTTCCTAAAGATGTGATAAAAGATTATCATAAGAATGAAGATATTGGCCAATGGTTTAAAGCATATGAGTTAGCATTATTGGCCCACCGGGTCCCTGAGAAGGATTGGGGAGCGGGGTTGTGGGTCGCTTTGTGAATGAGGGGAGAGATACCCTGTTAGACATGCCTGTTGAGGATAGGATGTCTTATGCTCATATGAAAGATGCTTTATGTTGAGGTATGGCCTAACCCCAGAAAAGTACAGACAAGCCTTTAGAGAATGTAAGAAATTGCCTGGTACGATGTGGGTTGAATATGTGTCAATTTTTTGCAGAGCCATGGATGGTTGGGTAAAGGGCAGCAAAGTGGAAAGTTATGAAGCTCTTTATGATTTGTTTGCTTGGGAGCATTTGTCTAATAACTGTTTTCCAGAGCTGTGCCAGCACCTTATTGATAGCAAGATATCTAACCCTAGAAAACTTGCTGAGGAGGCGGACCGCTGGGTCAGTACCAGGGTCCACAAGGGTCCAGTGGGAGACTCAGCCAAAGGTGGGCAGGGTCCCCAGCAGAAGAGTGGGGGGGGGACAAGGGTAAACAGAAGGAGTCCCAGAAAGGCCCCCAAAGTAATCTCCAAGGGAACCAAGGGAAGGGTTCCCAGCCTCCCCCTGTGAAGAAGCCAGGGGCCCGACAGGTAAACCTGTTCATAGGGGCCCAATGACCTGCTATGTTTGTAAGCAGGTGGGACATCGTTTTTATGATCCCCAGTGTCCCATGAGGGACTCTAGTGCACCACCACGTGCACCCCCTGTCAGTTGGCGAGTGTAGCCCTGGGAGGGGAGGAGATGGTTGCCCCTGGTGGGAGGGGTCCCGCAGAGATGTCCCTGGTCTCGCTAGGAGACATGGAAATGGTCCCTCCACCCCCTCTGCCTAGTAACACTAATAAATATAGGCAGTGGGTGACCATTAATGGCCATAGAGTGGAAGCTCTCAGAGACACTGGAGCAAGTGTGACAGCTGTCAAGTGTCACTTGGTGTCCAGAGAGCAGGTGGTTCCAGACGCATTCTTCCCTGTGATAGCTGCTGACAACTCCCAGAAAGAGTGTGAGGTAGCTCAGGTTCCCTTTGAATGGGGGGGAGTTTCAGGTACTCTTCAGTTTGCTGTGAGGCCCGCCATGCCTGTTGATTGTCTCCTGGGCAATGATCTGGAAGACTCCCCTTGGGCTAAGGTGGAGAGGGAGACACATTTGAAAATGTTGGGTGTGCCAGAGTGGGTGTGTGCAACCACTCGCTCGATCACAGCAAGTAAGGGTGTTGATGGGGTTCCGGAGCCTGAAAGTATGGCCCATTACCCAGCTGTGAAGAGAAGAGGCAGGGGGCACGGGAAACCATCCCCCACCATTCCCGTGGTCCAGGAGGAGGTAGACCCTGAGGGGGATGCCCTGGAGCCCACAGGGGAACAAGTTGCTGAACTGGGAGACCTGCCCGAGCTAACCCATTGGCAGCAGGATGGTGGACCCTCCAGGGAAGAATATTGTGCAGAGCAGAAAGTGTGCCCTTCTCTTGTGGGTATGAGTCAGCAGGCCTCAGCCCAAACCTCAGCCCAAACCGCAGGTGATCAGTCAGGATCGCATTTTGTCTACTGGGAGAAAGAGCTCCTGTATAGCGAGCCTAAGGCTGCTGAGCCTGGGTTAGCCCGTGTGCTGGTGGTACCCCAGCGCTTCAGAGCCTTCCTACTGGGTTTGGCTCATGACGTTCCGTTAGATGGACATCTGGGGCCGGGCAAGACCTATGACAGGCTTGTCACTCATTTTTATTGGCTTCAGATGAGAAGGGATGTAGACATCCATTGTAAAACCTGTCACACTTGCCAGGCAAGTGGGAAAAGCGGAAAGAAGCAGAAGGCTCCCCTCCAACCTTTTCCGGTTCTCAGTACCCCCTTTGACCGGGTAAGGATTGACATTGTTGGGCCCCTGGACCCCAAGACAGCCCTGGGCAACAGGTTCATCCTGGTCTTGGTGGACCATGCCACACGGTACCCAGAAGCCATCCCTCTCCGAACAGTGATGACCCCCGTGGTGGGACGGGCACTGATGGGTGTTTTCTCCCGCATGGGGTTCCCCAGAGAGGTGGTGTCAGACCGGGGTACCAACTTCATTTCCAACTATATGAAGTCTCTGTGGAAGGAGTGTGGGGTAACCTACAAGTTCACCACTCCTTACCACCCTCAAGGTAATGGGCTGGTTGAGAGATTCAACCGGACCCTTAAAGGTATGATCATGGGTCTTGAAGAACCAATGAGGCGTAAATGGGACGTCCTCTTGCCATGCCTGCTGTTTGCTTACCGAGAGGTGCCGCAGAAGTCTCTAGGGTTCAGCCCCTTTGAGCTTTTGTATGGTCACCCGGTAAGAGAACCGTTGAGTCTGGTCAAAGAAGGCTGGGAGCAATCTCCCAGGAAACCTCCCCAGGATGTATACAGTTACATGCTGGCTTTAGGAACCAGACTCGGCGCTTCAGAGATCTTGCTCAGGCAAATCTGGAGGCCAGCCAGGAAGAGATGAAGCGGTGGTACGACCGGAATGCCACTCTGGTCGAACTTCAGCCTGGTCAAGAAGTTTGGGTCATGTCCCCTGTGGAACCTTGTGCGCTCAAGGACAGGTGGACTGGACCATTTAAGGTTGTGGAGAAGAAGAGCGATGTCACCTACTTGGTGGACTAGAAATCTCCCAGGAACCCCTTGAGGGTCCTGCATGTCAACCGTTTAAAGCCCCACTTAGAAAGGTCCGAAGTCAGGTCAGAGCATACATTAAGGAGGAAGTCTCCAAAATGTTTGCCTTAGGGGTGGTTGAGTCCTCTAGCAGTCCTTGGGCCAGCCCAGTGGTCTTGGTCCCAAAGGCTGCAGTGCCTGGTGCTTCACCAGAACTTCAGTTCTGTGTGGATTACCGAGGACTAAATTCAGTCACCAAGACTGACGCGCACCCCATCCCCAGAGCTGATGAGCTCATAGATCGGTTGGGGGCTGCCCGGTACCTTAGTACGTTTGATCTAACGTCTGGGTACTGGCAGATCGCCTTAACTGATGGGGCAAAAGAGAGGTCAGCATTCTCCACACCAGATGGGCTCTACCAGTTTCGGGTGATGCCCTTTGGGATGAAGAATGCCCCTGCCACCATCCAGAGGTTGGTCAACCAGGTCTTGGCTGGACTGGAGGACTTCAGTGCCGCCTACCTGGACGACATCGCAGTGTTTAGCGCCAGCTGGGAGGAACACCTGCGCCACCTCCAGGAAGTGTTGTTGGCCCTGCGCAGAGCAGGCCTCACAATCAAAGCCAGTAAGTGCCAAATTGGGCAGAGTTCTGTGGTGTACCTGGGGCACCAAATAGGGAGCGGCAAGGTGGCCCCCCTGCAACCCAAGATAGATACCATCCTGGCTTGGGCGCCACCCAAAACCCAAATTCAGTTGAGAGCCTTCTTAGGTCTCAAGGGTTACTACAGGAGGTTTATCAAGGATTATGGTAACATTGTGCACCCCTTGACTTCGCTGACTTCCAGGAAGCAGCCACAAAATGTGATCTGGACTGACGCCTGTCAGACGGCCTTTGACACCCTGAAAACTGAAATGTGCACAGCACCTATACTCCAGGCACCCAACTTTTCTAAAGAATTTGTTGTCCTGACGGACGCTTCAGAGCATGGCGTGGGGGCTGTTCTAGCTCAGGCGAATGATGAGGGCCGAGACTTACCTGTAGCCTTCATCAGTAGGAGGGTACTTCCCAGCGAACAGAGGTGGAGTGTGATAGAGCGAAAAACATTTGCTGTGGTCTGGGCGCTGAAGAAGCTAAGATCCTACCTGTTTGGGACTCACTTCCGGGTTCAGACAGACCACAGGCCCCTCAGATGGTTGATGCAGATGAGGGGTGAGAATCCAAAGCTGTTGAGGTGGTCCATTTCCCTACAGGGGATGGATTTCATGGTGGAACACCGCCCTGGTACAGATCACCCCAATGCTGGAGGTCTGTCCAGATTTTTCCGCCTTAGTGATGAGGACTCCCTAGGTCAAGGGTAGTTCTCCCCACATTTCAGCTGGAGGGGACATGTGTTAGACCTGACATCATTGCCTTGAGTCTCTCCTCTATTTTCTTCTGTTTGCCTCCTCTGTTTACGATGTTTTTGCTGGTATACTGCTTTGGGCACTGTGCCACTGCTGATCAGTGCCACAGTGCAAGTGCTCCCTATGTAAAATTACTGTATTGATTGAATTCCATAATTGGCTTATTTGGTTTACTGTCAGCCCCTAGTCTAGCGCACCAGGAGTGCCAGGGCTTGTAAATACAAATGCTGCTCGTGGGCTTGCAGCACGTGTTGTGCCACCCACACGAGGGGCCTAATAAAAGTATGTCTGAAGGTCTGCCATTGCTAGACCTACATGCAGTCTGGTACTGTCACGCTGACTGTGCAAGTACACCTACTGGCCAGTCCCTAAACCTTCCCTTAACTTCATGTTAGTCACCCCTATGGTAGGCCCGAGGGCAGGGTGCATTGTAAGTATAAGGTAGGACAAGCCTGACCAAGTTGGCATGTCCTAATAGTGAATTACAGCCATATTCGTTTTTCACTATTGCGAGGTTACCTGCTCTCCATTAGTTAGAATGGGCTGCCAGGATTATTAATGCTATAATCCTAGCTGGCTTGGGGAGCATGGTGCAATGTCGAGTTTGGTATCCCTGAACTTGGGGTTTAATAACGCATCCGTTTGTGTGGATGGTTTTTGGACTCTGGTTTGAAAATAGCACTTTTAGAAAGTGGCTATTTTCTTGTCTAACTATTTCTGGTTTCTGCTGGTTTGGTGTGTGTGTGACAGGAGCTGGGTGGCTCCAGAGGTCTGAGTGAGTCAGTGTGGGATGAGTGGGACATTTGCATTGAGAGTAGGGTGAGAGTAGTTCCTGATAGCCTGCCCTGCCTGATACAATGCTGGCTCCACCTCCTGCCAGGCGACTGATGACTCTGTGCCTGCCAGGGACGATCCTGGCCCCACCTCCTACCAGGAGGCCGATAGTTCTGCTCCTGCCAGTGACAATACTGGCTCCACCTCCTGCTGGGCGTCTGAGGACCCAGCCCTGCACAGTGAATAGGCCAGGTGCCTCTGCCTGGCTACACCCACAACAGACCCAAGATGTGGGGAAATTCCCCTGCGTGGACAAAGGGATAAAAGCCAAAAAGGGGTATAAGAGAAGGACCCCTGAACCAAGACTTTAGATCACTTCTGACAAGGAACCCTGAACCAAGGACAAGAAGCCTGCTGATCCAAGGACTTGCCTACCCCTTCTGCCAGTGTGCTGTTTGTTGGGGGAATCCTGCAGTGCTTCTTTATTTTTGCCAAGGAACCAGGAGTGTGGAACTGTGTGTGTACTCTCAGACTTTGCTAAGAAAATCTCCAAGGGCTGGAAGAGTGCCAGCCTCCTGTTGAAGTCACAGGGCTAAAGGACTTCATCTGCTAAAAGTGCTTGATGCTGGAACTTGAGAATCCAGCACCTCTGAATGAATCTAGCAATCTCGACGCCGCCGGACGCCGCCGAATCCAGCTCAACATCGCGAGTAACGGCTCCAGTGTCCCGCTTCCTCGACGCCGGCCGCCGGGCCCGATCGACGCCAGCAGCAACGCCAGTGAGTAGTGAGTTCGGCTCCAGCTCCAAGTGACCCCGTGTCTGCACCGCTGCTGAACGCATCGACTTTGAGCCCTCTCGACGCCGAGAGCGGTGCTCACTCTTGCAACATCATCATCGACATCGACGACGACGCCGTATCCTGCTTCACCTCGTGAGCGCTGCTCCTGCCTGACATCTGTCGATGCCGCTGCAGGTCGCCCCGACTCCGAGGCAGGATCGACGCCGAAGACGAAACGCCGAACATCTCGACGCCGCTGATCATCGTGTGCTTCGCTTTTCCAAGGTACTGTGTTGTGGGGGTCTGTGCGACTCCGGGCTCGACGTAGCGCTCCTCGCTCTCGACGCCATTAACTTTGCCTCGATGTCGTGTGAATCCAGTGTGGGTTACATTGTTGCCAAGAACTGTGATTTAAAGAAGAAGAGTTACTTTTGATACTAAAGACTTTGTGCTAAGAAGAAACTACACTTGAACTATTATTTTTCCTTCCAAGAGTATTTAAACGATTGTGGTATATTTTTGTCGTTATTTGGTCTTGTGCTAAGCCTTATATAAAAATCCTTATTTTTATAATACTACTGTGTCGTGTCCATTTGCAGTGTATTCACTTTATTACTGTATGTGGTCATAAATGCTTAACGCACTGCCTCTGAGATAAGCCTGTCTGCTAAACTTCTAAACTTGGGGATTTATAGAGCGCAATTGTTGCCCGAGGGCGTCCAAGCGCTGGGATAACCGTGACCTACAGAGAACAAGGAGGGAGGAACAGTTGCTTGCGGAACATAGTGAGGTTCTGAGTGGCTCTGAGATGGGGTGGCAAAGAGTTCCAAGCCTTGGATGCGTTGTAAGTGAACGTCCTTCCAACCGGCTCTAGATCTTTTTATTCTTGGGACCACTGCTAAGAGAGTCTGGCTGGAACGAAGACTTCGATTTGGGATGTAGTGGGTGACCAGATCACGGGCGATGATGGGTCCCATGTCCCAGAAGGCTTGGTGGGCTATGCATAGCGCTTTGAACAGAACTCTCTGCCGAACTGGTAGCCATTGAAGGCTAGTCAGTCCGGTTCTCACTGAGTGTCTACGAGGGATTTTGAGTAGAAGACGAGCTGCGCAGTTCTGTACAGTCTGTAGCCTGCGAAGAGTGTATTCTGGTGCGCCCAGATAAAGTACGTTGTTAAAATCAAGGCATGAGTGAATGACACCTTGAATGGCTGCCTGTTTGGCTTCCATAGGGAGGAGAGGAAAAATTTTATTTAGCACTCTCATAATGCCAAAACAGGTGGCTGAAAGTTTTGTTGCTTGGACATTGAAAGATAGAGAACTGTCCAGCCACACTTCGAGGCTTTTGATGGTGTTTTTTGGGGTTGGGGGGGGGGGGTCCTAGGCATGGGGGCCATAGGGGGGGGGGAAGTGCCGGCTCTGAAGGTCCTAAGAGCATCAGCTCAGTTTTGTCTCCGTTCAGTTTCAGGGATGATGACGACATCCAGTTCCTCACTTCCTCCAAGCATTCTCTAAGCCCGCCTGGCGCAGTTCGGGATGCCTCCTGCGCCAGTGAGACCACCAGCTGCGTGTCATCCGCGTATGAGATGATCTTGACTCCAAATGGGCGGACGACACTAGCCAGCGGTCTCATGTATAGGTTGAATAGGGCAGGGCTCAAAGAGGAGCCCTGAGGAACTCCACAATTTAGAGGTCTGCTGGAGGAAACGGAATCGCCATCAAAAACCCTGAAAGATCTGTTCCCCAGAAAGGATTCAAACCATGCCCAGGCTTTATCCTTAATCCCCGCACAGGACAGGCGGCTCAGTAAGGTGTCATGACTGACCGTGTCAAAAGCCTCGCTTAGATCAAGGAGGATCACTGCCACTGATCCTCCCTGATCCAAGATTTTTCTCGTTTCCTCTATGACCATGAGGAGGGAGGTCTCTGTCCCGTGCTTAGGTCTGAAGCCCGTCTGAGTAGGATCCAGTATGTGATGGTCTTCTAGAAAGTTCACTAACTGTTGGTTCACATATTTCTCCAGAACCTTGCTCATCCAAGGGAGCAGAGAGATAGGGCGATAGTTAGCCAAGTCAGACGGACCAGATTGGGTTTCTTGATCAATGACCTAACCATGGCTTGCTTCCAGACGGTTGGAACAGTGCCAGAGGAGATGGAAGAATTTAGTACCTCTCTGATGACGGGCAAGGTGGTATGGGATGCTGCCATTATGATGTCAGGAGGGGCAGGGTCGGGCGGAGACCCTGATTTGACACTGAGGGCTAGTGATTCTAGAGTGGAGAGGTTTAATGGGGGAAAGTGGGTTAAGCTGTATGGAGTGGGGGGGTGTGGCGGGCTAGGGAGGTTATTAGGTTGGTTAGATGAGCCAATGTTTGGGGAAGAGAATGTTGAATAGATTTTGTTAATTTTCTGATAAAAGAATTCGGCAATGTCATTACATTGGGTGACAGATTTCTCGACATGCACCACAGGGGATGGGTTCGTTAACTTTTTAATGATCTGGAAGATCTCTTTGGGTTTAGATTTAGCCTTCAAGATTTTGTCGCCGAAATACGTAGACTGAGCTTCTTTTATTTGGGTTTTATACTCGTTAATGGTTTCACGGTACCGGGTTTTGTTGTCTGCCGATTTGTCTAAACACCAGCGTTTTTCCGCCCTTCTACAGAGACGCTTTTTTTCCCTAAGAGACTGGGTATACCAAGGGGTGGTTTTGTGGGGCCGCTTCAATACAGTCTTGCTCATTGGGAGAGTAGAGTCAAGAGTGTGCGTGATCCAGTTGGTATAGGCCTGATTTGCTAGGGCAGGATCCTCCTGTATCTCTGGTTGTGAGCTAGCAAGTTTGATGCACCACTTGTCAACCTCAAGGCGCGGCCAGGCTCGCCTGAGTGTGGTGGTGGGGGGGTGGAGAGATTTTAAGCGTGGTCTATTTGAAGGGGATTAAAAAGTGGTCAGTCCAGGGTAAGGAAGTGCCCGGGTCCACTGTGATATCAGGACAGTTCGAGAAAATTGGGTCCAGTAAGTGGCCTTTTTCGTGAGTAGGGGAGGGGACAAGTTGGGTGAGTTGCAGAGCTGCTAGATCCACTAGTAAGATGGCGGCTGTGTGGTCCGAGGGGAAGTCAAAATGGAAGTTCAAGTCACCTAACACGGTGAAGTTAGAAGAGGTACTGACTCTGTTGGCCACATTAGATGGCAGTGTTTCAAGGAACTGCTCCAGGAGGCCAGGCGGGCGATAGATAAGGGTGCCTGAAAAGCAGATGTTGGGAGAGAGGTTGATGTTAAAACCCATGCTCTCGCAGTCCGAGATGGTCTCAGAAGAGAGTCGACAGTGATATTGTTCCTTATGGATGATAGCAAGGCCGCCTCCTCTCCCTTTTGGCCGGTCTTGCCGTGTGATTTGGTAGCCAGTGGGGAGAGCCTCTACTATCGCCGGGTTAGAATCACTGGTAAGCCAGGTTTCTGTAAGGAACAATATGTCCGGGGTATATTCCTCTATCAATAAGGCTATTTCGGCGCTGTGCTTGGGCAGTGAGCGGCAGTGTAGTAGGAGCATATAGAATTCCTGTGTGGTCGTTGTGCACAGGTAAGATTTGAGAGGTGCAGAACAAGTAGGGCAGGTTGACGGTAGGTCCATGGCTTGAAGGGAGTGCCGAGAGCAAGTGTTGGCGGGGGGCCTTAATTTGTAAAGGGTTGCCAGCGTGTAGCATCTGCACGATGATGGCTGGGATGCAGGCGGGGTGGCCCAGGGCCCGGACTCGGCGCTGACGAGCGCAGACTAGATTACCTTATGCGCTCCTTCGGCGCGCAATTGTCGCGCCCGCTGCGCTTCCTGTACATGCACATTTTTGTAGTCTGGAAATCCTAGGGGGGCGTGGCCTCGGAGTGGGTGTGTCCTGCTCTGGGCGGGGATAATGGCGTTTCCAAAGTGTCTGATTTCTAGCCTTCCCAGCGCTCGTTTGGCCGCGGGGACCGGTGCCTGCACACAGCAGTCGTGTGACAGGTAGCAGGGGTGAGTGCAAATAAAAAGTACAATTTTCAGTTTTTAAAAGCAGTAAGTAATTTCTAACACAAGACTCCCGGCTGTGCCTCAGGAGGAAAGCGATTATCGGCGCACTATCACATCAGCGCGCTTTAAATACGATCTGCAAGGGGGCGTGGCCTCGGAGTGGGCGTGTCCTGCTCCCGGCGGGGAGAATGGCGTTTCCAAAGTGTCTGATTTCTAGCCTTCCCAGCGCTCGTTTAGCCGCGGGGACCGGTGCCTGCACACAGCAGTCGTGTGACAGGTAGCAGGGGTGAGTGCAAATAAAAAGTACAATTTTCAGTTTTTAAAAGCAGTAAGTAATTTCTAACACAAGACTCCCGGCTGTGCCTCAGGAGGAAAGCGATTATCGGCGCACTATCACATCAGCGTGCTTTAAATACGATCTGCAAGGGGGCGTGGCCTCAGAGTGGGC
The DNA here is from genome assembly GCF_964263255.1 of Lissotriton vulgaris. Taxonomy (NCBI): domain Eukaryota; kingdom Metazoa; phylum Chordata; class Amphibia; order Caudata; family Salamandridae; genus Lissotriton; species Lissotriton vulgaris. Next base: position 1,183,036,862 of record NC_141691.1, read on the forward strand.
GTGTCCTGCTCCGTGCGGGGAGAATGGCGTTTCCAAAGTGTCTGATTTCTAGCCTTCCCAGCGCTCGTTTGGCCGTGGGGACCGGTGCCTGCACACAGCAGTCGTGTGACAGGTAGCAGGGGTGAGTGCAAATAAAAAGTACAATTTTCAGTTTTTAAAAGCAGTAAGTAATTTCTAACACAAGACTCCCGGCTGTGCCTCAGGAGGAAAGCGATTATCCAATGTACTAAGAGGGTGAGCAGGGGTTATCTAAGTGTGTGATCCCCTTGCCCTGACTAGAGGAGGTGAGTCCCTATTTGTCAGAAGTGTATACCTCTGCCAACTAGAGACAGCCAAGTCTAACATGCCTCAACTGCAATGCCCCAAACAAACAACTTACTTGTAAAATCTCATCTCCAAAAGTGATCCAAACTCCAAAAAGTCCACAAATACAAATCCAACAGCTGTCACAGAAAGTAATCCTTCCACCTCAACAGCCAAATGAAAAGTGACCAGTACATGCACAAAGCACTGGGAAGAGCCTGCTGGACAAGAACAGGAAGTTGGAGACTCTGAGGCACTTCCTTCCTCCCACCCCACCCTAAAAAATGGACTCCTGCACCAAAAAGTGAAGTAAAATGTCAATCTGAGGAGTTATTCTGATCATAATCATCATTTTCACAAGGTTCATGCTTCCTGCAGTGGATTGCTTGCGCAGAATTGCAATTTTTGCAATTTCGGGATCGCGAGCTGTTCGAATCTCCAGCCGGAAGTCAACTGCGCGCCGTCGCTGGCTTTTATGACGTACTCTCGTTGACAAACTCTCGTCGTGCAAGATCGCGAGCCGCGATAACGTAATTGCGTTCGAAAAACTTGCACGCGATCACGCAGCAAGATCGAAAATGGCACCGCACACACAAAACCTGAAGAAAAACAACTCTGCGGACTCAGAATCACGGTAAGACAATGCCGCGCGCGCGATATTGTATTTTTCAAGCGCGACCTAGCAAAATAATTCTCAGCCTGCGAATTTGCGGATTATTGGGTAAATTCGCGCGATTCGCGAATCGCGAAATCGTCAAAAATCCGCAAATTCGCCCACAAAACGGATTTTATGCCCACGCTTAGTAAATAGGACGCCTCGACTATTCCAGTCAATGTACAGACATCATAATCAGCACTTAATCCTTAGTAGCTCATTTTCAAAATCATTTAGGGGCTCTTCCGTAAATGTCTGGGCGAGGTTTGGTACAATAGTCAGTAACATCTAGGCAGTTGTGTTTGACATCATCCCTCACTTCTACTCCATGCACATCAGGTAACAATGTGGCTGGGTTTAAAATAGTACACCTGATTACTGTTACATTTTCTGCTCCTAATATAATTATTTCATATTTGATCATTCAACTTGGAGAAAGGTATTGAGTTTGTGTTTTAGTTAGAAGAATTTCCACTGAATGAGGGACATAAACCTTCACTGGTTGTCTCATCACAATAGATTCACTTTGTTCAAGACTTGTGCAAGCAGCAGCCACTGCTTTCAAACAACCAGGTAACGCTGAAGCTACTGGGTCCAAAGTAGCAGAAAAATATGCTACTGGAAGTCGAATGAAACCATGTCGCTGAGATGGTACTGACAAAGCACAATTGTCTTGTTCACAACAAAATAATGCAAATTCTTTTGTATAATCTGGCATTCCAACAGCAAGTGCTTCGGACAGACAATTTCTTAATTTCACAAAAGCCTCCATACTTTCATCATCCCATTCTATAGGGTCTTTTGCTCATTTTTTGTCATTTGTATTAGTGGTTTAGCCAATAAAGAAAAAACTACAATTCATTGCCTACAATGCCCTACTACAACAAGAAACAAACTGATATCTCTCTGTTCGCTGGTAATTGCATTTGTTTTATTATTTTAATTCTTTCCTCACTCCTCTTTCTGATTGATGTCCCAAATATTTAACTCTGTTTTTACAGAATTGCAGTTTTTCTGGTGACACCTTGTGCCCTCCATCAGCCAAATAGTTCAACAAAGCAATAAAATGAATAATACAATCATCTTGTGATTTCCATGCAACAAGCAAGTCATCTATATTTAACTTAAACCGAATTTCTGGGCATCACTAGTTCAGAATCTGATTAAAATTTGAAGGGCTTTCTGTGCAGTGTACCCTTGAGGAACTCGATTCCACATATAGATATGATTTTCAAATTTGAACAAGAAGAGATACTGGCTATCTGGGTGTAACAGGATGGAGAAAAATGCATGACACAAGTCAATTACTGTAAACCATATTTGATACAGAATTACTGCTGGGTTCAGCATTACAGGTTAACGAGTTACTACAATTTTATTTATTTTTCACAGATCCTGTACTATCCTTAATTTTCCATTAGATTTTTTTAATACCAATTATAGGTGAATTAAAAGGACTGCTCATTATTTCTTTCAAAATTCCTTGTTGAATCATTTGTTCTATTTCTGCTATGACTCCTGCTTTGGTTTCTGGGCTCATTTAATATTGTCTCGTATTTGGGTAGATGGCACCTTCTTATACAGTCACTTTCACTGGATCTACATCTGCCATTAACCCTACTTCTTTTCCAGCGAAATCCCATACTTCTGGATTTACTGTCAACTTTAATTAATCAGGTAAGTCATCTTTTGTCATCATTGAATATAATTCATTAACTTCTGGACCTTGTTTTGCTAGCATTATTTTGCAAATACCATCTTCATCAGGGGTCAGTATTGCAACACCATCCGGTGTACAATAAAATGTACAATTCATTTTACAGAGTAAGCCCCTTCCTAACAAGTTTACAGGGCTGGAATAACAAACCACAAATTTGTGCATTTCCCTAAAATTGCCAATGCATACTTCCATGGGTTCTGTGACTGGAGTTCTGATCTGTTTATTTAAAACGCCGACTACTTGGATTGCCTCACCTGAGAGGGGTATGTTTGGGATGTTTTCTGTTCTCGCAGTAGAACGGGTAAAGAGGTAATGTCTTTCTCTTCTATCATTCCATCAATATATGGACCTGGCTGATCTACCAGTAAGAATTTGCCAAGTACGCACTCCTCCCCCTTCCTCAGGCACCTTCATTGTTCATCTTCAGATGAATAACTGTTCTGTAAAAGAAGTTGTGAAGTTACTGAATTTAGCTTATCACTTTCTCCTGGAAATCTAGCATCCACTCTGTACTTTGCTCTGTTCACAAATTTTGACATAGGGGTATTGGTAACTGACTCTGTGGATTAACCACCGGTTGCGGTTGACTCAATATCACCTCATTCTGCGTCTGTGGATATAAATTTTGATTTGGGCCATTATTAGTTTGAATATTTTTACACTCGTTTTTCCAATGCCCCAATTTTCCGCACCCATGACAAGGAAATTTCTTCTTTGTTTCCTCTCTAGCCATCTTCCCTTTAGGTTTTCCCCCATTATTTTCATTTTGTCGATATACTTTTGCTTGATCATAAGGTTGATTATTTCATTTATTCTCTTCTGTTCTGCTAATTTTACTTGTGCCCACATTACTTTTTCTTCTAACTTTTTCTGTCTATCGTCAATTTCATCTCCACAGTATTTTGCATATTTAAGTACCTCATCTATTGGTTTTACTTGCCGACATAACATGTGGTGCAGAATCATCTGACAAATCTCAGGCCTTAGTCCAGATACAAAGCGATATACAACATGTCCCATACCTTTATCTCCAAAAGTCTCAAATCCACTATACTATTTAAATACCTGTAATACACGTTCATAAAAAGCATGTACACTTTTATTTATTTCTTGTGTTGTTCTGTCTATTTTCATCCAATCTGTTTCTTTTGGGGGAATTTTCCCTTTCAAGAAAGTGATCACCTGATGATATTTCTTCATTACCTCCTCTGAGAGTGCTCTTGTTTTCTCATCTCTTGGGTACTCATAATTAGTCCAATCAACTGTGATTTTACATTCTGCCCATAAGTCTGTGGATACTACTATGTCAAACAGACCATCCAAATCCTTCAACAAAACTTTAGAAGCTTTCACACACCTTTAAACATGTTTATACCATTCGAATGGTTTCTCTCATAACTTTTGGAAATCATTTGAAAATGATAAAATATCTTGTCGGGTCTTCGTAACATGCACATAACTTCCTCCAGGTACCTCTCTCATAGGGCATAATCTTTCTGTTTTCTTAGGTTCTCTTAATAAATATGTTGATGCAGTTCTATTTGCTTCTGCTTCTTCTTTTTTCTTAGTCCATCTTGTTTTCTACCTGTCTAATTCTCCCCATTACTGTAATATTGTCATTAATTCCTTAATCTGTAATTTTCTTTCTGACACATTCATATTTTCCAAAACTTTCTCAGTAAAATCTGCTCCCCTAAGGTTTCTGCAATGCCTTTGATCTCCCTATTTTAATTCCCATCTCAGATAAAAGCTCTGGCAATTTTTCTTGAAACATTTTTGCATTTCTAGTTATGCTCTTACATATCAGTAATAATTCATCCTCACTGTATGTATTCAGTCTGTCTACTCCTACATTTCCAGCTATCATCTCTTCCAATTCTACTTTTAATTTATAAGTATCCAAGATCTTTAGTTGTGGATTCGGTTTGTCTATTCCCTGTGCCCACCTTTCTAGTTCATCTAGGGATACTATTGTGGCACTCTTAGTTCCTGTGGAAGCTTCTAATTGTATTTCATTTGAACAACTAGGTGTTGCTCTTCTTGGGGTTTCATGTATCTGTTCTCTTACTGGCAAATCCATTCTCTAATTTTATTTATTGCTTCTCTTTCTTTTTCCTGGAGTATCCTTTCATTTAAGGAGTCATGCAAAATTTGTGGAACTAATGGTTTTTCACAAGTAGGGGCACTTGAAGTTGTTCTACCTGGTCCTTCCTGATATGGTGAAGGATGCTTTGTTAGGATATCTTCTATAAAGGCATCTTCTGATTCCCCACCACCTGTCATTCTGAAAAGCTTAGTTTTTCCTGTACATTTTCCTCTGGACTGTTCCTCTAGCATTAATAGAGGATGCTGTCCTTCTGTGGCCATTGCCTGTCTCCATTGTTTCATCTGATCTGCACATGAATCACACATTCCTTTAGGATAGAACCCTCTATTACCCCTAGTTTTTTTAGATATGTCCCGATCAAAGGCCTCCATCTCCCATTCTTCTAAGGCTTCATACTGAGTTAATCTGGGTCTGGGCTCTAACTCATTCATTTTTTGTCCTTAAATTCTGAAGAATTCTCCCATTACACATACCATTTTCTCAGAAAACTAATATTCTGTCGCCCTTTGTATATTCAATCCAATTTTGCAACCATACACTGATATGAAAACCTCTCTCCGTCATCATAAATGAGGCAGGAGTTTTTGGCGGTGGAAAAATAATTCCTTCTCTAGTTTTGATGGGATTATCTTTCTTGAAGTAATTATTTATTCTCTCCACAAACACATTTTTCTTTCTCTCCATACATTTTAGGAGAAGATCCTCTTATATATTGTTCTCTTGCAAAACCTAAATATCTTCTATCCGGGCGATTCCCTATTAATGCCGGATCACGTTTCCACATATAAACTCCACTGTCTATTATTCTTACTGCTTCTATTTTGTTAACAAATTAGCCTTTCTGTTTACACTCAGGTTTCTCCAATCCTGGTACAACTTTTATTCTTTTATCCAATCAAGGTTCCCAGTCAGGGTTCCGCCCGGGATTCTCGACAGAGACTACTCTCTTGGGTGTCACTGAGAATCTCTGCCAAATGCTTGATAGAGGGGACACCCCCGCACTGATTATATTAGATCTCAGTGCGGCCTTTGACACAATCTCCCACGCCATCCTACTCAGAGCACTAGGCTCCTTAGGTATTGGCGGTAAAGCCTTGAAATGGATTGAATCTTTCTTGGCGGATAGGACTTTTCAAATGTTTTCTCACTCCTCGACATCAAAGGTCCATGCTTCCCCTTTTGGAGTTCCCCAGGGCTCAATTCTAAGCCCTCTCCTTTTTAATTTATATGTAACTCCGTTAGTTCTCATTGCGAAGCGTGCTGGGCTCACGCTATTCACTTACGCGGATGATTCACAGATAGTTTTTTCCCTCTCTCATTCAGACCAGTCCCCTACCTCCCTCCTTCAGTCGGGACCCAGCGAAATAGCCACCTGGATGAACCAAAATTTGCTGAAGCTCAACATGGAAAAAACAGAGATCCTTATCCTTGGGAGCAGGCCCGACCTGTGGTGCGCTAAACATTGGCCAGCGGAAATGGGCCCCATCCCACCTGCATCCGCACGTCCGCAATCTGGGGGTTATCATAGATAGGGGACTAACAATGCAGACGCAAGTTATGAAAGTGGCGGCTACCTGCTTTGCCATCTTGCGCTGGTTGAGAAAGATACTGTGGATGTTGCCATCCGACACCCAGAGGTCTGTGGTCAACGCCTTGGTGACTTCCCGGCTGGACTACACAATGTTCTCTATTTGGGGTTCACTAAGGCGGTTACCCGGCCTTCAAATGGTCCAAAATGCTGCGGCCCGCCTACTCTGTGGCTGCAAAAGGAATGAACCCATCACACGACATCTCAGGGAACTTCACTGGCTCCGAGTTGAGAGTCGTGTGAAGTTTAAAGCCTTAAATTATATGTATAAAATAAAAACAGGCACGGCCCCAAGATATTTACAATCCCTGGTGACAGCGTACTCCCCAGCGCGCACACTTAGGTCATCGACTCAAGAACTCTTTTGTGTTCCCAAGGTCAGACTTGCTAGGATTGGAGGGAGGTCCTTTGCTTTCATAGGCCCTAGGCTCTGGAATTCCCTCCCTCCTGCCATTCGTGCGGAACGTTGCCATGATCGTTTCCGAAAACCCGTCAAGACCTGGCTGTTTAACCAATATTTTCCTCCCTTGATATGTCGCTCCAGTCTCCATTAGCGCTGGGAAACCCTATTTGGGTAGCTGTCGTGCTCTACAAACGGAAAAAAAATAAAACAAAATAAATAAATAAAAGCTCAAATTTTCAAAATTAGCTCAGCCAATACCAGCGCGGCTTTATTGTGGTCAGTATCACTCCTCACAACAGACTCCCTCTTTTACAGCCTTCCGAAAATCACATACCCGCTGTTTCGACCAATCCCAATGCAGCACTCTGTGACATCAATGCGACAATTGACCCCTCCTTTACAATTCATTGTCTTGTCACACACCTGCTGTTTCAACCAATCCCAGCACACACTCTGTGACGTCAGCGCGACTCCTGCACCTTACTCTCCCTTCACAAGGTAATACAAAAACGTTCTTTTAATCTTTCACCAAAATTCATTATTAACAACATAGAAACATTCACGACTCTATTTGTTTTATCAAACCAAAGAATTCTTGTTCGATGAGTAAAACCTTCTGTTTACTCTTCTTACACTACAAGTAAAACTTTAGATTTACCCTTCACACGCTACAAGTAAATCCTTTTCTGCGTACTCTTCATCCAAGCTCAGAAGATCCTGCTACTCCTCTAGTGTTACCCTTTCTAGGTGAAATAACACCAAGGTTTCACCAACAAACTCTTTGCCAACAATCACTCTCACTTATTCACAATACTAAACAAACAAGTAACCTCAGTGCTGTGTGGCTTCCATTCACCACCCAGTATACACTTCCCGGGAATTTCCAGACAACATAAAACAATATACGAATTGGTTTGTTAAAACATAAATCTATAACCAATAATCACCAAACGAATTATTAAAAACCATACCTCTGCTACCAGCAAACTGATTCTGTAATTGTGTAAAATTAGTATTACAAACGTTCATAATATTTCATTATGGGATTAAATGACAGGATTACTTCCGAGCAAGTCTCTTTTATATGAGTCCTTGCTCCATCCCCTGTACCCTTACAAACTCAACAACCCCCCTTAAATATAGCTATAAAAGTATAATAATCACACAATTTACATAATTATCAAGTAAATAATAACAAAAAGGTTAATAATGGATTAATAATCAATTGTTACTTAATTAACTTCCCACCCTATACCCTTACAAATCCAACAACTTGCACCTAAAATATAAATACAAAAGTATAATATTTACACAATTTTCATAATGATCAATTAATAAAACATGTATAATTAACTATGAATAAATGATTACTTAACTTACCACACTATACCCCTACAAATCAACAACCCATACCTCGAATAGAACTTTAAGAAATATTTACGTAATTAATTAGACGTTAAATAATGTATATTATTTAAATAATTCATTAATAATGAATTCATTTAACTTAATTTATTTCCAACCATGCACCCCTACAAACCTCACAAACCACTATAGAACTATACATTAATATAAACAATTACATTAAAATTATAGATGCTTTAAAATTACAAACTACATTTAAAAACATTAACAACGATCATATAAACAATATATAAAATACACAATTAAAATATTATTTAAAACACATATAGGTAATTACAATTTTTTTTTAAACTATCCTATTGAAAACGATAGCAACAACAACGATATTCTTGAAACAATATTACCTACTTGAGAAAATGTATATTCTTGCCAACGATTTTTCGGCAGCACAATATTTATGTGACACGATATTTAAAGCTCCATATTTGTGTCACTCAATATTTATTACTCACTACTATGCCTAAATACCTGAAAGGGCTATCATGCCCTCCTTTTGGTTTCAGGTCTCATCTTGGCCCTGAGCCATCTAGAGCCTTACAACTAGAGGTCAATGCAATGGAGGAATACGAAGGTGCACGGCTTATCACCACTTTACAAATGCTTAACAGAAACTATAGGTGGCAGGTTTTTAACTTTGTTCAATTCCCTATGCAAAATATGTGTTTGCACTGTAAGAAAGCAAGATTTACGGGAGTATGAGTAAACACAGGAATATTGATTTAAATGTGACCTAATGTTATTATGTAATTCTTTTATAGCACTAATTATCCAAGTGTAGGGTGTCAGAGCTGCTTTACATCGCACTCAGAGGCACAATAAATCATACATATGTGTAAATCAATGTACAGGAAATATTACATAAGACAATTGCGGGGTTATAAGATAAAGGAATAACATATCATGCATACTTGAAGACAGTACATAAATAGAAATTGTATAGAAAACGTAAAGCAGTGCTTATGGTTGTATGTACCAACAAGACTTTATTTCCCAAAGGAACCCATCTTTATTGTCAAAGAACAACAAATTAAAAAAAAACCCATAAGAATCTGAATTAAGAATAAAAAAAGAGAATCTGAACCCATGAATTACAATTTGCATGCATCTCCTTGATACTGATAATTAGATCACTCCACTATATTAGAAAGCTTGCAACTAATGAACTGGAAGTAACAAAAGTGATCCCAGTGTCAAGAGCAGTAACCCACTTACCTCCCGCAATAAAATACAAATCTGTGATCTGTACATTAGTGTGACGGAACATTAAACCTCTGTACTACGTTATGAATCAAAAGTGTGACTGGACAAAAAACATAACTCTCCTCGACCTGTGTTAACCACTATAGTTATAGTATCGATATTATAAAAATAATTTTGAAATATGTGAGCAAACAATGATCTCTGCAGAAGGTGTCTTAACCCTGTAAGATGTTTTAAAATGCAGCCTCTTTCGTGACCAATTAAGTAATCTTGAACAGATTTCCTGTCATATGTGTCCTTGTTGCCAATTTCTCTGCAGCAGAATTTTTTTAATAAATGTAGAAGTCGGCTGTCAGACTCTGCTTTTCAAGCTCTGCCCCGACTGAATCTGCTCCCTGTCCTCTACCACACATTGACCCCCTATATGTTGGTGTCCCGAAGTAAATGTTTTCCAGTTCCACCACTGATCCTGCTACACCCTGTCAGGACTCAGAAGATATATTTGTTGATAAGGAATGTTGCTTTTTGAAGTTTAATTACAAATGTGCAGGGAGATAACATGTAGAGGAGGGGAAGGGAGAAAAGTCATTCTCCTACCTTGCATCCAAAGCCTGGACCACCCTCCCCCTCCACAATCTCCCACACTGCCCGAGTTCAGGAAGGACCCCAAGACCTGGCTGCTCGGATGACCCCAGTACTCAACTGAGCCGCCCCCCACCCCCCAGTGCCTTGAGACCCTCACGGATGAGTAGTTGCGCTTTACCAGCCCTGTTTGATTGATTGATTGATAGAAAGTTCATGTTTAGATATAGCGCCATTTACTTCAGTATTGTATTTTATGCACTGTATCTCTGTGTAAAGTAGAGCCGATCCAGAGACTCAAATCTGATTTCTGGCTGAAAACAGTTTGGTCTAAACGGAACAGTTCAGAGGGCACCTTCTTTGTGGTTGTCCTGACAGTGCGTTCGTTTGTACTGTAATTTCATTTAAAAAATGTAGATTTCTGGCACTTCTTTTGTCCCTTTCCTAGCCTTTCCCCCTACTGCACCCGTAAATACACCCAACATTGGTGGGGCTCTAAAATTAAAATGTATGTGCCCTGTTTAAAGAGGTCTCAGAGAGCCCTCAAAGCTCGCCTAAATCAATAGCATTACTCCCAACATTGAAACAGCCAGCTAAAAGCAGGGAGATTCAAAATGTGCTTTCTGACCTTAATGGAAGACTTTGCTTCTTCCATAGAGAGGTGGGAAGAGGTTAATGTGAGGAAAAACTGCGGAGATAGTGCCTGTCATTTCTCTACACATTATTCCCATGTTATATTCCAAAATGCCACAATTATGGAGTAAAAAACGTATATTTAGGACAGCTACTGAGGGCCAAAAATATGAGCAAAATCTGCAAATCTAAACTGCATTTTTTCCTCAAATTCTCTGTCTGTATTAAGTGGCGAGCAAACATATCATTCCAGAGTGGCATCTTTTTTCCAAATGTTTGACATTGTTTGTTTGCAGGAGACCTGGGCGACCAACAACCCCTATTTCCTGGAAGGGTACAAGTCCTTTACTGTGCCTGCAACCCCCTCGAGAAAATTACAAAAAACAATTTGATGGACAGAATGTAGATCAATGTCTTACATTCACCCCAGTACAAGGATCTGGGCCTAAATCCATCGTTTTTTGCACTCCACACCACCCTGGGTCAGATAATGGCTTTATGCAAATCAGCTCTGACCCTGTGCCCCATAGGAACAGTCCAGTCCGAACTACAACAGCCATATCTTTCCCAGACCGGAATCAAGCATCCGAGGACCGGACCGGTTTCGAGGTAACACCTCTCATCAGCCCGGCTAGCTTGACTCCAGTGGTGTGGAGGCTCTGGGACCCACGTCTGAGCTACCCCAGTACACTAAGGGAGAAAATTACAAAAAACAATTTGATGGACAGAATGTAGATCAATGTCTTACATTCACCCCAGTACAAGGATCTGGGCCTAAATCCATCGTTTTTTGCACTCCACACCACCCTGGGTCAGATAATGGCTTTATGCAAATCAGCTCTGACCCTGTGCCCCATAGGAACAGTCCAGTCCGAACTACAACAGCCATATCTTTCCCAGACCGGAATCAAGCATCCGAGGACCGGACCGGTTTCGAGGTAACACCTCTCATCAGCCCGGCTAGCTTGACTCCAGTGGTGTGGAGGCTCTGGGACCCACGTCTGAGCTACCCCAGTACACTAAGGGAGAAAATTACAAAAAACAATTTGATGGACAGAATGTAGATCAATGTCTTACATTCACCCCAGTACAAGGATCTGGGCCTAAATCCATCGTTTTTTGCACTCCACACCACCCTGGGTCAGATAATGGCTTTATGCAAATCAGCTCTGACCCTGTGCCCCATAGGAACAGTCCAGTCCGAACTACAACAGCCATATCTTTCCCAGACCGGAATCAAGCATCCGAGGACCGGACCGGTTTCGAGGTAACACCTCTCATCAGCCCGGCTAGCTTGACTCCAGTGGTGTGGAGGCTCTGGGACCCACGTCTGAGCTACCCCAGTACACTAAGGGAGAAAATTACAAAAAACAATTTGATGGACAGAATGTAGATCAATGTCTTACATTCACCCCAGTACAAGGATCTGGGCCTAAATCCATCGTTGTTTGCATTCCACACCACCCTGGGTCAGATAATGGCTTTATGCAAATCAGCTCTGACCCTGTGCCCCATAGGAACAGTCCAGTCCGAACTACAACAGCCATATCTTTCCCAGACCGGAATCAAGCATCCGAGGACCGGACCGGTTTCGAGGTAACACCTCTCATCAGCCCGGCTAGCTTGACTCCAGTGGTGTGGAGGCTCTGGGACCCACGTCTGAGCTACCCCAGTACACTAAGGGAGAAAATTACAAAAAACAATTTGATGGACAGAATGTAGATCAATGTCTTACATTCACCCCAGTACAAGGATCTGGGCCTAAATCCATCGTTTTTTGCACTCCACACCACCCTGGGTCAGATAATGGCTTTATGCAAATCAGCTCTGACCCTGTGCCCCATAGGAACAGTCCAGTCCGAACTACAACAGCCATATCTTTCCCAGACCGGAATCAAGCATCCGAGGACCGGACCGGTTTTGAGGTAACACCTCTCATCAGCCCGGCTAGCTTGACTCCAGTGGTGTGGAGGCTCTGGGACCCACGTCTGAGCTACCCCAGTACACTAAGGGAGAAAATTACAAAAAACAATTTGATGGACAGAATGTAGATCAATGTCTTACATTCACCCCAGTACAAGGATCTGGGCCTAAATCCATCGTTTTTTGCACTCCACACCACCCTGGGTCAGATAATGGCTTTATGCAAATCAGCTCTGACCCTGTGCCCCATAGGAACAGTCCAGTCCGAACTAAAACAGCCATATCTTTCCCAGACCGGAATCAAGCATCCGAGGACCGGACCGGTTTCGAGGTAACACCTCTCATCAGCCCGGCTAGCTTGACTCCAGTGGTGTGGAGGCTCTGGGACCCACGTCTGAGCTACCCCAGTACACTAAGGGAGAAAATTACAAAAAACAATTTGATGGACAGAATGTAGATCAATGTCTTACATTCACCCCAGTACAAGGATCTGGGCCTAAATCCATCGTTTTTTGCACTCCACACCACCCTGGGTCAGATAATGGCTTTATGCAAATCAGCTCTGACCCTGTGCCCCATAGGAACAGTCCAGTCCGAACTACAACAGCCATATCTTTCCCAGACCGGAATCAAGCATCCGAGGACCGGACCGGTTTCGAGGTAACACCTCTCATCAGCCCGGCTAGCTTGACTCCAGTGGTGTGGAGGCTCTGGGACCCACGTCTGAGCTACCCCAGTACACTAAGGGAGAAAATTACAAAAAACAATTTGATGGACAGAATGTAGCTCAATGTCTTACATTCACCCCAGTACAAGGATCTGGGCCTAAATCCATCGTTTTTTGCACTCCACACCACCCTAGGTCAGATAATGGCTTTATGCAAATCAGCTCTGACCCTGTGCCCCATAGGAACAGTCCAGTCCGAACTACAACAGCCATATCTTTCCCAGACCGGAATCAAGCATCCGAGGACCGGACCGGTTTCGAGGTAACACCTCTCATCAGCCCGGCTAGCTTGACTCCAGTGGTGTGGAGGCTCTGGGACCCACGTCTGAGCTACCCCAGTACACTAAGGGAGAAAATTACAAAAAACAATTTGATGGACAGAATGTAGATCAATGTCTTACATTCACCCCAGTACAAGGATCTGGGCCTAAATCCATCGTTTTTTGCACTCCACACCACCCTGGGTCAGATAATGGCTTTATGCAAATCAGCTCTGACCCTGTGCCCCATAGGAACAGTCCAGTCCGAACTACAACAGCCATATCTTTCCCAGACCGGAATCAAGCATCCGAGGACCGGACCGGTTTCGAGGTAACACCTCTCATCAGCCCGGCTAGCTTGACTCCAGTGGTGTGGAGGCTCTGGGACCCACGTCTGAGCTACCCCAGTACACTAAGGGAGAAAATTACAAAAAACAATTTGATGGACAGAATGTAGATCAATGTCTTACATTCACCCCAGTACAAGGATCTGGGCCTAAATCCATCGTTTTTTGCACTCCACACCACCCTGGGTCAGATAATGGCTTTATGCAAATCAGCTCTGACCCTGTGCCCCATAGGAACAGTCCAGTCCGAACTACAACAGCCATATCTTTCCCAGACCGGAATCAAGCATCCGAGGACCGGACCGGTTTCGAGGTAACACCTCTCATCAGCCCGGCTAGCTTGACTCCAGTGGTGTGGAGGCTCTGGGACCCACGTCTGAGCTACCCCAGTACACTAAGGGAGAAAATTACAAAAAACAATTTGATGGACAGAATGTAGATCAATGTCTTACATTCACCCCAGTACAAGGATCTGGGCCTAAATCCATCGTTTTTTGCACTCCACACCACCCTGGGTCAGATAATGGCTTTATGCAAATCAGCTCTGACCCTGTGCCCCATAGGAACAGTCCAGTCCGAACTACAACAGCCATATCTTTCCCAGACCGGAATCAAGCATCCGAGGACCGGACCGGTTTTGAGGTAACACCTCTCATCAGCCCGGCTAGCTTGACTCCAGTGGTGTGGAGGCTCTGGGACCCACGTCTGAGCTACCCCAGTACACTAAGGGAGAAAATTACAAAAAACAATTTGATGGACAGAATGTAGATCAATGTCTTACATTCACCCCAGTACAAGGATCTGGGCCTAAATCCATCGTTTTTTGCACTCCACACCACCCTGGGTCAGATAATGGCTTTATGCAAATCAGCTCTGACCCTGTGCCCCATAGGAACAGTCCAGTCCGAACTACAACAGCCATATCTTTCCCAGACCGGAATCAAGCATCCGAGGACCGGACCGGTTTCGAGGTAACACCTCTCATCAGCCCGGCTAGCTTGACTCCAGTGGTGTGGAGGCTCTGGGACCCACGTCTGAGCTACCCCAGTACACTAAGGGAGAAAATTACAAAAAACAATTTGATGGACAGAATGTAGATCAATGTCTTACATTCACCCCAGTACAAGGATCTGGGCCTAAATCCATCGTTTTTTGCACTCCACACCACCCTGGGTCAGATAATGGCTTTATGCAAATCAGCTCTGACCCTGTGCCCCATAGGAACAGTCCAGTCCGAACTACAACAGCCATATCTTTCCCAGACCGGAATCAAGCATCCGAGGACCGGACCGGTTTCGAGGTAACACCTCTCATCAGCCCTGCTAGCTTGACTCCAGTGGTGTGGAGGCTCTGGGACCCCGTCTGAGCTACCCCAGTACACTAAGGGAGAAAATTACAAAAAACAATTTGATGGACAGAATGTAGATCAATGTCTTACATTCACCCCAGTACAAGGATCTGGTCCTAAATCCATCGTTTTTTGCACTCCACACCACCCTGGGTCAGATAATGGCTTTATGCAAATCAGCTCTGACCCTGTGCCCCATAGGAACAGTCCAGTCCGAACTACAACAGCCATATCTTTCCCAGACCGGAATCAAGCATCCGAGGACCGGACCGGTTTCGAGGTAACACCTCTCATCAGCCCGGCTAGCTTGACTCCAGTGGTGTGGAGGCTCTGGGACCCACGTCTGAGCTACCCCAGTACACTAAGGGAGAAAATTACAAAAAACAATTTGATGGACAGAATGTAGATCAATGTCTTACATTCACCCCAGTACAAGGATCTGGGCCTAAATCCATCGTTTTTTGCACTCCACACCACCCTGGGTCAGATAATGGCTTTATGCAAATCAGCTCTGACCCTGTGCCCCATAGGAACAGTCCAGTCCGAACTACAACAGCCATATCTTTCCCAGACCGGAATCAAGCATCCGAGGACCGGACCGGTTTCGAGGTAACACCTCTCATCAGCCCGGCTAGCTTGACTCCAGTGGTGTGGAGGCTCTGGGACCCACGTCTGAGCTACCCCAGTACACTAAGGGAGAAAATTACAAAAAACAATTTGATGGACAGAATGTAGATCAATGTCTTACATTCACCCCAGTACAAGGATCTGGGCCTAAATCCATCGTTTTTTGCACTCCACACCACCCTGGGTCAGATAATGGCTTTATGCAAATCAGCTCTGACCCTGTGCCCCATAGGAACAGTCCTGTCCGAACTACAACAGCCATATCTTTCCCAGACCGGAATCAAGCATCCGAGGACCGGACCGGTTTCGAGGTAACACCTCTCATCAGCCCGGCTAGCTTGACTCCAGTGGTGTGGAGGCTCTGGGACCCACGTCTGAGCTACCCCAGTACACTAAGGGAGAAAATTACAAAAAACAATTTGATGGACAGAATGTAGATCAATGTCTTACATTCACCCCAGTACAAGGATCTGGGCCTAAATCCATCGTTTTTTGCACTCCACACCACCCTGGGTCAGATAATGGCTTTATGCAAATCAGCTCTGACCCTGTGCCCCATAGGAACAGTCCAGTCCGAACTACAACAGCCATATCTTTCCCAGACCGGAATCAAGCATCCGAGGACCGGACCGGTTTCGAGGTAACACCTCTCATCAGCCCGGCTAGCTTGACTCCAGTGGTGTGGAGGCTCTGGGACCCACGTCTGAGCTACCCCAGTACACTAAGGGAGAAAATTACAAAAAACAATTTGATGGACAGAATGTAGATCAATGTCTTACATTCACCCCAGTACAAGGATCTGGGCCTAAATCCATCGTTTTTTGCACTCCACACCACCCTGGGTCAGATAATGGCTTTATGCAAATCAGCTCTGACCCTGACATTGATCCACATTCGGTCCATCACTTGTTTTGTTTGCAATTGCCGCCATAAGTGCGCTGGGGATGCTCAGACGTGGGTCCCAGGCACTCCACACCACTGGAGTCAAGCTAGCCGGGCTGATGAGAGGTGTTACCTCAAAACCGGTCCGGTCCTCGGATGCTTGATTCCGTTCTGGGAAGGACATGGCTTTTGTAGTTCGGACTGGACTGTTCCCATGGGGCAACAGGGTCAGAGCTGATTTGCATATCGCCATTGTCTAACCCAGGGTGGTGTGGAGTGCAAAAAAACGATGGATTTGGGCCCAGATCTTTGGACTGGGGTGAATGTGTGACATTGATCCACATTCGGTCCATCACTTGTTTTGTTTGCGATTGCCGCCATAAGTGCGCTGGGGATGCTCAGACGTGGGTCCCAGGCACTCCACACCACTGGAGTCAAGCTAGCCGGGCTGATGAGAGGTGTTACCTCGAAACCGGTCCGGTCCTCGGATGCTTGATTCCGTTCTGGGAAGGACATGGCTTTTGTAGTTCGGACTGGACTGTTCCCATGGGGCAACAGGGTCAGAGCTGATTTGCATATCGCCATTGTCTAACCCAGGGTGGTGTGGAGTGCAAAAAAACGATGGATTTGGGCCCAGATCTTTGGACTAGGGTGAATGTGTGACATTGATCCACATTCGGTCCATCACTTGTTTTGTTTGCAATTGCCGCCATAAGTGCGCTGGGGATGCTCAGACGTGGGTCCCAGGCACTCCACACCACTGGAGTCAAGCTAGCCGGGCTGATGAGAGGTGTTACCTCGAAACCGGTCCGGTCCTCGGATGCTTGATTCCGTTCTGGGAAGGACATGGCTTTTGTAGTTCGGACTGGACTGTTCCCATGGGGCAACAGGGTCAGAGCTGATTTGCATATCGCCATTGTCTAACCCAGGGTGGTGTGGAGTGCAAAAAAACGATGGATTTGGGCCCAGATCTTTTGACTGGGGGAATGTGTGACATTGATCCACATTCGGTCCATCACTTGTTGTTTTTGCAACCCCCTCGAGGGCTGGCCAACCAAATGGGGGTCTTGCAGTTTATGTTACACTTAGATTAAAAAGAGTTATTGTTGAAATGAATACAGATAACCCTTTCCTGCAGGCCTTGTTATTTTCCTGAGGGTCTAGCAGATTACTACTTCTAAATGTTTATAATGCCACTTCGTCCTTCCTTGAGGTTTGTAATATATTGCATTTAGGCAACTATTTGACTAGTTTCAATGCCTTCACTTGCTATACCCCTAATACTGTTTTCGTGGGAGACTTTAATGTCCATCATTGTGGGGATCTAAGAGCACATGGTTCAGGGGGCTCTTCTTGTCCCCAACAGTTTGGCATTTTGAACACAGTGCCCCGGGGGAAAACCTAAATACCATAATGTGTGATTTTGACCTTCAATCACCGATGGGCAAATTGGATTTAGTTCGGAGGGATATTGTTCCCTCTTTTAAAGGGCATGGCAATGAATATTTTTATTGATTTTATTCTTGTCTCCAACCCCATTTTTTACTTGATAGCAGACTTTTCCATCAAAGCAAGCACTTGTAGCAATCATACCCACTTTGCCTTAAGGCAAGTTGGCCCTTATTGGCCCTGAAGAAATGGAGTGGGAGAGGAGGTTCACTACAGCCCACAGATAGGTGCACAAGGCTTAAGTGGGCACAAATCATTCCTGGCTTTCTTCATGAGACACTTCTAATTAAATGTCAGAATGAGACACAGATATGTCAGGCTGCACAGTTGTAGCCGGACCTGACAATTGTCAATGCTTTTGAATCTATATCTTGATCTATTGCTGACCTAATGATGGTCCCATTCTCCAAATCCCATTGAGATAGGGCACCAAGATGTTTCGATTCCGAATGCTCGCATGCGGCCAGGAGGCTCAAGGAAGCACTGCTTGCTGCTCCTAGAGACAGAGGCTTAGTTAGAACGTATAGAACGTAGTATAAAGTAGCCCTTAAAAAATGAAAAGAAGCCTTGAAGGAGGCCTGGAGTAAGCTCATGGAATCCAGCACACGCAGGAGTAGCTCCAAGTTTTGAAGTATTTTTAACAGTCCTTTTCTGGGTGTGTGTACAGTAAGTGCTTTAGATGCGCACATTACAGGGAATGACTGGGTTAGCAAAATGAATGGGCATGTTCGGGGGCAAGCCGGTTCAGAGTTCACCCTGCTAGCTGGATATTGAAAAGTCAGCAAGGATGAAGTGAGGCGGGGAATACTGGGTATGTTGTGTAATAAGGCACCAGGATTGGATGGAGTTCCTCCCAATCTTTAAATGTCCAACTTGGAGTTTTGGGTTCTGGTGCTTACCTCTGTAATTAATGCGGCTGTTAGGTTTCGCCTCTGGCCTCATGAGCCGCCTCTATCATTGTCCCAGGAACAGAGATAGCACACATTGTTACAGACCCATCTTCCTGCTGGACGCTGTGGTTAAAGTGGCCAGGTCGGTACTGTTAGAAAGGCTGTCAAACTGGGCCGTAGAGAATGACATTTTGTCGCAAGTTTAATATGGTTTCCGTTCTGGCCGCTCGACGATAGATCAATGGCTTAATCTCTCTATGATAGTGAATTAGTATAGAGTTGCTAGGTCCAGTACTTTTTTTCTGGCCTTCATGGACCTTTCCTCCACATTCAATTGCGTGAATAGATACAAGTTGTGGCAGGCCTTGATATCATTGAGGGTGGAGAAGGAAATAGTCCTCTTATTATCAATTATCTCCATGAGATACCTAGGCGGCAGTGCGATACTCGGATTACTTGAAGGTCTCACGCCTATATCAAGAGTGGGGTCCCCCAGAGCTGCATTCTGGCTTATTTGCTATTTAATGTATACATTAATAACTTGGACAGGACACTTCTAGAGACCAAGGCGGTCTTTCCTCAGGTGGGACGGCATGGTCTTCCAGTTCTGTTCTATGCAGACAATGCCGGGACAGGCTACGACTGTTCAGGCCTGCAAATGCTTTTAAACTCTTTTGTTCTATTTATAGGGGAGTGGGACCTGAAGGTCAACAACTTTAAGTCATTTATCATGCAAGTAGGTGCCTGCCCCTGGAGGCCAAATACTTTTAAGGTAGAATCCACCCCAGTCCCAAGATCGAGTACTTTCTCATATCTGGGGTTGTTGGAGGATGAAAAATTAAATGGGGTCCTCAACTCACCCGCGAGAAGAATTACCTCATCAAGGAGTCAGCTGCCATATTCCATTTTGCTTCTAGACTGGGTAAAAGACTGGTGGGGTCCTTATTAGAGTTTTACAGTATAGCAGTGCAATCTGGGGGTACATTGCCTTAGATGATCTTCAAATCGTGGAAAACAAATCCCTGAGTCAGCTTTATTCCTTTCACCAGGACACCCCCTCTTTAACTGTTCATGAGGAGCTCGGTATGACATATGTCACTGACCTGAATGCTTAACGCCTGGTGTCTCTGGGATAGAAAGGAGTTATCAGTAAACAAAATTATTTTAAAAGATTGTTTGGTCCTTGATCATGCTTAATGTGTGCCATGGCTCAAATACATCAAAGAGAGCGTAATGAGCTTCGGAAGAGGAGATCTCTTCACTAACCATGATCTGACGAATAGGAGGGATCCAAACCTCATTAAGGAAGCTTTCTTTGCGCAGCAAACCGTGCTGAAGGAAGAGAAGGAGATTTGGAAGCCCAGTGTACGTTGCTGCATCATGCTAAGAACCACCCAGCTGGTGGAGCCATATCTACGGGGGTTCATAAACTCATATGATAGATTCTTACCGACAAGGTTCCGATTTTAACTCTTTCACCATCTCCTTGCCCACCCTAGGAGTCTGAGTAAAGGACAAAGTTTGCCATCCTGTGGCTGTGATGGACAATCTCCACAGGACATGGTTCACTTTAAGATGTTTAAACCCACAGAAAGCCCTTTTTAATCCCGTTTTTGAAAATGGGCAACTTTAGGCAAGTGAGACCTGTGTTTATTTCCTTACATATGCTTACGGGTAACACTGGGGCATATTATCAAGACCAGCAATAAAATTATCGCCGCTTTAGCTGCAGGAAACTGCAGCTAAAGCGGCGATAATGGGCTTGATAATAGGCCCTTGTGAATTCCCATAGCAGCCCAGGTTAACACCAGAACCTCGGCTGCTATGGGAATTCACAAGGACATATTATCAAGCCTATTATCGCAGCTTTAGAGGCAGTTTCCTGCCGCTAAAGCAGCGATAATTTTATCGCTGGTCTTGATAATATGCCCCACAGTTTTTTGTGTGGTTAATTTTTTTAACCCGGCCACTAGGTTCAGGTCTAGTTGTGACTAGCAGGCAGGCTTTAGATCGGGAATAAGCACCATAGATCAGGTGTTTAGACTCTGCCTGATCTATTGGAAGGTGGTCTGGCTTGGCGGCGGTACCATCTTTACTGCATTCATTGATCTAAAGTCCGCCTTCGACCTGGTGCCAAGGGACAAATTGTGGGGTGTGTTGGAAAACTTAGGATGTCCACCAGAACTACTGGACCTCATTATTAAATTTCATGAGGATAACTACGCGAGGGTAAGGTGGGGAGGCCAGGGACAAGTGACGGAAACATTTCCCATAACTAGAGGTGTCCGTCAGGGGTGCGTCCTGGCACAAACACTTTTCCTCTTATTCATCGACCAAGTGGTGAAATTCTTCATGGATACCCCCACTGATGCCCCAATGTTGGCTGGGACGAGATTCCCGCCACTCATCTTCGCCGACGACACCTTACTCCTCTCAAGAACACGCAGCGGGCTGCAGCGGGCCTTGGACCGCTTTGAGGAGTTTTGTGCCATTAACAACCTGGCGGTAAATGTGGGGAAAACAAAGTTTATGGTTTTCACTAGAAACCATCCAGTCCGGAGTTCCGTGAGGTTGAACGGAGTCAATCTCGAGCAAGTCGAGACCATGACTTACCTGGGGGTTACCCTTGACAGCCGCTTGAGATGGAAAAATCAAACTAACATCCAACATCTCAAGCTTGCACGTTTGACTGGCTGTCTTATAAAAGAGCAAAAAGGATCTACCACCAAGCGGGTTCTCCCAGCCCTCAGGATCTATGACGCCAAAATCACCACCGCCATTCTTTATGGCGCAGATCTTTGGGGCTATATGGACCTGCTTAACCTTTTTAAAACCCAATGTAAGTTCCTTCGGAACTTAGTAGGTCTTCCACAGTCGACCCCCTCAATTCCCCTTTGTCTGGACCTAGGGTGCCCTCCGATCAACGAGATGGCTAGATTTAGGTTGGTGGCCCTGTGGAGACGAATATGGACCTCTCCTGACCTGTCTCTCTTCGCAAAAGAACTAGCTGAAGTCAGGTCAATTAGCGGATCCGGAAAAATCCCATGGTTCTTAGCTGTGAAAACCACTCTTATTGACATGGGCTTAGAACAACTCTGGTCATCCCCCTTATCCAACGCTTTCCCCTCTAAACAAGAGTTCAAATCCGTGTACTGGGCCTCGATCCGTCTAAAAAGAGTCTCACTCTCTAGCAATATTAGCCTCACAGGCAGGTTTCTAACATTTAAGCTAGACCTATCAAGAGAGCCCTATTGGGATGTAATAACCAAACCGCTAGACAAGAAACTGTATCATCAGTTCAGAGTGGGGTCTTTGCCTTTGAACTCTTTTGCAAACAAATGGTCCACAGGGAAATCGATCTACTGTAAAGGTTGCCCGGGACAGAAAGAATCAGAGGGACATTTTCTTTTTGCTTGTCCTAGATATGCTGTACCCCGAAAGAAATGGTTAAAACCACTGTTCCAGAGATTACCATTTAAAACATCTGCTGAAGCCATTCGGGCGCTAAAGACCAACACTTCTGAGCTCTTTGTTGTAAGTCTGGCTAAATATCTGGGTTGGGCCTGGCTTTTAAGGTTAAAACATACGTCATAGTTGCCAGAGCCCACACATAGTGCCTCATAAAGTGACAAACTATGTATATTGCTTAAATCATCTGTTTTTAGATTTTTCCATCTGCATCCATTGCACATCAGGCAAGAAATGGTTTCCCATTGATCGATATGATTCGAAATGTACCACTAAAATACCATGTGTTTTTTTTATTTACTCAGGTTTTCCTTTTACCGACATTTAATGCTTCTTTTAACTATTCTTCTTTGGTTTGTTTGAAATGTACCTAGTCTTTGTTCACTGACGTTTTGTATTTCTTTCTTTCCAAATAGTCTTTTTCTTAAAACTTCTTGTTGATTTATTATTGTATTTTAATGTGTCTTTTATGATTTGTTAAAAATCGAAATAAAGACTTGAAACCTGACTAGCTAGTCCACTCCTCTCGCATTCTTCTTGAAACCATTCACTTTATACCACTCTGCTTTTTGTTTGGTCATCTTATGTTTCAAGCGTTGTGATTATTGTATTAACTTGGGGCGTTTTTATCAAGTACTGTTTGTGTATTATTTGGGGCGTTTTTATCAAGTACTGTTTGTGTATTATATGGGGCGTTTTTATCAAGTACTGTTTGTGTATTATTTGGGGCGTTTTTATCAAGTACTGTTTGTGTATTATTGGAACTCTTGCATTATCGGTTTCCTCCTAGCTCAGGTTTATCCAACCTGGTGTGCCCTGTAATGATTGCTTCTTCTCATATTTAAACATATGTTTTTATGGTTTTAAAAATTGAATCTGAATAAAGATTACTTTGATTTAATTTGATTTGATTTGAGTGTATTTCACAAAAAGGAAAATCTAAACGAGGCTGCGATTGGCCATACTGCTGACTGCGTTTCGAATGGAATGTACACCTTGAGCCCCGCCATGCAAAGCCCAGTTTGCCCATGACTTGAATTTAGCAGTTCTTAAAATTAAAACTGGGTTGAGTAGGTGTGAATGCAGACCCCAATCTGAATAGAGATTGTGTGAATCGCTTTTCTTTTAACTAACTGATCTCCCGAGTCCGGCGTGTTTTCTTGCATTTGCTTCATCAGACCACTCCTTTTCTACTTGTTTGACACTCCACTATTTTTGTGTGATTTCCCAGTGTTATTGCAGTCCCACAGAAAACTCCTTCTTCTCCCGTTCCACTTAAGATTTAATTTGCCAAACTTGTATAATCTATGCCAAAACTACAAAAGTCTTATATTCTTTTACCGAGCACGTGTCGCAGTTACCCATTGCATTAAGTTCGTTTACGGGTTCGGGTATTTAGGACCAGACCTCTTTGGGTGCAAGAACCATAATTTAAAACATCAAACGTGCAACGAATAGAGCCGGTTTCAAATCAGGAGGCATGGACAGGAAATACTAAAATAGATCAATGGATTGGAAAACAGAAGGCATTGCTTCTAATAGTGCTTTGTTAGGCCGTATGTAGAGGCATATTTGCAACAATGATCCCACGCCTTGTTTAATCTGTGCCCATAATCAGCGAGGATATGATATCTTTCTTGCTGAAAACAGGGTTACGTGCCTAATTAGTGCCAAACTGCATAATGAAATCTACTGCGTACTGGAGGTGTGATTGTAATTATGTATTATCCTTTTTTGCAGTTTCTCCTGGGTATTCATTAAAACTATTCAACACAATTACTTAAAAGTCATCTGTGTTGCCAAGGGCGTGATACAAAAGGAAATTACTCTTGTATTACTTTTTTTTTCCTTGGTGGACAAAACCTCGCTGAACATGATATTACTGTGTAGCCGTTGTAATTGTATATATCTAATTTTCTTCTCTGTGTGGCATTGAAATTGTTCTGATACTTGTTAGATAATTAGACGCCAGTGCCCTACATTCATTTGTCTCTTCAAGAATATATGGGATGAAGGAGAGTGAGACTGTGCCAATAACGTGCAATAAATAGAAGGAGTTTTAAATTGAGGACTTCAGAAACCACTGGGGATTTTGAGGAAAGAAATCACATGGTAGAAGTTACCTAACAGAAAAAAACCGAGCTATAAAGTCAGATGTTATTCCTATTCGGAGACAGGTAGCATTAATATAAGCCTTTGATTTGCTAGAAGGTGTCAGGCGATTGTTTTTGTGCATGGCTTCCTCATGACACTGATTACTAATATCTGTTTGCCTCGTTTAGAAGGTTTAGTCACAAATATTCATCATCAAATTAGCTCGATGTGATAGACTATGGACAATTTCTCAAACATACATCAAGATACAGACATCTTTGGGCCGCTCTCCTTCACTCCATTTCCAATGGCTGCTTCTCGGCTAAGGTGGAGGAGAGTCGCGCCACTGCTTAGCAGCAGGGAAAGAACGGAAAAATAAAATTATAATAACTTGATCAATCAATCAATCAGGTGTTAGTAAAGCACGCTATTCACACGTGAGGGTCTCAAGACGCTGGGGGGAGGAGGGTGCAGCACCGGATCAGTCAAAGAGCCAGGTCCTGAGGCTCTTCCTGAAGGTGTGTAGAGTAGGGGAGCATCTGATGCAGACTGGGAGCTTGTTCCATGTCTTTACTGTGACATAGGAGAATGGTCTTATGCCTGCTCTGGGTCCGCGGATGCGTGGGGTCTCTGCCAGGGCGAAGTCGGCGGAGCGGTGGTTCCTTTTGGGTACGTGGAAGGAGACTCTTTCATTGAGGTATTTGGGTCTGATGTTGAGGAGGGATTTGTAGGAGTGGTTGAGTAGCTAAAAGGTTACTCTCTTCTCAATGGTGAGCCAGTGGAGGTCTCGGAGGTGCTGGGTCATGTGCTTGTGTCATGGGGTTCCGAGGTCGAGTCTGGCTGCGGTGTTCTGGATTGTTTGGAGCTTGTGTTGCAGGGTTTTGTTGTTTCCGGTGTAGAGGGCGTTACCCTAGTCCAGTCTGCTGGTTATGAGTGCACAGGTAATGGTCTTTCTGCATTCAAGGGGATCTACTTGAAGGTCTTGCAGAGGATGCTGAGGGAGTTGAAGCAAGGGGAGGCAACGGCATTGATCTGGCGGGTCATGGTGAGGGAGGAGTCGAGGATGATGCTGAGGTTTTAGGAGTGGTCTGATGGAGTGGATGCCTTTCCGAGGGCGAAAGACAACCAGGTGTTGTCCCAGGCAGTGGAGGAGGGTCCAAGGACATGGACCTCTGTCTTCTATGAGTTGAGCTTAAGGAGCTGTTGTTCATCCAGGCTGCAATGTCTTTTATTTCTTCCTGGAAGCTGAGTCTGATGTCTTCAGGGTTCTTCGTGGGGGAGAGGGTGAGCTGGGTGTTGTCGGCGTATTATACTATGCTGAGCCCATGCTGTCTAATGATGGTGGTGAGGGGGGCCTTGTAGATGTTAAAGAGAGTAGGGCTGAGCGAGGATCCGTGGAGTACACCACCGGTGATCTCTGTGGGCTCAGAGAGGAAGGGTGGGAGTCTGATCCTTTGGTTTCTGCCCACAAGAAAGGAGTGGATCCACTCGAGGGCGGTTCCTCATATACCGGCGTCATGGAGTCTTGATGTGAGAATGCTGTGGGAGATGGTATTGAAGGCTGCAGAGAGGTCTAGTAGGACGAGGGCCGCAGTGTGGCCCTGGTCGAGTAGCATGCGGATGTCATCTGTTGTAGCGAGGAGGGCGGTCTCGGTGCTGTGGTTGCTGCGGAATCAATACTGGAAGGAGTCGAGGATGGCGTTCTCTTATATGAAGGTGGTCAGCTGGGCGTTGGTAAATCTCTCAGTGACTTTGGCTGCGTAGGAAAGGAGAGAGATTGGCCGGTAGTTTTTCAGGTCTGTTGGGTCAGCCGAGGGTATATAAGCATATTAGCAGCTCCCCTTGTGTAAAAGAAATGCCGGCTCCCGCAGGAGGCGGTGAGATGGCGGGACCGGGGGGAGACCCCAATTCCCCCATGGTCCCCAACAGATAGGGCTGGCCCCGGAGGATGGGGTCCCCGGTGCCATGAGTGACCTCGGAGAAGGCCTTGCACACCCTCCATTAATGATATTTTTTTTTTTTTAAATGAGGTACAGCTCCAGGGGATGGGGTCACCAGGGCCACTTGAGGCCGAAGGAGGGGGGCTACGCAGCCTCCCTCCTTTAAAAATAATGTTAAAAAAATCAAAATGTGGCCATGCCCGGGGATGGGGTCCCCGGGAATGAAATTGGCCGGCAGCCTCATTCCCGTTCTTTTTAAGCAGGCCCTGGGGGATGGGGTCCCTAGGGCCACAAATATTTTAAAAAGAGGGGGGCAACACAGCCCCCTTGAAAAAAAAATAAAGCCGGCATTTCGGCAGAGGCCACGCCCACTAATTGCAGCACTCAGCAAATGCACCCCCTGGCGTGTTGTAGGTAGGGGAATTAATTTCCCTTGAATACTGAGGGTCCTTGGGGGCAGACTAGCCCACCAGGTACTAACAGTATGCGCCAGGGAGCTGTGTTGCAGAGAGGTGTTTAGAGGCCATGCCCTTTTTTACACCTCTGCAACGCAGCTCTGTGGAGCTTACTGTAGGAAACTGTTGGGCTACTTGGAACCCAGGGCAAGGCACTTTGCTATAAAATATAATAGCAATAGGGATTTACTCCATACTTTGGGCTAGATCATATACCTCTCCACTTTAGAGGTGGAGATAGAGTGCTTAAATTAAGGAGATTGGAGTCAAGATGTATAATTGCTTTACAGTCTAAACCTCCAAACCGACTGAACAGTGGTGAGGAGTTAACAGTACCCCCAGGGACCTAGGATAGTGGTAGAACACAAACTAATCCCCAAAGAAATATGACACTGTAAAACTCAGAAACTTTCTGAACTAGCAAATATGGATGTGTGTTATTCAACCGATACACGGCTAGATCAAAGAGTACTGTGGAGGACAGGGCGGTACCGTACGGGGAACCGCGAGTAGCCGATCCACGGCAAGATTTAAGAAAATGAGGTGATTTAGGCTTCAACTGTTCATCAATCATGAAACCGACAATGCATGAAATCGTGTAGTTTGGATCAAATATCTTTATTGTAAATATTGAATTAGTGTATTTGCATTGACTGTGTTTAATGAATTGCACATGAATTTTTATATATGCCAATTATTAACTATAACTTTTCCTGAAACCTGTTTTTTGCGAATTTCTAAGAATTTTTAAATGATAATTTCTAACTATGCCTACATAGGTAAGGCGTGCTGAAAGAGGAAGAAAGGTTCCGAAAGAAGCAAGAGAAGTACAGAAAGAGGCAAGAGAGGTGCAGAAATAGGAAGAAGGTACAGAAAGAAGCAAGACAAATACAAAAAGAGGCAAGAGAAGTGCAGAAAGGTGCAGAAAAAGGAAGAAAGGTGCAGAAAGAAGCAAGAGAAATACTAAAAGAGGCAAGTGAAGTGTAGAACGAGGAAGAAAGGTACATAAAGAAGCAAGAGAAGTACATAAATAAGCAACGGAGGTGCATAAAGAAGCCTAGTTTGACTGTACCTTTCCACAGACTCATACAAAGTAGCCTAATCACTAATCCTTTTCCCAAGACATCTTCAACCTCACTTTTCTCTTGAATGTTCACTATTTAGCAACTGCTTAGAATGTTAGGTCTACCAACTGTAAAACAACAATCCTAACCACATCACTGTTGTAAGTTTCAATATGTTTCTAAAGGTATGCATGCATGAGTCTATGCTCTTATCTAGTGACATGTTACATAGAATTAAACATACAAATACTTGAATAACTTTGTTTCAAACAGCATACTCTGTAAATCTGTGTATAAGAAGGTGTATGTATTTCTTTCTGCTCATAATACAGGACACAAGGGTATTCAATAGTATATTTGAGGGGCTCTATAACACCTATATATGTAAGAAATGTTTGCCTGTGCAACCGAATTACAGAGCAGAACTGAGAAGATTTGACCACCTACAGAACAAGGTATACGCTTTTTAAGCTACCATCTTCAGATGCATTACAGGCATGAATACATGTGCAAGTAGACATATATCTCAGTCACGAGAGCATGCAAACCTTTATATTAGGCAGCTTGCACTTCCCATTTGAGTACAGAAAGAGGGGAGAGAACTACAGAAAGAGGCAAGAGAGGAGCAGAAAGAGGCAAGACAAGTGCGGAAACAGGCAAGAGAAGTGCAGAAAAAGGCAAAAGAGGTATTGAAACAAGCAACAGAGGTTCAGAAAGAAGGAAGTTGGGTGCATAAAAAAGCAAGAGATATGCAGAAAGGGGAATGAGGGTTGCAGAAAGAAGCAAGAGAGGTGCAGAAAGAAACAAGACAAGAGAAGTGCAGAAAGTAGCAACTGATGTGCAGAAAGAGGCAAGAGAACTACAGAAAGAGACAAGAGAGATACCGAAAGAGGTAACAGAAGTACAGAAAGATTAAAGAGAGGTACAGAAAGAGGCAAGAAAGATGCAGAAACAGGGAAGAGGGGTGCAGAAAGAGGTAAGAGTGATGTAGAAAGAAGCAAGAGAAGTGAAGACAGAAGCAACAGATGTGGAAAAAGAGGCAAGATACGTGCAGAAACAGGCAACAGAAGTACAGAAAGACACAAGAGAGGTGCAGAAAGAGGCAAGAGAGGTGCAAAAAGAGGGAAGAGAGGTGCAAGAAGAGGAAGGAAGGACGCATAAAAGAAGAATGAGAGGTACAGAAAGAAGCAACAGACGTGCAGAAAGATGCATCAAAGGTACAAAAAGAGGCAAGAGAAGTGTGGAAAGAGCAAAATAGGTGCTAAAAGAGGCAAGAAAAATGCAGAAAGAGGTAGAAAGAGGCAGGGGGCTGCAGAAAGAGAGAAAATGAGTACAGAACGAGGCAAGAAGAGTACAGAAAGAGGCAAGAAAAGTATAGCAAGTGGCAATAGAGATGCAGAAAGAAGCAAGACAGGTACAGAAAGAGGCAAAAAAAGCAGAAAGAAGCAAGAGAGATACAGATATAGGCAAGCGAAGAGCAGAAAGAAGCAACAGAGGTAAAAAAAGAGGGAAGAGAAGTGCAGAAAGAGGCAAGAGAGGTACATAAATAGGCAAGAGTGCTACAGAAAGATGGAAGAGGGCTGCAGAAAGAAGCAAGAGAAGTGTAGAAAGAAGCAACAGAAGGACAAAAAGAGGCAAGAGAGGTATAGAAAGAGGCAAGAGGGGTGCATAAAGAGGCAACAGAAGTATAGAAGGATACAAGAGAGGTGCAAAAAGAGGGAAGAGGGATGCAGAAAGAGGAAAGAAGGGTGCTGATATGTACAGAAAGAAGCAACAGACTTGTAGAAAGATGCATCAAAGGTGCAAAAAGAGGCGAAGAAGTGCAGAAATGGCAAACTAGGTGCAGAAAGAGGCAATAAAAGTGTGGACAGAAACAATAGAGGTACAGAAGAGGTAAGAGAAGTACAAAAAGACGCAAGAGAGGTACAGAAAGAGGCAAGAGTGCTACAGAAGGAGGCAAGAAGGTTGCAGAAAAAAGCACGAGAGGTACAGAAAGAAGCAACAGACGTGCAGTAAGATGCATCAAAGGTACAAAAAGAGGCAAGAGAAGTGTGGAAAGAGCAAAATAGGTGCTAAAAGAGGCAAGAAAAATGCAGAAAGAGGTAGAAAGAGGCAGGGGGCTGCAGAAAGAGAGAAAATGAGTACAGAACGAGGCAAGAAGAGTACAGAAAGAGGCAAGAAAAGTATAGCAAGTGGCAATAGAGATGCAGAAAGAAGCAAGACAGGTACAGAAACAGGCAAAAAAAGCAGAAAGAAGCAAGAGAGATACAGATATAGGCAAGCGAAGAGCAGAAAGAAGCAACAGAGGTAAAAAAAGAGGGAAGAGAAGTGCAGAAAGAGGCAAGAGAGGTACATAAATAGGCAAGAGTGCTACAGAAAGATGGAAGAGGGCTGCAGAAAGAAGCAAGAGAAGTATAGAAAGAAGCAACAGAAGGACAAAAAGAGGCAAGAGAGGTATAGAAAGAGGCAAGAGGGGTGCATAAAGAGGCAACAGAAGTATAGAAGGATACAAGAGAGGTGCAAAAAGAGGGAAGAGGGATGCAGAAAGAGGAAAGAAGGGTGCTGATATGTACAGAAAGAAGCAACAGACTTGTAGAAAGATGCATCAAAGGTGCAAAAAGAGGCGAAGAAGTGCAGAAATGGCAAACTTGGTGCAGAAAGAGGCAATAAAAGTGTGGACAGAAACAATAGAGGTACAGAAGAGGTAAGAGAAGTACAAAAAGACGCAAGAGAGGTACAGAAAGAGGCAAGAGTGCTACAGAAGGAGGCAAGAAGGTTGCAGAAAAAAGCACGAGAGGTACAGAAAGAAGCAACAGATATGCAGAAAGATACAAGAGAGGTGCAAAAAGAGGGAAGAGGGATGCAGAAAGAGGAACAAAGGGTGCAGAAAGAAGAAAGAAAGGTACAGAAAGAAGCAACAGACACGTAGAAAGATGCATCAAAGGTGCAAAAAGAGGCGAAGAAGTGCAGAAATGGCAAACTAGGTGCAGAAAGAGGCAATAAAAGTGTGGACAGAAACAATAGAGGTACAGAAGAGGTAAGAGAAGTACAAAAAGACGCAAGAGAGGTACAGAAAGAGGCAAGAGTGCTACAGAAGGAGGCAAGAAGGTTGCAGAAAAAAGCACGAGAGGTACAGAAAGAAGCAACAGATATGCAGAAAGATACAAGAGAGGTGCAAAAAGAGGGAAGAGGGATGCAGGAAGAGGAACAAAGGGTACAGAAATAATAAGAAAAGGTACAGAAAGAAGCAACAGACACGTAGAAAGATGCATCACAGGTGAAAAAAGAGGCAAATAAGTGCATAAATAGCAAAATAGGTGCTGAAAGAGACAATAGAAGTTCCAAAGAAGGCCAGACAGGTGCAGATGGAGGCAGGGGAGCTCCAGAAAGGGAAAAGGGGTACAGAAAGAGGCAAGAGTGGTGCAAAAAAGCAACAAAAGTGCAGGAAGAGGCAAGAGAGGTGTAGAAAGAGGTAAGAGAAGTGCAGAAAGAAGCAAGAGAAGTACAGAAAGAAGCAAGAGAGGTAAAGAAAGAGGCAAGAGAAATAAAGTAAGTGTCAAGAGAGGTGCAGAAAGAAGCAAGACAGGTGCAGAAAGAGGCAAGAGAAGTGCAGAAAGAAGCATGAGAGGTACAGAAAGAAGCAACAGACGTGCAGTAAGATGCATCAAAGGTACAAAAAGAGGCAGGAGAAGTGTGGAAAGAGCAAAATAGGTGCTAAAAGAGGCAAGAAAAATGCAGAAAGAGGTAGAAAGAGGCAGGGGGCTGCAGAAAGAGAGAAAATGAGTACAGAACGAGGCAAGAAGAGTACAGAAAGAGGCAAGAAAAGTATAGCAAGTGGCAATAGAGATGCAGAAAGAAGCAAGACAGGTACAGAAAGAGGCAAAAAAAGCAGAAAGAAGCAAGCGAGATACAGATATAGGCAAGCGAAGAGCAGAAAGAAGCAACAGAGGTAAAAAAAGAGGGAAGAGAAGTACAGAAAGAGGCAAGAGAGGTACATAAATAGGCAAGAGTGCTACAGAAAGATGGAAGAGGGCTGCAGAAAGAAGCAGGAGAAGTGTAGAAAGAAGCAACAGAAGGACAAAAAGAGGCAAGAGAGGTATAGAAAGAGGCAAGAGGGGTGCATAAAGAGGCAACAGAAGTATAGAAGGATACAAGAGAGGTGCAAAAAGAGGGAAGAGGGATGCAGAAAGAGGAAAGAAGGGTGCTGATATGTACAGAAAGAAGCAACAGACTTGTAGAAAAATGCATCAAAGGTGCAAAAAGAGGCGAAGAAGTGCAGAAATGGCAAACTAGGTGCAGAAAGAGGCAATAAAAGTGTGGACAGAAACAATAGAGGTACAGAAGAGGTAAGAGAAGTACAAAAAGACGCAAGAGAGGTACAGAAAGAGGCAAGAGTGCTACAGAAGGAAGCAAGAAGGTTGCAGAAAAAAGCACGAGAGGTACAGAAAGAAGCAACAGATATGCAGAAAGATACAAGAGAGGTGCAAAAAGAGGGAAGAGGGATGCAGAAAGAGGAACAAAGGGTGCAGAAAGAAGAAAGAAAGAAGCAACAGACACGTAGAAAGATGCATCAAAGGTGCAAAAAGAGGCGAAGAAGTGCAGAAATGGCAAACTAGGTGCAGAAAGAGGCAATAAAAGTGTGGACAGAAACAATAGAGTTACAGAAGAGGTAAGAGAAGTACAAAAAGACGCAAGAGAGGTACAGAAAGAGGCAAGAGTGCTACAGAAGGAGGCAAGAAGGTTGCAGAAAAAAGCACGAGAGGTACAGAAAGAAGCAACAGATATGCAGAAAGATACAAGAGAGGTACAAAAAGAGGGAAGAGGGATGCAGAAAGAGGAACAAATGGTGCAGAAATAAGAAGAAAAGGTACAGAAAGAAGCAACAGACACGTAGAAAGATGCATCACAGGTGAAAAAAGAGGCAAATAAGTGCATAAATAGCAAAATAGGTGCTGAAAGAGACAATAGAAGTTCCAAAGAAGGCCAGACAGGTGCAGATGGAGGCAGGGGAGCTCCAGAAAGTGAAAAGGGGTGCAGAAAGAGGCAAGAGTGGTGCAAAAAAGCAACAAAAGTGCAGGAAGAGGCAAGAGAGGTGTAGAAAGAGGTAAGAGAAGTGCAGAAAGAAGCAAGAGAAGTACAGAAAGAAGCAAGAGAGGTAAAGAAAGAGGCAAGAGAAATAAAGTAAGTGTCAAGAGAGGTGCAGAAAGAAGCAAGACAGGTGCAGAAAGAGGCAAGAGAAGTGCAGAAAGAAGCAAGAGAGGTACATAAAGAGGCAAGAGAAGTACAGAACGAAGCAAGAGAATGGCAGAAAAAGAAGAAAGGTGCAGAAAGAGAAATAAAGGCACAGAAATAAGCAAGAGAAGTACAGAAATAGGGAAGAGAGGTAGAGAAAGAGGTAAGAAAGGTACAGAAGGAGGCAAGAGAGGTACAGAAATAGGCAAGTGAGGTGCATGAAGAGATAAGAGAGGGTCAGAAAGAGGAAACAAGGTACAGAAAGAGGCAAGAGAGGTACAAAAAGAGGAAGAAAGGTACAGAAAGAGGCAAGAGAGGTGCAAAAAGAGGCAAGACAGGAAAAAAAAGAGCCAAGAGGGATGCAGAAAGAGGAAGAAAGGTGCAGGAAGAGGGAAGAGGGGTGCAGAAACAGGCAGGAAAAGTACAGAAAGAGGCAAAAGAGATGCAGAAAGAGGAAGAAAGGTACAGAAAGAGGCAAGAGAGGTGCAAACAGAGGCAAGACAGGAACAGAAAGAGCCAAGAGAGATGCAGAAAGAGAAAGAAATGTGCAGGAAGAGGCAAGAAGGGTGCAGAAAAAGGCAGGAAAAGTACAGAAAGAGGCAAGAGAGGTGCAGAAAAAGCAAGAGAGGTACAGGAAGAAGGTAGAGAGCTGCAGAATGGAGAGTGTGAGGTGCAGAAAGAAGCAACTAAGGTGCAGAAAGAGGATAAGAAAGGTGCAGAAAAAAGCAGGAGAAATGTTGAAAGAAGCAAGAGAGGAGCAGAAGGAAGAAGAAATGTGCAGGAAAGGGCAAGGAATGTACAGAAAGAGGCAAGAGACGTGCAGAAAAGGCAAGAGAGGTTCAGAAATAAGCTAGAGAGCTGCATAAAGAAGAGCGTGAGGTGCAGAAAGAGGATAAGAAAGATGCAGAAAGAATCAAGAGAGATGTAGAAAGAAGCAAGAGAGCTGCAGAGGGAAGAAGAAATGTGCAGGAAATGGCAAGGAAATTATAGAAAGAAGCAAGAGAGGTGCATAAAGAAGCTAGAGAGCTGCATAAAAAAGAGAGTGAGGTACAGAAAGAGGCAACTGATGTCCAGAAAGAGGCAAGGGAAGTGCAGAAAGAAGCAAGAGAGGTGAGTAAAGAAGCAAGAGAGGTGTAAGGTACAGAAAGAGGCAAGACAAGTGCAGAGGGAGGCATGAGAGGTACAGAAGAAAGAAGCAAGAGCAGTACTGAAAGAAACAAGAACAGTGCAGAAAGAAGGGAGGTGCAAACAGAAGAAGAGATGTGCAGAAAGAGGAAAGAGGTACAGAGAAGTGCAGAAAGAGGAAGAAAGGCACAGAAAGAAGCAATAGAAATACAGAAAGAGGCAAGAGAGCCGCAGAAAGAAGCAGGAGAGGTTTGCACACCATTAGTACCAATTTAACACCTACATTTAGCAATAAGTAACATATTACCATTCCAGCTTTGCAAAAGGTTTTCCACCACGCTGTAACATGTGTCTCTCTCTACATTTTTGGTAACTTTTGAGCTGTTTGATCTAGAAAGTAAGGTTTTTTGTTCAAATCTGCAGATTATGCAGCAAATGATGTATTAGGTGGCAAATGCAGAAGTATGTGCACAGAACATACTACCGACTATAAACGAATACGATGCAAGATCTCGGACATAGAAACCCTTACAAACAGTGCAAAAACAATAATACAGGAAACACACAATACACCAGACAACCCCATTACCTTATGGGAAAAATTTACAACAGTACTAGGAGAAAAACATGCCATAAGGAAGACAGACCAAGAAGGGAACACTACTAGGTATACGTTTGGCAAAGTAACAACAGTAGAAATAAAAAATATCAAGCTCGAAATAAAGAAGATCCTCAAACAGCTCCGGCAAGCTCCAAATAACCCGGAAATTCAACTGCAGTTACGTAGGTCAAAGGCACTGCTACAAAAGAAAACTTGGCAAAGGAAGCGGGAACTGAACGAAGATCTATGGGCAAAGATTTTACACAACTCAAAGCAGAAGAACAGCTCTAGCTTTTGGAAGATGATTCACAGGCTCCAACAGCCAAACCACAGAGGTATTACTTCTGAAATACCGGAATCGGTTTGGGCCAACTACTTAACAACTCACTTTAACACAACTGATCCCGCAAAAAAGAAAGCCGAGGGGACAAACTCGGAAAAGGGAGCTTCCCTCCAACCAGGAAAAAAATTATATTCAAGCCAAAAAAGAAAACCAAGCATCAAACATGGAAACAACTGGGCCACGCATTCTAGCAGTGAACGATGCCACCTGTAAGATAGTCGATTCTAGTAAAACAGAACCCGGACTATCGCTCCAAGAAACAACAGACACGATCCTCAAACAAATTTCAAAGGGAAAACTTGAGGGGGCGCCAGGACCAAACGGGATCCCTCCAATATTATATAAACAGGATCCGGCCTTTTGGTGCTCCACATTGATCCCAATATTCTATGAAG
The DNA here is from genome assembly GCF_964263255.1 of Lissotriton vulgaris. NCBI lineage: Eukaryota > Metazoa > Chordata > Amphibia > Caudata > Salamandridae > Lissotriton > Lissotriton vulgaris. Next base: position 1,183,072,648 of record NC_141691.1, read on the forward strand.
CAAGGGAAATAGGAAAAATACCAGCATCTTGGAGAGGCTCGATAATAAGCCCAATCTATAAAAAAGGCGCAAGGATCGACCCAAGCAGCTACCAGTTGATTGCCCTGTTAGATGTAGAAGCGAAGTACTACGCAAGCCTAATTTTGAAGGATCTAATAACATGGGCAACAAAAGAGAACATCATCCCAGCTACTCAGACGGGCTTTCGGACGGGTCAGGGAACCCTAACCAACATCATGGCATTAACCCTACTGTCTGACGCAGCAAAAACGGCAAAAAGCTCTCTGTTTGTATGTTTCATTGACTACAGTGCCGCATTCGACCATGTAGATCGACACAAACTATGGCGGAAGCTGAGCTCATGGGGAATCCCTGGCCCCCTTCTACAGCAGCTGGAAATGCTGCATACCGATACATGGCTCCAAATAAAACTGGGATCCGGCACACATCTATCGAGGAAAATAAAGACCAGCAAAGGCCTAAAGCAGGGCTGCGTCCTAGCACCAACACTGTTCAACCTCTTCCTTGCGGATCTTCCTGAAGAGTTGAAAACAGTCACATCACACGCACCCCGGCTAGGAAATATCACGCTCTCAAATCTGCTTTACGCAGACGACCTGGTCCTTATCAGCCGGTCTCCCATCGGCCTTCAAAACCTTCTAGATAAAACAAATACATTTTCCAAAGCAAACTCCTTAACAATTAACCTGGACAAAACCAAGGTCATGCCAATGAACTACAATAAAAAACAGAAGCCCGCATGGTATCTGGACAAACAAAGACTAGAACTGGTAGCCTCTTACAAATATCTAGGAGTCATAATAGAGGGCAACGGCTCCTCCAAGCACCAACTAGATGCCATTCGCAGGAAGGGTATGACCTTTCAAATATCAATAAGACCCTTGCAGAAAGTCCTTCCCGACAGGACACTAGCGCCACTTCTACAGGTAATAAAAGCTCGCCTACTGCCAATGCTCTCCTACGGCAGCGAATCAATGCGGGGTAATGACGCAAGCACTCTGGACAAAACCATCAGTCGTGCATATAGGGCAATTTTCCATCTCCCAAAAAAATCCTCGCCTGCCCAAATTCGTCTTGAATTCGGACTATTGAAACAATCGGTGGAGAGGAAAGGACAATATGTAAAAAGTTGGCGCAAAATCAAAGAATCGGAGCAGGGATCGCTAAATGCGAACCTATGGACCGAGCTTCACGCCAAAGAAATCTCCCCAGCAAGGGCCTACTTAATAAACTCATTGGAGAGCCTAGGATTAAATACGCTCTGGGAAACAAGTACGGACTTCGGGACCTTTAAGAAAACGGTGACAAAGGTCACAAAACTGGTCCCTCACTCGAGGATAGAGCCACCCTGACCAGGAGAGCACACGGATGGGTAGTGCTCGAAGGGTACGGAGCCATCAAGCCACAAGAATATCTATCAAGGGGCCTTACACAAAAAATAAAAAGCAAGTTCTTAAACATGCGCTTAGGCAACATACCCATAGCACATCACCTGGAACCTTGGAAAAGGCCCGATCCGTCTAACACATGTCGCCTTTGCCAATCTGCAACGGAGGACCTTATACATATTATATGCATCTGTAAAGCTTTTGATGATATAAGGCGGTCAATGCTCCGGCCCCTATGGAACAAGAAGGGTGTAAGATAATGTAGGCAAGCAGTAATGCTCTGCTTCGACCCCAACGAAACCCAGTTAAACTGTAGAACAGTTAAATATTTCGAAATAGTGGCCAAAAAATTAAATGAAACAGAACAAGGACGCGAAAAACCAACCGCACTGGGACAAAGGTAACCTTCTCAAACGACCCTTAATCAAACTATTAAGACTGCTGAGCGAAAATTAATTAAATCAGGGGAACATAGATCCTGCAATTACCTTATAACTACAAGAACTACAACTAACAATAGCAGCGATCAACAGGAAGATCCACTTAACCAATCACACTCTTCGAGACTTTGTTCATGTGCAACATCCTTTTCGTTAGGAAAAGTTTTAGATAGTCAAAAGACTTTACATACCACATAAATACTCTCCATAACACATAATCCCACTCCACATAATTCCTATACATTCATACCTCATACTTTCTATCAACATAATTTCACTGTACAACATACCACATAATTTCAATGCACACAACGTACATCCACTCCACTCCAAAAACCGTTAGGAAAATATTGTACTTTTACGCCAATAGGTCTAACTCTCGCAAATGCGAGACCTAATGCATTGTAAATGCTTGACTAACTACTAGTCATATTTGCAGACTGGTAGAGAAAGGGGTCTGGGTTTCCAACCAGTGCTCAGGAACTCAGTTGTGTAAGACTTACAGGAGGTACCAGGAGGGCTTCTTGGCCCCCAAAGTCCGTCAGGAGTAAAGTGGACTTCATCCCCCATCCAGTAGTGTGTCAGGAGGTGCGTTTGCAGAGTGGTGGAGAAATGGGGGCATGACCTCCAAAGACCTCTTAACAATCTCACTGTAGGGGACTTATTGGAGGTAACAGGAGGGGTTGTTGGATACCCAAGGACATCCTTTGAGCCTACTATCCTATTGCCTCCAGCAAATTCCACGCAGCAGGATTCTTAAGTTTTGACTGCACGCCCCCTTTGCCCACCACTCTGCAAATGGGCTTCCTGGTGCACTCTAGGATGGGGAGCATTCATAGCTGCTGTGCTTCCTTAGGGTCCAACTAGCTTACCTGTTATCTTCCAGTAAACCCCACACAGTTGTACTGCTGAGAAGTGGACTCAGGCCATGTCCTCTTTCTACACCGCTATGCAAACTCTCCTCCTGGTACGATCTTGGTTGGTGGATGAAGTCCCCCTCCTGTTACCGCTAGTAAGTCCCACACAGCTGAATTGCTGAGACTGGTCAGAGGCCACGGCCCCTTATTACACCACTCTGTAAACGCACCTCCTGGTGCACTGCTGCTTGGGGGATGAATTCCACTTTAGTGCTGAAGTCCTCAGGACACAAAGAGACCTTGTCGCCCCACCAGCAGTGAGCCAGAAGGTAAACTTGCAGAGTTTTGTAAAAAGGGGTGTGGCCACAGACCATCTCAGCAGTGGGGCTTACTGGATTTACCTGCTGGTCTAGATGGCCCCTAAGGATCCTCACCAGTGAAGGGGACTTTATCCTCAACCCAGAGAATACCAGGAGGTGCTTTTCCAGAGTCATGCCTGGAGGGGCGAGGCCTGGAGCGCACTCTAGGGTGGGGATTGAAGTCCTCCTTACTGCTGGGAATCCTTAGGGGCCAACTAGCCTACCTGTTATCCTCCAATAAGCCCCACACAGTGGGATTGCTGAGAGGTGGACGCAGGCCACTCTCCCTTTATCCACCACTCTGCAAACGCTCCTCCTGGCACGATCTTGGTTGGTGGATGAAATTCCCCTCCTGTTACCTCTAGTAAGTCCCACACAGCTGGATTGCTGAGACTGGTCGGAGGCCGCGCCCCCTTATTACACCGCTCGGCAAACGCACCTGCTGGCACACTGCTGCTTGGGGGATGAAGCCCACTTTACTGCTGAAGTCCTCATCACACAAGGGGACCTCATCACCCCACCAGCATTTAGCCAGGAGGTGCATTTGCAGAGTGTTGTAAAAAGGCGGTGAGGCCTCAAACCATCTCAGCAATGTAACTGTGTGGGGCATACTGTAGTTACCTGGTGATTTAGAAAAGGGGGGTGGTGATGAACAGAGTGTCTGAGTTAAACAGACCACTCTTACCCAGTCCAAAGATCAGGGCTTGATCCATCACCGTTATTTATCTCACTGCCCCATCCCAGCTCAGAACCTGGCTATATGCAAATCAGTCTGTCCCTGGCCCAGTGCATCATGGGAACAGGGCAGACCAAACTACCAAGCCAATTCTTCACCAGAAAGGAGACAAGCTACCGGGGACCGGTTTCTGGCATTTCATCCTTCTTCGGCCCGGCTTGCTTGAATCCTGATGGAGCAGTGAGAAAGGGACTCATGTCTGAGTATACCCTGCCACACCTATAGTGGCCAAAAACGATTTAGAAAAGGGGGTGGTGATGAACAGAGTGTCTGAGTTAAACAGACCACTCTTACCCAGTCCAAAGATCAGGGCTTGATCCATCACCGTTATTTATCTCACTGCCCCATCCCAGCTCAGAACCTGGCTATATGCAAATCAGTCTGTCCCTGGCCCAGTGCATCATGGGAACAGGGCAGACCAAACTACCAAGCCAATTCTTCACCAGAAAGGAGACAAGCTACCGGGGACCGGTTTCTGGCATTTCAGCCTTCTTCGGCCCGGCTTGCTTGAATCCTGATGGAGCAGTGAGAAAGGGACTCATGTCTGAGTATAAGGGACTCTTGGTAGTTTAGTCTGCCCTGTTCCCATGATGCACTGGGCCAGGGACAGACTGATTTGCATATAGCCAGGTTCTGAGCTGGGATGGAGCAGTGAGATAAATAACGGTGATGGATCAAGCCCTGATCTTTGGACTGGGTAAGAGTGGTCTGCTTAATTCAGACACTCTGTTCCTCACCACCCCTTTTCTGAATCATTTTTGTCCACCATAAGCGTGGAAGGGTATACTCAGATGTGAGTCCCTAGCTCATTGCACCATCAGGATTCAAGCAAGCCGGGCCGAAGACGGCTGAAATGCCAGAAACCGGTCCCCGGTAGCTTGTTTCCTTCCCAGTATAAGAATTGGCTTGGTAGTTTGGTCTGCCCTGTTCCCATGATGCACTGGGCCAGGGTCAGACTAATTTGCATATAGCCAAGTTCTGAGCTGGGATGGTGCAGTGAGCTGAAAAACGGTGATGGATCAAGCCCTGATCTTTGGACTGGGTAAGAGTGGTCTGCTTAATTCAGACACTCTGTTCCTCACCACCCCCTTTTCTGAATCGTAGTTACCTGGTGGGCAAGGTGGCACCAAAGGACCATCACCAGTGAAGGGGACTTCCTCCCCAACCCACAGCGAGCCAGGAGGCATTTTTGCAGAGCCATGCCTGGAGGGGTAGGGCCTATGGCGGGTTGCCGGTTTCTTTTTTTATTTTAGGAAAGGGGACTTTGTGGTCCCCCGTTCCTTTACCCTCATGTGTCCTGGAGCCTAAGCCATTAAAAAAATGAAAAGGGAGGGATCATGTGACCCGCCTCCTGAAGCCAATTACAGCCCGGGGACCTCACCCCTAGGGCTAGGCCTTTGTTTATTTATATTTTGAAAGAGGAGGCTGATTTTGGCCCTGGGGACTCCATCCCATAGGGCCTGGCCTTTAAAAAAAAAAGAGAAAATGCAAGGAAGGGGGGCCACATGGACCCCCTTCCATGGGCCTGTTTTGGGTCTGGGACCCCATCCCCGGAGCCTGCCCTCTAATTTTTTCACCTGCGGCCAATATAGCCCTGGGGCATGGCCAATCTTTTTAATTTTTTTAGTTTTTTAAATGGGTGATAGGGCTTGTGCAGACCCACTACCCAGGCAATTTTGAGCCCCAGGGACCCCATACCTGGGGTTTGGCCTCACATTGGGGACAGCAGGGGAGCCCAAAGCCCCCGCAGGCCATGCCGGCTCCTCACCTCCTGCAGGAGTCAGCATATCTTTTGGACAAAGGGAGCAGCTAACATGCAGTTCCCTATGTCCAATAGGAATTTTGCTCCACTTCATGGAAGAAAGAACAGTTTTCCTGCTCTTGCTTCCCTGAAGTGAAGCATGAGTTTGCTATGGCATGGCGGGAGCAGTGCTCCCACCATGCCTTAACAGTCTGCAGTGTCCTGGGGGTGGGCACCCTGAGACATTGCTGGAGCCTGCCCTGGGGGTGGCGGGCCCCAGGCCCTTGGAGGTCTCCTAGAAGACTCTCACCAGTGAAGGGGACTACATCCCTGACACAGAGCATGCCAAGAGGCGCGTTTGCAGAGTCGTGCAGGGAGGAGGTGGGGCCTCCAGCGAGTTGCCACTTTCTTTTTTTTATTTTAGGAAGGGGGGCTGTGTGGCCCCCCTTACCTTGACCCTTTTGGACCCTGAGCACCCCATACTTGGGGCTTGGCCTCATGTTGGGGACAGCAGGTAGAGCCGTAAGGCCCCCTCCCTTCCTGCCAGCTCCGCACCTTCTGTGGGAGCCGTCATTGCTTTTGGATAAAGGGATCTGCTAACATGCAGCTCCCTTTGTCCAAAAGCAATTCTGCTTCACTTCATGGAAGCGAGAGCGGTATACCTGCTCTCGCTTTCATGAAGCAAAGCAGAAGTATGCTAGAGCATGGGGGCAGTGCTCCCACCATGCCACAGCAAACTGCAATGTCCTCCGGTGGGGACACTGGGACATTGCTGTAGCCAGCCCTGGGGGGTGGAGGTCCCCAGGGCCTTGGAGGTCTTCTAAAGGACCCCCACCATTGAAGGGGACTTCATCCCCAACCCAGAGCATGTCATGAGGCGCATTTGCAGAGTCATGCATGGAGGGGGCGGGGCCTCCAGCTAGTTGCTGGTATCTTTTTTTTATTTTAGGAAGGGGTCTGTGTGGCGGCGCCCCTTCCCTTGACCCTTTTGGGCACTGGGACCCCAGAGCCTGAGCCATTTACGAAAAAAGAAAAGGGAGTGGGCGCACTGTCACAGTCATGAGGCCGATTACAGCCCTTGGGACCACCTTCCCTGGACCAGTTTTGGGCCCTGGGACCCCATCCCTGGGGGCCTGCCCTCTATTTAAAAAAAAAACAAATTGGGAGGTGACATGAGGCCGATATAACCCGAGTGCATGGCCAATCCTTTATTGTTATTTTTGTTTTGAATGGGTCAGGGGCCTGCACGTCCCCCTACCGAGGCCATTTTGGGCCCGGGGACCCCATCCCTGGGGCTTGGCCTCATTTTAGGGACACCGGGGGAGCCCCAGGGCTTTCGGTCCCTGTTAGCTCCCTGCCTCCTGCAGGAGCCGGCATTAATTAATTAATTAATTAATTGCAGGTTTATATAGCGCTAGGATCGACTCCCGGAGGAGTATCTCCGCGCTTCGACCGCTGCGAAACCCTTCCTAGCTTCCCTGAGAGATGGTCCCTTAGTGGGTATCTCCAGGGTGAGACCAGGCAACCCCGGCGGTCTGGTGGGGCCGTTAGTGAAGATGAGGCAAGCTAATGCCCAGAGTTGCCGAGTGTGATCGCTGATCAGAGTGGGCACCGAGGCGAGAGAATTCTCGAGTCCGCTGACCCTGGTCCAGAAACCTGCCGCATCGGGAATCGAACCCTGGTCCCGGGCCGTCCTCTGCTCTCGGGTCTGCCGCCTCTAACCAGTGAGCCACACTACTTCACTGCATTGCTTTTTTGGACAAAGGGAGCTGCTAACATGCAGCTCCCGTTGTCCAAAAGCAATTCTGCTTTGCTTAAAGGAAGCAAGAGCAGTGGTCTTGCTCTCGCTTTCATGAAGCGAAGCAGAAGTTTGCTATGGCATGGTGGTAGCAGTGCTCCCGCCATAACAAACTGCAATGTCCTGGGATGGGAACCCCGAGTAATTGCTGTACCCGGCTCTGGGGGTGGCAGTCCCCAGGGCCTTTGAGGGCTCCTGGAGGGGCCCCCCTCCCATCATGTTTAAAGCCTCAGGAGGTTGTGGTTCCTAGGGCTGGGGGTCCGCAACGGGACATCCCATTTAAATAATTAGTGCCCCGGGGAGATGGTGGTCCATGGGGCAGTACTAAGGGGCTTAGAAATTACCATAAATAATAAACATTTTTCTTTTATTATTGTCATCCAAAATACAAAAAATATAATAAATTGGCTTACCTTAATAGTAGTAGCTAATGCTTTGTCAATGATCTTACCCACTTCTTCCCAGAAAATTTCAAGTTGAGGGCACAAGCAAAACATGTGGGTATCATTCGTCCTTAACTCCCCACATTTTGAAAATGTTTTCTCCACTTGGTTACTCATTTTGGATAACTTTTCCGGTGTCCAATACGACCTGTGTAAAGTAAAAAAGTGGTTTCTCCTAAGAGGTGCAGAAACTATAAATTGCCATAAAAAGGTGCAGGATACTTGCCAATGGTGTTGCAAATCTTGTGCTGGGAACATATTCTTCCAACCATCATCTGGGGTTGTAAATTCTTCCTCTCTTGTTTGTATCAAATGCCAGTATCAGATTTATCGGATCATGTTGAATTTAAGTTTCTAGTTGTTCCGTGATTTTTAAAAATTTCTCTTGGTCCTTTACCCACCTCCTTACCTTTACACACTTTGAAGTTAACTAGGATCCTTTTCGGGGGTTTTCCCTGGTCTCTTAGAGAAAGGATCTCAATGGATTCTCTGGATATCTTCTTCCAGGGTCTGTTTTTCTATATCAGGATGGAATTCTCTGAGAAGTCTAATAACATAGGATCTTATGTCCCCTCCCTCAAGATCTTCTGGGACATTCAGGATCCCAATATTGTTTCTTTTAGCACTGTTCTTTAAACTTTGTAGTTTATCCCTCAGTTCTTTATAATTTTCTTTTAGCTTCGTAATTTCAGATGAGTTTATTTCCACTTGTTTTGAAAGATCTTACAAGGCTGCCTCCATTGCTCCGACTCTTTCCATCATGACATTAATTTTTCCTTCCAAAGTTTCACATACTGCTTGGATTTTTACTTCATTACTTTCAGAAACTGCAAATTTTGCTCTAATTCAGGTGAGAAGGGTAGCTAGGAGACCCTCTGTAGATGATTGTTCCCCCAGATTGGAGCCTGTAGCTAGTTCCCCCAGCCCATCTCCCTGTCAGGGCGACTGGTTCGAAGGGGTCTCAAGCTTAAAGTCATGTGGAGAGCAGATGTTATCACTTTTTACCATTGTCAAGGGAGAGAATCTATTTTCAAGAGGCACAGTGTTGATCTCTGTATCCTTTCCCCCAGACTTTGCTGTCCTGGGCCACTTAGAAGTATTCAATAGAGTAGAGCCAACGTTGTTAACTCAAAGCCACCATAAAAGTGTGGGTACTTGTGGGTTGACTAGCCTGAATAGGCTGGGTAGATTGAGTGGGCTGAGAAGATTGAGCCTGAACCTTAAAATAGGAGCGGAGTGAGGGTGTAATTCGAAGGTTGGCAGGTTTTCTTTTGGATAACTTTTTACCCTTGTTGGGAGAATCTTCTCAGCAGATGCTTTTTTGTTTTGTAGAGAAAGAGGGCGGGTATGGGCTTCTGAGTTTTTATGAGAGTTAGTTTGCACCACTGGCAGGGTAATTTCCCTAATTGGAACCTCAGAGGGGGCTGACCTTGGCCCCAGATATCCATACTACTGAGGGTGTATCGATTTAGCCTATTTACTCCACCAGTATGTGCTTCAGCCTGATTTAATTTCCTAGTAGCTTGCTGTTCTTCAGAAATGGTGCCCTTCCTCACTATTAGTGTAGACCCCCAATCCCCCTTCTTTCTCCTCCTTAGTGGGGTCATTTGCAAGTGTTGTGCACCATCACTGAATTTTCCTACATGCGCCATTCTACTGTTGCTGTAGAGTGGATCTGTTTCCAATACGTGAGAAAATACACATGGTGCTGCCGGAGCCGCCACCCGACTTGTGCTGCCCCGGAAGCCAACCTTGGCTGCAGCGTGCCCTACCGAACAAAGACTCCCCTGCGGCACCTATATTCAAACCATCTGGCATGAGCAGAGAAAGAAATAAGGGAGGAGCCAGCAAGTTACATCTGCTGGAGTTGAACCACAAGCAGGCCCCACATCAGCTGCTCAAGAAATTCTGGACAATCCAATAACTGCTCGGGATTTACGAATGTGTGTAAATGTTGCCCAAAATGCAAAGAAGAAATAGCATAGGTGAGCAATCAATCCATGCTCAAGTTCATGTCATCAACATACACAAGTGTTAGGCTTTTTTTCTACCATTACAGCAGTTGTTGAACGTTTGTGCATTTTGTTGACAAGCACTGTGTTCCAGTTTCCTGTGAAGAAAATTTTTAAGAAAAGGCAAACAATAAAAATATTTGTTTAAGAAAGAGCATTTATATGTTAAATGTATGTTTGTAACAGTGTGAATAGGCATTGTTATGTCTACTGTTGTGTTACTGAGTGTTTATATGAATGCATAGGTGTGTTAGTGAGTAAATGTGTGAGCACATGCATGTGTTAGTGGTTGTATGAGTCACTAATTAGTTGTGTTAGTGTCAGTAAGGGTGAGTGACTGGGTGTGTTACAGCCTGTATGAATGAGTGCAAGGGAGTGTTAATGAGTAAAAGTGTGAGCACATGCATGTGTTAATGGCTGTATGAGTGAGTGATTATTTGTGTTAGTGTCTGTAAGGGTGAGTGACTGGATGTGTTACTGCCTGTATGAATGAGTGCAAGGGAGTGTTGGTGAGTGAGGGAGTGTTAGTGAGTGAATATGTGAGCACATGCATGTGTTAATGGCTGTATGAGAGAGTGACTAGTTGTGTTAGTGTCTGTAAGGGTGAGTGACTGGGGGTATTACTGCCTGTACAAAATCGTTCAAGGATGTGTCAGTGGAGTGTAATTGGGAGTGAGTATCTCAGTGGCTATATGGGTGTCTAAGTGGGTGCGTGAGTGCTGCATGGGTAAGTTACTGAGTATGTGAGTGGTATATGGGTGAGTGAGTAGGTGAGTAAGTGTCTATATAGGCGAGTTAGTGGCTGTGTCAGTAGCTGTTTGGGTGAGTCTGTGGGTGTAGGAGTGGCTGAATGGGTCATAGAGTGGGTGTGTGAGAGTCGTTGTATGAATTAGTTAGTGAGTGCAAGTTGTTTTGTGAGTTAGTAAGAGGGTATGTGAGTGGCGTTACGATTGAGTGTCTAAGTTGTTGTATCAGTGAGCGAGTGAGTATCTGTATAGGGAAGTAAAATGATACATGTGTGGTTGTATGAGTGAGTGAGTGCATTAGTAGTGTATGGGTGAGTATGAGTGGATAAATGACTGACTGCCTGAGTGAATGAGTTGGTGCCTGTCTGTATGAGTGAGCGAATGGGTGTGTGAACAGCTGTTTGGGTGAGTAACTGCATGTGTTAGTAGTTCAAGGAGTGAGTGAGTGAACATGTCAGAATCTGCATGAGAAAGTGAGTTTATGTAGTAGTAGAAGTATGGATAAGTGTCTTTCTATGTTATTGAGGATCACTGACAGAACATCGACAGTCAAAACATCGAGAGGACAAAATATCGAGGTAAAAATATCGACTTCCTATCTTCAAACAGGTAAGTACAAAAATATCGACTCCAAAATATCGAGTGTAAAAAATATAGACTGTCAAAATATCGAATTTTTTAAATGTCTTAAAAGTAAATGAGTAAGTAAATTAAATTAATGTAAACATATTTAAAATAATTAAATACACAAAACATTGAAAAATAATTAATGTAACAAAAAATATATATTTTTAATACATATATATATATTATTTACAAAACATATACAATATCTTTAACGTAGGATAGCAAAAGGGTTAAATTTACTGTAACGACTCCAGTGAGTGCAACAATTGAGAAAGCATTAGATAGCGTAGGGGTAAAAATTAAAATTACCACTCCAGCGAGCGCAACAGTAGGGAAAGCGTTGGATAGCATAGGGGTAAAAATTACTATTCCCACTCTAGAGAGTGCAACAGTAGGGAAATCGTTGGATAGCGTAAGGGTTAAAATTACTATTCCCACTCCAGAGAGTGCAACAGTAGGGAAAACGTTGGATAGCGTAGGGATAAAAATTACTATTCCCACTCCAGTGAGTGCAACCGTAGGGAAAGCGTTGGATAGTGTAGGGTTTAAAATTACTATTCCAACTCCAGTGAGTGCAACAGTAGAGAAAGCGTTGGATAGCGTAGGGGTAAAAATTACTATTCCCACTCCAGCGAGTGCAACAGTAGGGAAAACATTGGATAGCGTAGGGGTAAAAATTACTATTACCACTCCAGAGAGTGCAACAGTATGAAAAGCATTGGATAGCGTAGGGATAAAAATTACTATTCCCACTCCAGTGAGTGCAACCGTAGGGAAAGCGTTGGATAGTGTAGGGGTTAAAATTACTATTCCAACTCCAGTGAGTGCAACAGTAGAGAAAGCGTTGGATAGCGTAGGGGTAAAAACTTACTATTCCCACTCCAGCGAGTGCAACAGTAGGGAAAACATTGGATAGCGTAGGGGTAAAAATTACTATTACCACTCCAGAGAGTGCAACAGTATGAAAAGATTTGGATAGCGTAGGGGTGAAAATTACTAATCCCACTCCAGTGAGTGCAACCGTAAAGAAAACATTGGATAGGGTAGGGGTTTAAATTACTATTCCAACTCCAGTGAGTGTAACAGTAGGGTTAGCGTTGGATAGCGTAGGGGTAAAAATTACTATTCTCACTACAGAGAGTGCAACAGTAGGGAAAGCGTCGGATAGCGTAGGGGTTTAAATTACTATTCCAACTCCAGTGAGTGCAACAGTAGGGTAAGCGTTGGATAGTGTAGGGTTCAAATTACTATTCCCACTCCAGAGAGTGCAACAGTAGGGAAAGCGTTGCATAGCGTAGGGGTAAAATTTACTATTCCCACTCCAGTGAGTGCAACCATAGAGAAAGCGTTGGATAGCGTAGGGGTTAAAATTACTATTCCAACTCCAGTGAGTGCAACAGTAGAGAAAGCGTTGGATAGCGTAGGGGTAAAAATTACTATTCCCACTCCAGTGAGTGCAACAGTAGGAAAAGCGTTGGATAGCGTAGGGGTAAAGATTACTATTCCAACTCCAGAGAGTGCAACAGTAGGGAAAACATTGGATAGCGTAGGTGTTTAAATTACTATTCCAACGCCAGTGAGTGTAACAGTAGGGTAAGCGTTGGATAGCGTAGGGGTAAAAATTACTATTCTCACTCCAGAGAGTGCAACAGTAGGGAAAGCGTTGGATGGTGTAGGTGTTTAAATTACTATTCCAACTCCAGTGAGTGCAACAGTAGGGTAAGCGTTGGATAGCGTAGGGTTAAAATTACTATTCCCACTCCAGAGAGTGCAACAGTAGGGAAAGCGTTGGATAGTGTAGGGGTAAAATTACTATTCCAACTCCAGTGAGTGCAACAGTAGGGAAAGCGTTGGATAGCGTAGGGGTAAAATTACTATTCCAACTACAGTGAGTGCAATAGTAGGGCAAGTAAATACTTCTTATTTAAATATAAATAATATAAATAGTAACACCAATTACAAATTAATTAAACTTACAATTGTGTAGAATATATTAAATAATCAATTTAAAATACAAATAAAAATTATTTAATGAGAAAAATTACATACTAATACTAATTATTTTCCTATTAATAATAAAATAATTAACAATTTTAACATATTTTGAAAAATTATCTCAATAAATTTTTTATTCAAAAATGTAATTACTTACAATTAAATTACTTCACAGGCTATTCCCCTAAAACACACAACCCACTACAGAAATTTATTTAATAAAAGTAACATAATTATCAATTAATCAATTACAATAAATTACAAATTATATTTTATTTAATTACAAATTATTAATTAATTTACAATTCATTCTAAATAAATACCAATAGTTAAAATAACATTTAATTAATTATAATGAAATTACTTCCCACTCTATTCCCCTATAAACCCACAACCCGCTACAGAAAATAAATTACTAAAATTAACATATTTAACAATTAATCAATTAAATTTAATTACCAATTATATTTAAATTAATTGCCAATTAATAATTAATTAACAATTCATTCTAAATAAATATCCAAAAATTAAATTACATATTTAATTAATTATAATAAAATTACTTCATACCCTATTCCCCTATAAACCCACAACCCGCTACAGAAAATAAATTACTAAAAATAAAATATTTATCAATTAATCAATTAAAATAATTAGCAATTATATTTTATTTAATTACTAATTAATAATAAATTAACAAATAATTCTAAATAAATACCAATAAATAAAATAACATATTTAAATAATTATAATTAAATTACTTCCCACCCTATTCCCCGATAAACCCACAACCCGCTACAGTAAATAAATTACTAAAAATAAAATATTTAACAATTAATCAATAAAAATTAATTAGCAATTATATTTTTATTAATTACCAATTAATAATAAAGTAACAATTAATTCTAAATAAATACCAATAAATAAAATAACATGTTTAATTAATTATAAATAAATTACTTATCACCCTATTCCACTATAAACCCACAACCCGCAACAGAATTATATTACACAAAAATTAAATATTAATATTAACTTACCTTAAATTCGATATTTTTGTTGTCTATATTCTGTCTAGTCGATATTATGTCCTTTCTATATTATTGATTCGATATTTTTGCTATTCTAGTCGATATTAATTTTTTGTAGTCAATATTTTTGTAGTCTATATTATGTCTAGTCGATATTATGTCTATTCTATATTTTTAACTCGATATTATGTCTAGTCAAAATTAAAAACTCGATATTTTGACTAGTTACCGTTATTGACTATATTGGTGAGTGAGTAGCTGTGTGAATGGCTAAATGGGTGAGTGGCTGTGTATATGAGTGACGCTGTCAGTAAATACTTGTATGTCTCAGTGGCTCAATGCGACTCTACCTTGGTGTGTAATTTGCCAATGTTAATTTGTGGAACTACACAGAAAGATGTAATTAGGAAATTACTCCAATAGATGAGTCAATCTTCTGTTTTAAAATATAAAGAATAGAAATATAAGTTGGTATTACTTTTAGCAAATTTTGTGTTACACGATTAGTTTAGTTTCTGCAATGCATAAGTTCATACTTTAAACAAAATAGTAGAGATTTCTTATGCTGTGACAGGATTTCACACTATAGTAATGGATTTTCTTTTTGATTTTTCACTGCTCTTAGCTTTTGTACTTGTACACCATAATCGATGTACTGTTTAAAGATTCATTCTTCAACAGTGGGGAAAAAACAATCACAACCATTATTTAAAAAAATACCTTGTTCACAATTCAGCACTTGATCCTTTCTTTTTATAAACTTTATTTTGTTGCTTTTTATAGCATTTGCAAATAAAATGGCATCTGACAGCAGTAAGGATCAGTTGCCACACCACAGCAAAGGGCAATCAACTGCATATAAGTTTTTCACTATCCTCTCCTGGCAAAGTGCTCTTTATGCATGAAGACCCTCTCCACGAGTAAGTCAAAGAAATATTTATGTGGGACTATGAGCATGTTGACACATCTAAAGATGTATCACTCCAAACATTGTTGAAAAAGAAGAGAAATATAAATTAGCATTACATTTACAAAATTCCAGAAACATAATAGTACACATTATAGCAAAGATTTCATTTTCCATTTTTTACTGTTGTCAGAGTTCATACTTGTACACCATGTATGATGTACTGCATGAAGATTCATCCTTGAGCAGTGGAGAAAAACAATTCACACATATTGTAGACAAAAAAAACTGCTCTGTACATCACTATAAATGAATGACACTATCCATTGCACTCACTACAGTTCGTTAATCAGTTGTTTTACCTACAGGTACTACAGTAATCTAAACAAACCTGGATGAAATTACTGAGAACTACACTTGTAGAGCGCATGGCTTCTTGAAGGAGTGTCCCAGCGCTGACAGGTAGCCTGCACACCCAGCTGGGCGGGATTACTTCATTTGCTGAATAGACATGTTTTTAGTTGCTTCATGAAAATGGACATTTCCGAGGTGGCCTAAAGTGCCAATGTGAGTTGATTCCAGGCATGGGCACCAAGATAAGAGAAAGATCAACCACCGGTTCTAGCCCGGCAGGCCCTAGGAATGGTGTCCAGGTGACTAGAAGACAACCGTAATTTTCTAGGAGGGGCATAGCGGGCCAGCCTCCTTCTAAGGTACATTATTATTTTATATTATTATGCCTGGTACATCTCTACTAAGAAAAATAAACTGTACTTGAACTTTGGAGATACCTTTGAAAACATCACCCCTGGTAGGCCAAATGATGTCTTAAACACTGATGATCCACGTAAAACAAACACTGCTTATCACTTTTTCAACAGTAATCCTCCTTAGAACTTTTGTTGAGGAAACAAAAGGTAAAGATTTCGTAGTTTGAAAGGCAATTTTGGTTTGAATTTAAGGTTGAGGTCATTCCAATCCATTCATCTACTTTCATTTTTTAAATAGACAGTGTAGTGTGCAGGTATTATATTAAGTCATTTGTGAAAGACAATGGTCAATGTGGTCTGAGTTCCTCCAATAACTGATATTTTCAGAGTTTAAGTTTGTAATTTTGGTTCCAATTTAGATCCATCTGCCTGCATCTGCATCTTTGTAGCATTAAAATAAGGTACTTTCCACTTCTTTGTGGATGCAATGTAGACATAACATCTGATCTACAATTTGGGCAAGTCATATTTTGTTTAGCCTTTTTAATCAATCTTTCAAAGGGCACAGTTTTGAAATCCAGTAATGTTAAGTACAGAAATTGCTCTGAATGTATTTCAGTGCTAGACATAAAAGAGCAATCTTCAAGGTCATTGTTCCACGTGTACCTCAGTCCAAATAAGTCCTTAACACTGATTTGTTCCTCTTCTAAAACTCCAATGATGACCATTAAAAACTCCTGTACATCTTGTTGAGTGCTCTGAGTAAATAGCACAGATCCACTACCTATAGCTGCTAGATCTCGATTGCCTGAAACACAATGTTTTACAGTCCTATCATTATGCAAATGTTGCCGCAAACCATACAGTGCAGAACATAATCTCTTCTGTGGTTAATGTTCAATTGCATTTATAAGATGTGTTAAATGAAACAATACATTGAGAACAACATTTGCATAGCAGGTGACACCAGAAGGGTTTAATAAAAGTAGTTGCATAATTTAATATATAAATAACAAACTTATAAACATTTAAAAAATGTAAATATTTATATTATTGCACAACTTTTAGACACATTGACAGTAAGAGCAAGATACATAACATCCCAGAAAGGAAGACTCATGGACTACACCTACAACAAAGAAAGTACATCAACGGAAAATGTGAATTGGAAAAAAATATTTTAATTCATGCTATGGGAAGGCTACTTTGAAGATGGTATTGTAATTAATGTAGGGGAACACAACGACTTCCCAAATGTTACAGAAATAGAAGTAAGGCAAGTATTGCAGGATATAAGAGAGGCAAGCACTAGCTCCCAGAAGCCCACATCCAAAATCTGAACAGATATACTCCCTAAAGTTCTGAACACATCACAGGCCAACTGACACATATATCCACTTTAAAACATTTCATTGCACAAACTAAAAAGCCACCAGCAAATTCTCCTGCCTCTAGAACATACCAAGATATAGAAATACCTGAACACTTAAAAACTACACATAATGAGGAACCCTTTGCCTTATATGACAATCTAAACAATGATAGACAAATGCTAATATTTTCTAAAGCAGATAACTTTAAAAATAAGCCATTGCCAAACCTGGATGATGGAGGGATCTTCAATATGTGTCCCAAACCATTCACTCAGATATATACCATACATGATGAATATCAAAAGAAAAATATGTATGCCCTACTACCAAATAAACATGTAGCACTTATTACAAACTCTTAAACCACATTAAATATAACAGAAAAAAACTACTACCCACAAAACATAATCATAGACTTTGAACAAGCTATGATTCAAACTATGATTCAAACCATTTTAAAAATGTACCCTCCGCATCACCATGCTTGGCTGTTACTACCATTCCAATCAAAGCATATGTAAATACCTCCAGCTATCTGCACTAAGTGTAGAATGTGTTACATGCAGTCAATTTGCCTTTGAAGTGAAAAAAGGATTGCAGTATGACTCTGTCACTGAGGTAGCTAACCACTACAATATACTAATAGAAATTCATATCTATAAACAAAATCACACATAACTAACCCCCTTAAAGGATTATTTTGAAGATGATTGGGTTGCCAGGCTACATTGCTCTGGACAAAGACAGCAACCAACATTCCAAATACCTTGGTGGGATGTCTATGACAGCACCTTGGCACAGAAAGGCAAAACAAACTATGCAATGGAAGAATGACACACTGCCTTTCAATCCACACTAGGAAGAACCTAACCTACACTCTATACTTTTAGAGAAGCATTACAAAAAGAACAAATCTAAAAATGGAGCAATCTGTAACCCAAATTGCACCTAACCTTACTAAACACACCAACATAATGCACAACATTCTACAATTAAAAGTCAAACTCTTCATAAACCACAAAGGAGTTGGTGGTAATGAGCACAGGGATATGCCTTGCTATGACAAAATGCTAGCTGTCTGCCTACTTACTGGCAAAGGAACTGCCTCATTTGGACAAACCTGAGTATTGAGACTTTTGATCATTTGAGTGGCTCACTAGGTGCTCGAGCTTGGAAGGTTGGGGTGCTGCAGAGCTCGCTGGCTGTGGACATGGCTCAGAACAGGTGTGAGAGGTCCTAAAGAACAATGCCCCTGTGGTGGCACACTATCTACTGGATTGGAGAGTGAGCTTTGGCACTCAGATGTGACCTTAGGAAATAAAATCATAGTGAGATTAAGTCCTGAAGTGGGGTTGTCCTGCAAAACAGACAACAACCACAGCATTAGTAGCAGACTCCTTTAGGAAATCCAGTCAGACTCTGGATCTTGATGCAGCAGTGAGAAGTGTTGACCTCTTCCCTATTACTCACCTAGAGGTATCTCCCATGTGTGGTGAGGACCTGAAGCACATCAGGATGGCCTACACCTGGGCATAGCGAAATCAGCTACAGATGTTGCTTAGGATACCTCAATGCCTTCAATGGGTACGCTGACTTCTGGTGGAACTGTATGTATGATACAGCCAGATGGATTATCTGAGCCCGATATGGCAACAGGTATGGCTACAGTGGTTTCAACTTGGGGGTGGAACTATCTGATACTTTAGCAGGGAGCATAACAATGGATACCGCACAGGCTTTAGAAGGGGAGACACTCCAGAGCCTCGTAGTGGAAAGTGGCAAGGCAATCACTTTATTAGGCACATGATAATTCCGCTACAATTTTGCCACAGCTACTACAAGCCCCTGGTTGCTCTCATGCAAAGGCATGTACAGATGCAGATTCGGGAGAAGAATTCTTTTTTCTCTTGGACCTGTCAGAATAGTCGGAGGAAGATTTAGAAGTAGCTGGAGGGCCCAAAGGGAGAACTCACTGGGCAGAATTTTAAGTGATGTGAGCAGATTGGATGACAGATGGGGATGCCACTCCTTGAGGCTTTCTCAGACCTATCCAGCACAATGTGAAAGAAAGGGGCTCCACAGCAGGAAAGCGCAAAGGTGGGAGCAAAGGGTTTCAAACTGCTCTGGGATTAATCCAGTACTACGCGGCTTGGAGGGAGATACTTGGGGGGGAATATTTGGCTCTAAATCAGCTGGATATAGTTTCCCTTGAAGCAATTTATTAAAGTATCATGGCCCATCAGGAGGAGACTCGGACAGATAGTCATGGAACTCAATCTGCCTATTGAAAGCTGCAAGGTGCTATTCACCAAATGGATAAGACCTGCTCTGAATTCTACGAGAGGATGTTAGAAGCTGTTAGCAGAATCCCAACCTTGGAGAATGAAACAGTAGCTTGTTCGCTCATAACTTTATTTTGCATTAAAATGCATAAATGTGCATAAAATTTCATTAGAAACAATGATTTATACATTAAGATTTCCTTTCAGGACCAGATAATTCATAACCTCATATAAAATATTTTACAATATTATACAGGCCCCAATAGAATATATTTTAACAAGCCCAGAGTACATTATAATTACACTAAAATAAATAGCATGTATTACATATATACCGCACTACATAATAAAATATGTGTTACAAAGTTGGATTACATAAATAAACACGTCCCACCCTTAATTCATTTAGCGCTCCAAAGCAACCTACTGGCCTATCTATTTCTCCTTATCCTATCTAAAATTGGAGACATCAGGTTAAGCTGATTTTAAACTAGCTTCTCTTCTAATTTTATGGGTTGCTTGTATAAATGGTGTCATAGTAAAACACACAAATGGGGTTTCCAATTGTTGAAGAACTAAAAGTGCTAAATTGTTATTTTGAAGTAACATAACAATAATCATTTTCCTTTCAATCTCATAAAGGGCACAGCAAAATAAGCTATGGGATGTTGTTTGTTTGGAAACAGCATGATCTGGTACATGGAAAGATGGGTTAGTGAATATATATTTGCCAGATGACCCAGCATTAAATTAATATAATTTAACAAAAATCTTGTTAATAGATATCAATGATGGGAGTGCACAACAAAAGAAAGGTATGGAGATTGCCCTGGAAACACAAGTGGTAAGGTCTGATTGGAAATTACTGTACATTTTGATTTATTAATTTTCCATCTTTCATGGTTACCTTTAGCTATAAAAACTTATTTTAGTCTAGATTTGGGATAAGAGTTGCATCTACTATGAGATACATAAAGTTACTTCAAACCCATTGAAAAGATGGTCTGCCTAACATAGGTTAGCCAAGGAATCGTTGGAGCATGGTGGAGCCTCAGGATATACTTATAATATGCTGGTTAGGTAGGACCTCTTTTCCATTTCATTAGCCAAAGCAATAACAGGGCCATTTTAATGGTGTCACTAATATATGACAATTCCGTTCATTATGTGGAATAAAATTGGAGCATGTATCCGGAATATACACCTTGCAAATTTGTCTTCTATATTTTGCAATTTTTTCTCTTGAGGTGTGCCCCATATTGCTGCCTCATATTTAGCTATTGACCTGGTTTTTGCCAACTACATTTTGATAATTTCCTGGATTGGTTTACTACCTAAGTTTTTTTACAAATTTAAAAAGTGTGGTTCTGCTTTTCACCCTCAGATTTGCTCTATTTATCATCATCTCTTTCCATTTTAGTTTAGAGTTAAACAGAATACCTAGATAAGCAAATATTTGCACACGCTCTAAACTTTTACCCTCTATAAGGAAGTTAATTGTTCGTTTTTTGGTCCCGCCCACCATTAAGACAAAGGGCTTCATTGTATTCACCTGTAAATCCAGGTCTGTCATAAATGCTGAGTAGATAACTGTAGAATTTTGCAAGGCCACCGGGGTACTGGCCATCAAAACCGCATCATCTGTGTGCAGCAGGATTGGAAGGGGTATAGAGGCAGCGTGAGGAACATCCTTGCTTTTATCATCTAGGACCTCATTTAGTTTGTAGGTATACAATGAAAATAGGAACGTGGCAAGGACACAATCCTGCCTTACCTCTTTCTCAAAGGTTTAGTATACTCCCCTTCCATCGCAAAAGTACCATAGCAACTGCCTCAGTATACAATTGTCACCTCCCATGGCCTCCACAATGAACCACAGTTTACTGTGGACCACACAATCAAAAGCTGCTGATAGATCCATGAAGGCCATGTAGAGCTGGCCTTTCTTTTCTAATGCATATTTGGAAGCTAGTAAGGCTAAGTTGAGACATTGGTCAAGTGACCCCCTGCCCTTCCTAAAGCAGTAATAAACCTCCACTAAAATATTTTTTTCTCCTCCAATTCTTCCAACATATTAAGTAAGAGTTTGCCCATTAGTTTTACTGAGCTGTCTATTTGGGAGATGGGGCGATAATTTGCAGGTTTTGAAGCATCCCCTTCTTATAACCTGGAATAATCACAGATTGCTTCCATGAGGGCAAAGGGCCTGTTTTAATTATTGCATTAAATACAATAGTCAGCAGGTGTGCCCGCATAGATTTGTTTGCAAGAAAAATATCTACTGTGACTAAGCATGGGCTGAAAATTCGTTCCGCTCGCGGAATTTGCGGATTTTCCGCGATTTCGCGATTCGCGAATCTCGCAAAATCGCAGTAAAATCCGCGAATCAGCGGGGACGAATTTTCAGCCAAGCACTTACAGGGTTACAGCAGCAGGTGCTGTAGCAGGGTTTCCGTTCTCCCACAGAACTGTGCACAGAGATCTAGAACCTGGGTGAGTTAGGATGATCCAAAACTCACCTTTGTTTCAGAAATCCCCTTACCAAGCTAGCTACAGTGTCTCATCGGTAGTAATAACTTACCAATGACTTAGACAATCCAGAACATGAACTTAGAGTACCTCAGGTATCGTGGAACACATGAACACTCTTTCGTTATATAATCATTCCAAACCGAAACTGGGAGGCAAAGAATACACGTCCAAGTTTGAAATGTTTATTTTTCAATGCAGCATTCTCAAACGCAGTATCTTGTATAATATCAACATACATATTATAAAAATCAGAGTCAGCAGCATAGTCACTAATCCATAGTAAGCAAAAGGTGATAGCATGTTATGATGCAAAAATCTATAGAATTCTGTATCACCTATATTTCGCGCACCCTAATTAGCATATTATATTATATCTAAGAAGGTCTCATCTGGGTTTTAGCAGAGCGGACCCATACCTCTAATTCTCAGTAGTAGGAGATCACATCAACAGCTACCAGCTCTCTGCATGCGAAGCATCAAGTGTGTTGATTCATTCCCTGTAACTGTATCTTAAACCCGCGTAGAGCCCAATGTTGGCAGCAACATTATTTGTGTTATGTCTAACGTGGTGCGAGGATCAGGCCTTCAGCAACCTTGTGTTAGGTTATTCTTAGAGTGTGCAGTTCTCGGTGTGCAGACAGTTGTACCAAGTGTACCAAGCACGACTGATACTAGAGCAATAACATATTATTCTCAAATAAATCACATCTTTCGTCTAGGTTGAAAGCTTCAATAACAATTAGGTGTCGTGTGCAAACTCAAGCTGGAAGAAAATATTGCGTTTAAACATTTTAATAAGCTCATGCTAACTTAACACAATATATAGAAACGTAGTAACCATATGACACCCCCCCAATGATCCGAGGACGGTTTAAAAAGGAGAAAACACAAGCTAATACCATATGAAAGGTAAAACATGAAAGCAGAGTTCAATGATATTGAGCCAAGCTAAATGTATGCAAATGTATGTAAAAATTAAAAACAAAAATATGTATGAATGCCTATAGTGGCCACACCAAA
This sequence comes from Lissotriton vulgaris, assembly GCF_964263255.1. Lineage (NCBI taxonomy): Eukaryota > Metazoa > Chordata > Amphibia > Caudata > Salamandridae > Lissotriton > Lissotriton vulgaris. The sequence goes on from NC_141691.1 coordinate 1,183,095,666, forward strand.
TATAAAAGTCGAACTTAAGGCCTACTCTCAGTTCATAGGCCCAGAACATATGAAAAGCGAATGTTTGTATTGAAAAAGGCACCATTCAGAATTACTAAAAAGTCACGTGCCATAATAATGAAAGTCTTCAAAGTCACTCATGGGTTGAATGAATATGCAAAATAGGTAGCTACAGCTTCCAACATGAAATCACTGTCATCATCCGAAAACAGTTCAGCCATCCAATTAAGCAATGGGAAAGAACATACGTGCTCCTCCAACACCGATTCCTCTAGCAACATCAGAGGACAACTCAGTGGGTTCTCGAGGACACTATGTGCCAGAAAGTCATGCGCCGCTGCGAATATGTCCCACTGACCCATTAGTCCATGCATCGCTGCCACAGCCATAACCCTTTCGCCAGAACAGACCAACTCGTGAGCCACTACGGGGTTCATCAGCTGATCAAAATCGACGTCAGGAGAAGTCGGTAAACAGAGACACAAATCAATGGCCCAGTCGAAATCACAGCTCAGGCAATGAAACACGGGCTGGACACATGTGAAATAGGAAAATCTGAACGATAATCCAAAAGCCGTGCTTAAAGTCGCAAGCGGCAAGGAGCCATAGTAATCAAGCATCCGGTTGCGAAACTGCATCAGTAGGGGCAGAGCGTTTCATTGTGCAGGATGGGCATCCATGTTTTATAAAGTAAAATATCACCAGAACGCCTGCAGCCAAAGCCAGCAAAACAGGAAATCCGCCAAACAGGCTTGTGAATATAGAATGAAAGAACGCAGGGATAATACCAAATACTTTTTCAAATGTAGTCACAAGACCACTGCTAACCAATTTAAAAAAACGAGCCAGGCCTACTGTGGAGGAGGCATTGAAGATTTGATGAACCAGCTCGGAGAAATGAAACGGCAAATCAGTACTTAAAAGTGCCTGCACCTCTGTGCGTGTGTTTGCTATGTGAAGGACATAAGTTTCGCGGGCAGAGCTCAGGGCCACCTGCTTTTGAGACAATAGGGCTCTTATACGGCTTAAACCATTGAACTCGGCTTTCAAGGCTGGTATTCGTGGCCAAATTGAAACATCTGAATTCCCATGCGTGGGCGGATATAACACATTCTTGCAACAAACCACCCTCTCTGAAACGGTTACCACATAAGCGATACCGGCCTGTAACCCACAACATAGTTCGTTATTCAAAAGTAAATAACTACCGTTGGACAATAAAGTGAACGTGGGAACTATTGCAGGAACCGGTGTCCCTTTCAAAACACAGGCCAAATTAGGTTTGTCCTGATTACAAGAACCATGCAACTGGATGTGTCTGCATATTAGTGAGCGGTCAGGCGACTGTGTACATTCTTCACCATTCAGATTCACTTCATTTCCCTCTTTTAGGCATCTGTAAGTGTATGGTAAAGACCATGTTTCATGGAGGAAAGCACTGCCTAATGGTTCATATCGCCCTATAGCCATATATTTCATACAATTTGTAAATTTATACAGAGCAAAAGGTAAGGTAATAACACCATGGATAAGCCATGTAGCAGCAGTCACCTCAGCCACCGAAAAGGGCAAGGATTCTAATTTTTCAATGTGTAACATAGAAAATGATGCATCTCTCATTGACAGCATACGCTGTTTTTCAGTCAAATTAAATGGGGCAAATAGTGATGAGACGTTCATAAAATTCCATGGTACTCGACCAGACTTCAAAGTCTGTAGTGTCCATGCAAACTGCATCACAGAACGCAATTGATTTTGACCATGATATAACACGGACACTTCATCCTGTACAATGTCAACTACAGAAGACACAATATTGTTCAACGTGTAAATTCGGGAAGAAAGCGTGTTAATACTGTTATTGACAACTGCAAGCACCTTTTCTAAATTTGCTTGATCAATAGCTCTCAGCCGTCTAGCAGCTTCAATTTGGGAAACTTTCCAAATTTCATTGTAAATCGCATACAGCCATCTTTTAGATCTACCTTTTGCTGGGCCTTTTATAAAATCGTTCAAATCCACATTATCATTTATTTGAGACAGATGTAGTTTGACTGCAGCTAATGTGGAATGTTGCAACCAATTCTGACACAGTTTTCCCACAGAATAAGTTGTGACAGTATAATCAGTTCCAAAACGGGGATCAGGTCTGACATGTGTGAACCCTTCAGCCAAACCCAGAAAACGACGTTGGCAAGAATCAGCACTCCTATGCCACATCAGCCAACCCTTGGAATCTAAACTAGAAACGTTAAGGATGAATTGTGCAAAAGAGCTTGCAACTCATGAATGGACAAATCAGTAAAATTACCCCAACCTGAATATTCCTCTAAATCTGGGATGGTCGGTGTATTTAATTTTTTAGAAGTAGCCAATCCAAAGCATGTTGTTTGGAAAATGGATGAATTTAAAAACAACATGTGATTCGGGATGAGACATGCACGGTGCAAAGCCTCAGTGCCTTGTACCTGCCAATCTTTGGTACCCCAAACCGATTTAAGGCCAATTGTTCCCTTCCAAAACTCGTAGCCATCTACAGCCAACCTGTCTAGAAAGGACTTCGAATACAGCAATTTTGTATCGGTAAGTCTAACTTTGGACATGGACTTTTGCATCATTTTAAAATAAAATGACTCGGGATTAGATTGATTAAAGTCTGTAAAATAAGTGTATTTTTTCAGAAACGTATTGGAGCTGCCACCTAATGGAGCAGGGCAATGTTCCCATTGTGTATAATTTACAGCAGCCCTCCTGGAATTTGTCTTATGTAAAAAATGATTACCATAGTGTTGAAAACAAAACAAATCACCATAATTAGTAGAATCTGAATACAGATCCTCAGCATCGAAGGCAGCATAATCCTTCAAATCAGAGAATAATGCTTCTACGGCCTGAATATCCCAATCATCAGAACGTATATTTTGTTTGATTACATCTCCCATGTTTACTCTAAGCACATTTGGAACATTAATCACTTCAGTGGGCCCATGTATCTGAAACCTAACCGCATTCCACACAATCCCATCAAGGACAGGCCAAGCAGTAATGTTGACTGTATTTAAGTTTCGTTTCAGTCTGTGCGCTGAATGTGAAGAGGAAAGAGGGGCCAATGTTCCATTTAGGTACCGAATTCCTGTTCTTTCTTTAACGTAGTGACCATCGATCAGGCGGAAAAAATAAAACACAAAACCAATTGACATAAAAAGGTAAAATGAAAATAGGATCAACCAAATGTATGTCCATGGGGGAATCAAAAAATGTTTTTTAAATAACTTGGCATATTTTGAAATATTTGAGGGTTTCTTTGAAAGTTCCGAAACAGAGTCAAAAGAGAATCTGGATTGGTCTGCCAAACGGGTCTGTAAATCAGGTATCGATAAATCAGCAGGATAAGTGTAGTTCAGCTCATCAATGTTAGTAACAGGAATAGTATTTAATAAAGGACTGGATATGGCAGGCATCTCGAGGGACACCTCCTGTTCTGCACCAGATGTTATTGCTAGCACAGAGTGCCTCACCATGGAAGGACAGGATACAGCCGGTGTCATGCTATGAAGAATCGGCCACCCTGTGTGTCTTGACATTGTCAATAGAAATAAATCTGTTTTCCTTACGACCTGGAAGTGGTGGTAAAATGACTGTTCTTGTGCCCTTCACTCCAAGAACTCGAACCGGTGCACGATATGATGGACCAAACTCTTTCTTGTTATCGATCTTCTCTCGAACCAGTTCTCCAACTTGGGGTAGCCAGCCAACTACCGGGATCTGCAGCGCATCATCCGATGTGAAGGGCAAATGTTCCTTTGCAAGACTGTCTCTGGTCTTTTGTAGATTCTGTAAAACATTGCAATGTTCATCTGCGTCAAAGGCCGTGGCCTGGGCCTTGCAGTCTAGCCCATCGAGGTCAGGGACATACATCTTGATACCAAAGAGCATTTCGTATGGGGTCCGCCCACCCAGAGACCTTCTAGGGAGATTATTAAGCGCACGCTGCACGCCTATGAGGTGGGCTAACCAGTTTCTGCCAGTGCCTATAACTCGAGCTGTCAAAGATTGCTTTAAGTCGCGGTTCATTCGTTCAACTACACTGTTACCCTCAGGTCTGTAGGGACTCGAAAACTTGACTTGGACCCCCATCGAAACCATAGCATCCTTATACGCCTTAGAGGCGAAAGACGGACCCTGATCCGAATGAAAGATACCACAGGCAAAAATTCCCACAAAGACTCGCAAATCCTTAATGACAGTACGTGAATCAGCGCTCCGATGTGGCCATACCCACACAAAGCGTGTGCATGAATCAACTGCTACTAAGGTGTACTTGTATGCAGTATCAGAAGAAAATGGACCGCAGTGATCCAAATAAACGCATCCAAGCGGTTTATTCGAGATGTACAACTGTGTCTGAGGCGGACACGCAGCAGTTGAAGGCTTAATCTTCTGGCAAATGTCACATTGAAGAACATAATCGCGCGTCTGTTTGTACAGTCCCCGCCACCAGAACCTTTGTTGTAGCTAAGTTACAGTGGCTGAGACGCCCGCATGCGCAGACGCCACACCTTCATGCGCCGCTGTAATCAAAGCAGCTCTGCGGTCCGAGTTGGGAACTAGACGTTCGCCAACATCAGGGATTTTCTCATAAGGAACCTTATCGGGACTTAAGTGGTTTGTGTATTTAGAAGGGAACCCCGCAGGATATTTACTTCCCTTCTCTGTTGCAGCAACAGCTGCCAAGATGTCATCATCTATTTTGCTTTTGGACCTCGTGACTGCTGCAATTAAGTATTTTGATACTGCTGACTTCGCTGCTTCATCAGCAAGCGAATTGCCAACAGCGTGGACCTCCACGCGCTGATGACCGAGAGTATGAATCACAAACACGAGTGGAAGCTTCTCTTTCAGTTCCGCCACTCGGACCCAGATCATTTTATGTTTTATTGTGCTACCTTTGGAGTCACGAAATTCATTTTGAATCCAAAAGAACAAGTTCTCATTGTAAGACTGGACACAGTAGTAAGAATCACTTACGATCAAAGTTGTCACACCAGGATCAGCGTACTCCAATGCAAGCATCAGTGCACGAAGCTCTGCTAATTGTGCGGTGCAGTCCCCAAGCGTCTGCGTGTGCACGACACTGGACTTGAACTCATCGTTCACCATGGCACCGACCACAATGGCGCAAGCGGAAATGTAGGCATGTTTAGAGCCATGCGCAACCTGCGCCGAACCATCAGTGATGCAATGGAAATCCTCCAACGGCCGCATTGCTAATGGAGCAGGATGAACAAATTGATACTGTAAATACTCCTGCGACCGTAAAGTGGCGTAAAAAATAAACGTGACATCCTGGGACGTCAAGGACGCAGCCCATTGAATCCACCGAGGGTGCAAAGCTTTGGAATTAGGTACACTGGCTTTCGTAACCGCCTCTAAGGCAGGACACGGGGTAACAACCAACATGCGTTTTCCTTGTGCCAGGGCACGTTCTTTAAGAATTGCCATCTGCACAGCCGTTAAAACTTTTTCCACAGTGGAAAAGCGCAGTTCAGCCGAAGTGTACAAGTGTGACTTGTAAGCAATAGGTACTGTATCTCCTTCATTAAAAGTCAGGTACGTGAAACCCACCGCCCCAGGGATAATTCTTATCACCAGGTTGGTCTGGTTATCACGAGTCTGTAAGTATTCAGAAGCGAGCAAATCAGCCTGAAAAGACTGCAGAATGGCTGAATGCTCAGGCAGCCAGCATGATTTGGAAAAAGATGGTTGTATCAAAGCATACAAAGGCTTGATACGCTGGGCATATTCCGGAATGTAAGTCCTCCCGAAATTCAAAAAGCCCAGTAGAGATTGTAATTTTTTCAGTGTTGTCGGAGAGCGCAACTGTGCGCACTTCTCCAGGAAGTGGGGTGCTAAACCCTTCCCTTCGTTGTTAAGCTCGTAACCTAGAAACAACACTGTATACTCTGCAATGTGCGACTTTGCAAAGTTAAACTTGTAACCTATGTCAGCAAAGTTACAAATTATGCTATTTACTCGACACAGATGCTCCCAAAGATCGTCGTCTGTGAGATAAATGTCATCCACATACGAACAAGCAACTGGGTCGATGCCCTCCAGAAGAGAGACAATGCGGGCAGAGAATACTCCAGGACTGTTCTTATAGCCCACTGGGAGACGCCGAAACATTTTTTGCACACCGCCGCATGTAAAACTGGTCCATTGGGTGGCTTAGACCGTCTAATCTATGGGCATAAAAACCATTGGAAATGTCAAGCGTGGTTTTGAACCGTTTACGCTCAAGACTATTCACTAACGCAGAGCCATGAGTATTCTGTACTGCGCAGTTACGGCAATGCGAGTTCAAATGCCTATAATCCAAAACCAAACGATATGAGCCGTCTGGCTTGTTTACAGTAAAAAGGGGGTTATTCATCGGTGATACACACGTTTCAATTACACCTTGATATTCCAATTGTTCAAGGATAGCCGCGACTGAAGCTTTGGCTTCACGCCGTATGGGATATTGAGGTTGAGGCTGTGGCTGAGACCGTAAAGGAATCTCGTGGCTCGCCGACAATTTATCCCAGCCACACTGATTACGGTACACAGCCGGCGCAAGCGCTAGAGCCCACTCTTCTGCAAAATGCAGCGCTTCCACTCTCGGCACAGTGTGCGCGAAACTGGGCAGGATTACCTCCTCCCCTCGCAGAGCTGCGAGAACAAAAGGTGGGGGCCAGTCAGCCTCCGAAAGCAAAATGTCATAAGTAGACGAGAGATTTTCCCAAAATACCCCTTTTACAGTTCGCTGCATGTCACCTTCAATTAACAGGACAATTTCAAAAAGACGTTCAGGGGGAGCAACATGCGTATCAGCAGTTTCAATCACAACATAAGTATCAGTCGCTGTCACCTTCAACAGTGGACGGAGGGCCTCTCTTACTATGGTAATCTCTGCTGCGCTGTCCAGCAAGGTCAGAGCCCACGTCAGATTCCGAAGCCGCGTTCTCACTATCTGGGGCATAACGATGCGCTGTCAGGGCGGCGACTTTCTTCGTGGCAAACTGTGGTCTCTTGGGCGTAGAGCCTTCCTGCTGCTCTCCACTGTTTCGCGGGCGGGGCTGAACACGTCCTTGCTGGCCACCCCGGCCCCTGCCGCCCCCTCCACCACCGGTTGACGGAGCCGATGAGTCCTGAAAGGAACGAGGAGAGCGTTGGTCAGAAGCCTGAAACCTCTCAGGCGATTTAATCATCGCGCGGTCGCGCAAATCATAAACACGATCCGACTGCGCAGGCAACGGAGACGCAGGAGCAGAAACCTGTGTTTGTTGTTGTTGTTGCTTACCCTGATTCTGCTTTTTAGGCCAATTTTGTTTCTTGGACTTTTGTTGACCACTAGTTTCCGATGTCTGACTCTGGGGCTGCTTTTTCTCTTTATCAGGAAAAGCTTTAACCCCCATGGCATTGCGGCCAACCGTTTTATAAGCAGCCACAATTATGCTTGCCAACCGTCGGGGTCGTTCGGCCTCGGGAACCAACTCCAATGCGTTAGCAACCTGAAAGTTCACTGCGTCACCCTTGACATTCGCAAGGATCAGATCGCAAACTGCATCAAAGGAGCCGCACAGGCGCATACCCAATTCCACAGCCGACTCCGGTCCGTGTTCGTCTTGAACACATTTAAGGACCCCACCCAGATTGGTCACAGACGGGGTGCCATAACACCTCGAATAGACCGCTGCAAAAGTTTTACCCCAGGTCTCACAGTCAACAAGTTCAGGAGCCAAATCCTTCGGTAAACTTAGTGTAAGATTCCGGTGTTCATTACCCGGACTCGTGTTGGGAAACACAGCTTCCAGCTGGCCGAATTTCTCAGCAAGCCAGAACGGAAAATCATCCTTGTCCTGGGGCTTTTTACCCATCACGGAATTCACCATGGCTGGATTGATTTTCAGACCAGCATGTTCTGCACGAAGCTGCGCACCCCTAGGGGCCGCGTCCTGAACATTTCGGCTTGTGTAATGAACAAGCGCTCTAATCACTGCCACCGCGACTTCATGAAGCCGCCGCAGATCAGCCACGTTACAAGTGGCGCATAGAGGGTGAGGAGTGAACCCAGCCAAAGCGGGCCAAGGCGTGCCCGGAATGGACAAAGGACCTAACCTCAAAGCAGATAAAGAGTGTGGTAGGGCGCCACCAAACCAAACTCCATGCTGCCAAGCATCAATAGGAACCTCCAGTGCTCTGTACGGAGCATACGCAACCGGTACAGCTGAAGCCGTGTATGAATGGAACACTCCAGAATTAGCGTCCACTGGCGGAAATGTCACCCACGAATAAAATAGTTCTTACGGGTAAGCATGTTCCGCACTCACTACCAGAACGACAGCCAAGCCATCCACAGGAACATCATAAGTCCGCAAATGGTCACGCACCGCAATGCGACTATGCTGCGGGATGTCCACGGCTTGTGCCATGTCAGCACGGGAAAGAGAGAACACAAAGATTACTTTGTAGCACAACTGGGTAGTAATTCAAAGAAACCGTTTACAGATAGTTTCAAGCTTGAAAAAGACCTATTTCAAAAATAGGTAGGTTTTTCCGACACTGCCGTTTTCCGGAAACGGGAATGAAGGCGTTAAGGTTTGAATGATATACTACTCGAGTGTCATGATATAAGGCCAATCAACGTATGGGCGCCATGTAGCAGGGTTTCCGTTCTCCCACAGAACTGTGCACAGAGATCTAGAACCTGGGTGAGTTAGGATGATCCAAAACTCACCTTTGTTTCAGAAATTCCCTTACCAAGCTAGCTACAGTGTCTCATCGGTAGTAATAACTTACCAATGACTTAGACAATCCAGAACATGAACTTAGAGTACCTCAGGTATCGTGGAACACATGAACACTCTTTCGTTATATAATCATTCCAAACCGAAACTGGGAGGCAAAGAATACACGTGCAAGTTTGAAATGTTTATTTTTCAATGCAGCATTCTCAAACGCAGTATCTTGTATAATATCAACATACATATTATAAAAATCAGAGTCAGCAGCATAGTCACTAATCCATAGTAAGCAAAAGGTGATAGCATGTTATGATGCAAAAATCTATAGAATTCTGTATCACCTATATTTCGCGCACCCTAATTAGCATATTATATTATATCTAAGAAGGTCTCATCTGGGTTTTAGCAGAGCGGACCCATACCTCTAATTCTCAGTAGGAGGAGATCACATCAACAGCTACCAGCTCTCTGCATGCGAAGCATCAAGTGTGTTGATTCATTCCCTGTAACTGTATCTTAAACCCGCGTAGAGCCCAATGTTGGCAGCAACATTATTTGTGTTATGTCTAACGTGGTGCGAGGATCAGGCCTCCAGCAACCTTGTGTTAGGTTATTCTTAGAGTGTGCAGTTCTCGGTGTGCAGACAGTTGTACCAAGTGTACCAAGCACGACTGATACTAGAGCAATAACATATTATTCTCAAATAAATCACATCTTTCGTCTAGGTTGAAAGCTACAATAACAATTAGGTGTCGTGTGCAAACTCAAGCTGGAAGAAAATATTGCGTTTAAACATTTTAATAAGCTCATGCTAACTTAACACAATATATAGAAACGTAGTAACCATATGACAGTGCAAAAGTTGAAGCACATTTTTTGTAACCTTTTTCTGCTGCTGTAAGCCTGTAAGTGCTTCCTGGCACCTCTTTGCCTACTTGCAACTATTCTCTGACCCTGCTCTGACCCTTGAAGCAGGGTCAGAGAATAGTTACGAGTAGGCAATGAGGCGCCTGTCACGAAAATTAAACCTCAACAGGAAGGATTGACAGATATAAAATCAAGCATTTGCAATGCAGTAGGTCTCGCATTAGGAAAGTTTGATCTATTGGTCTTGTAAATGACAATTTTTTTAATTTATGTATTGGTTTTGAAAATAGCTAAATTAATAGCTTTGTCATTTACAATGCCATTAGTTATAACTTTCGCAAATGTGACACCTATAGCATTTGTAATTCAACATGTTTTGTATTTACCTGACTTAGATGTATTGATATTACAAACTACAATGGCTTTTAATGTTTTTTAAATAATTAATACTTAAATAAAAGCGATTTTAATTTATAATGGCAGTAGCTTAAACTTTTGTAAATAACTTTAGTGAAGATTATGTTCAGTGTATTTTATTGTGACGAAAATCCAAGAACAGAAGTGAAATATAAACATCTTTTTGTGACATTTGTAATAAAGCTTGAAACATTGAGAGAAAATATTTGAACCAGTTGTTGTTGAATGGTTGCACAGATTGATGCTGGGGTGGTGCTGAGTGGTGCTGTGGTGATGCTGACTCGTGCTGTGGTGGTGCTGAGTGATACTGGGATGGTGCTAAGTGATGCTGGGATGGTGCTGAGTGGTGCTGTGGTGGTGCTGAGTGATGCTGTGGTGGTGCTGAGTGATGCTGTGGTGGTGCTGAGTGGTGCTGTGGTGGCGCTGAGTAGTGCTGTGGTGGTGCTGAGTAGTGCTGTGGTGGTGCTGAGTGATGCTGTGGTGGTGCTGAGTGATGCTGTGGTGGTGCTGAGTGGTGCTGTGGTGGTGCTGAGTGATACTGTGGTGGTTCTGAGTGATGCTGTGGTGGCGCTGAGTGATACTGTCGTGGCGCTGAGTGGTGCTGTGGTGGTGTTGAGTGGTGCTGTGGTGGTGCCGAATGATGCTGTGGTGGTGCTGTGGTGGTGCTGAGTGATGATGTGGTGGTGCTGAGGGATGCTGTAGTGGTGCTGAGTGGTGCTGTGGTGGTGCTGAGCGATAATGTGGTGGTGCTGAGTGATGCTGTGGTGGTACTGTTTACAAAAGGGGGTGGTGATGAACAGAGTGTCTGAATTGAGCAGACCACTCTTACCCAGTCCAAAGATCAGGGCTTGATCCATCACCGTTATTTATCTCACTGCCCCATCCCAGCTCAGAACCTGGCTATATGCAAATCAGTCTGTCCCTGGCCCAGTGCATCATGGGAACAGGGCAGACTAAACTACCAAGCCAATTCTTTACCAGAAAGGAGACAAGCTAAGTGGTACTGTGTCATATGCTGAACAGAAGTTAACTAACCTCATAAATATGGATACAGCAGGAGCGATGTCTGATGCTTGTTTCCTACCTCCCCTGTGTGAAATACCTCCTGCGAGTAATGCAAACAACTGTAACAAGGGTATCACAGCTGGGGGAAGGGGAAAAGTGGATAAAAAACCATAAAGTAGCTGCAGTGTAAATCAGCAGGTCAGGGTTGTGTTGAAGACGTTAAGAATCACTCCTTCCTAACCAGGGACCCTGTAAGGACAAGAGAACAGGTCATGCACACATACATCCTCTGCGGTTTCTATCAATCAGACTATGTGTGAAAGATAACTTACTTTTGATTACTGCCGCAGTTGCTGATATATACAAAGTACAAAAATAAAAAAATAAATCAAATATAAAAGAAAAAACACAAGAGTAATTCTACTTCCTTGAAGCAGTTCGTAATTACTGTAAGGAGAGGAGATGGCCACAATTTCATTTGTAAAAGTACTTATTTGAACCCGATAGCTATCTGAGTCTGCGAGTAACCAGCTCAACGATTCCTTCGAGCGGTTTTGCAGCACAAACAAAGTCTCGAATGATGGCGGCTTTTATCACAACTCCCAAAGAATGCAATGTTCTCCGTGAACACACGTTCAGTTGACGCGATGCAGAGCCTATCTAATCCAGCGCGGCATGCGCTTTCCTAACTAGAGTCCAGTCTCTGTGTCAGCGCGAACAAACTCCATATAAGCAAAACCTGTCCTCGCGTTTCAGGTTCGCGCACAACCTCCAAATAACCTCGGAAACCCTAAAGACTTTAATCTTCCTTGTCGATGTAGCTCCAAAATCCAGCGCGTATATGCGCTACAGCATCAGTGGTGAGAAACTACTCCAAGGATCAGGCTCTTCACAAAACACGAGTTTCTCCATAAGCGTCCACAATAATCAGGTGACAAGCACCCGCATCCAGGAAGGCAGAGCCTATGTAGCCATGGAAAGAGAAGACAGAGTGGGAAAATCTAGCCCTATGAATTCTGGGACATGTAGTCCAACAGGCATACAACACACATTACAGGGCGGATTGTGACACGCTGAGTGATGATGTGGTGATGCAGAGGGCAGAAAGGCACAAAAAGCAGTCTAACAAAGGGCCGAAGGGCAGAAAAACAAGGGAAAAACTAGTCTAACAGAGGGCAGAAGGGCACAAAAAAACAGTCTAACAGAGGACAGAAGGGCAGAAAAACAAGGGAAAAACGAGTCTAACAGAGGGCAGAAGGGCACAAAAAACGAGTCTAACAGGGGGCAGAATGGCACAAAAATGAGTCTAACAGAGGGCAGAAGGGCACAAAAAACGAGTCTAACAGAAGGCAGAAGGGCAGAAAAACAAGGGAATAACAGAGGGCAGAAGGGCACAAAAAACGAGTCTAACAGATAAAATATTAACATCTTTTTGTGATTTGTAATAAAGCGTGAAAGCTTGAAAACAGCTTGAAACATTGAAAGAAAATATTTGAACCAGTGATGCTGTGGTTGCGCTGAGTGATGCTGTGGTGGTGCTGAGGGGAGCGGGACGAGAGGAGAGAGGTAAGAGGGTAGAGAGTAGATAGGAGAAGAGAGGTGAGAGAGAATAAGAGGGGAGAGAGGAGAGTAAGGAGAGGGGAGAGTGAGGAGAGGGTTGAGTGAGGAGAGGGTTGAGTGAGGAGAGGGGAGATGGAGAGGAGAGATGGAGAGGAGAGAGGGAAGTGAGGAGAGAGGGGAGTGAAGAGAGAGGGAAGTGAGGAGAGAGTGGAGTGGTGAGAGAGGGGAAAGAGAGGGAGGGGAGAGAGGGATTGGAGAGTGAGGAGAGGGGAGAGTGAGGAGAGGGGAGAGGGAGGGGAGGGGGAGAGAGGGGAGAGTGGTGAGAGGAGATAGTGGGGATAGTGAGGATAGTGAGGAGAGGGGATATTGAGGTGAGAGGAAGGTGAGAGTGAGAGGGGAGAGTGGTGAGAGTAAGGAGAGCGGAGAGATAAGAGGGGCCGCGAATCCCTCATTTCAGTTCTTCTGTTGTGGGCAGTGGAGTATCTTTACTTACTATTGTTTGGTGAGAATATTAAAAGCGTTTCTGCACAGAAGATTTTACACCTCTGTAGAAACTTCTACCCTTATACATGCGCGGATGTGTGGGTATTTCCTGCCCATTGCACCGGGAAAGGTGATTTAATTCAGCCTTGAACTTGCAGTACAACTCCATCCGAGTGGAAATGGGTGGTGTTTGTGAATAACCGGAAACAAGTTACTTTGGGTATGTCTACAAACGTTCATGGTATTCCTGTCCCGAAACGCTCACTCCCCGTCCATGGCAGTGGACTTACTCACAAAAAAATCCTCTTGTGTCTAAGTACCCAATTCATAAAGCCATTTGCGCTTGTATCACACGTTTACATGCATAAAGAGCAGGATTTACGACTGCTAAGCATTCACTAAAGGTCATCTAATGCTTGCAAATTCTGCTACCCTTACCTAGTATCATCTCACATTAAAATCATTAAAATATGACGCTGAAGTTAATCACATGCACTGATGGGGAATGTGCGTTCAATTCTGCTCTGAGGAAATGCCAATACAAAACACAGAAAAACTGTAAATGGGAATTAAGCGTGAAGGAGCAAATAGCTTTGAGAATCACCCCCTTCTGCCACCACAGGTCGTTAGTCAGACGGAATGTTTATGTACAAGATTGGCGTGCATTCCCCTGCAAAACAGTACCATGCGGGCCCCCACTTGAGAATCACAGGGGGGTTTGCTGCAATAAAAGTTGGAAATGTGTGTTCACCTTCACTTGCAATGGCAAAGGATGCTTAAGAACAACGAGAAATAAATATATATGAAGATGCTTAAGTAACACACTAAACTACCATTTGGAGGGTGTGGGGTGGAGGGGCAGATTAGTGCGGGAAAGCCTTCATCTGCCTTCTGCATATGCAGGGAACCGACGGTGTCTGCTTTCATAGGCTGTTCGGGGAGTGTCTAATCAAAGGTGCTTTATCTCGGATCAGAAAAAACTTATCTGAGGCCCCCTGTGATGCTAAATACACTCACCGATGCACATGGAAACAAAGACCATTGAGAAGTTAAATGCCGCACAGATGCGTCTTTCTTCGAAATTAAAATGTTAATTCTGAATGTTCTTCCCCATAAATGCACATTAAAATCATTAAAATATGACGCTGAAGTTAATCACATGCACCGATGGGGAAATGCCAATACAAAACACAGAAAAACTGTAAATGTGAATTACCCGAGTTCATAGCATGACTAAATCACAACCATTGTAGGAAGAGAACAAGAGAATGCAGGGCGCTGTGCGAAAACAGGATGCATATAGAACTAAACAAACTGTGGTAGAGACCAGACGAAAAATAAAAGTGATAAAACAGGTCTCACGATTATTTGTAAAGCATAAAAGAATCATAAATATAGCCTTTTGAGCAGAAAAGGAAGGGAAAAAAAAGATGCCATGTTAAAAATAATCGCCCGTGTAAAGTGAAAGTACGGCCGGCCTGGGCAGTGAAAGGGGAGGAGGGAGGAGAAATGCGAGTCACGGCAGCAGCAGCCTTTGATGTGCCGGCCAGCCGTGCAGTGAATAATTAGGGGAGGAGAAATGCCGGCTGGGGGAAGCTTGAGATGCCTGAGGAGGCTGGTGTCTTTGATGTGCACACGCTTTTTGCCAATGCGCTTGCGCATTGAGCTTGTTTTTCTCGGGCACTGCAACAAATCGCCAAGGTGGTTAAGCTCTGTTTAAGCCACAATATAGCTCGCCAGCTATGTGCAAGCGCATCAGCAGGCGAGCCCTAACGAGTCTAACAGAGGGCAGAAGGGCAGAAAAACAAGGGAAAAACGAGTCTAACAGAGGGCAGAAGGGCACAAAAAACGAGTCTAACAGGGGGCAGAATGAATCCCGCCCTGCGTGTTTGTCCACAAGATGTCACCGTTTTGTGCAATACCTCTACTCAACTGGAGCATTTTCTACTGTCTAATCAGTAAGTGCTCCCTTCATTGGCTAAATGTATAGGGGCAGATTTACAATAACTGGCGCATCGCATAGCGCGACGCAGCTCCAGCAATGCTCTGGGGGGCCCTATCTCCCCAATGCTGCGTCAAGCCTTGCGCCTGCTTCAAGCAGGCGCAGGGTTTTGACGCAGCATTGGCCTAAAAGTGACTGAGTGAAATCTTGTAGATTTCACTCAGCCACTTTTAGGAGGCGTTCCTGCGCAGGAACGCCCTCCCCTGCGCCAGAACGCCTCCTGATGCCGCAGGGCTTTACAACGTGACGCATCTCTCAGCATTGCTGGACGCAGCTCCAGCAATGCTCTGGGGGGCCCTATCTCCCCAATGCTGCTTCAAGCCTTGCGCCTGTTTCAAGCAGGCACAGGGTTTTGACGAAGAATTGGCCTAAAAGTGACTGAGTGAAATCTTGTAGATTTCACTCAGCCACTTTTAGGAGGCGTTCCTGCGCAGGAACGCCCTCCCCTGCGCCAGAACGCCTCCTGATGGAGCAGGGCTTTACATGTGACGCATCTCTCAGATGAGTCACGTTGTTAATACCCAGCACCATGGCGCATCTTTTGTGCTGCCGCTGCGTCACATAAGTGACGCAACTGCGATGCAAAAGAGGCGCAAGCAGGTTTTAAATTTGCCCCATAGTGCTTTTACTACACTGTAGCTGCGTAAAGGGCCAGAAGATGTGTCTCCAGTGACCATGTGTGCCTGTGCCTGTGTTACAGGCACACATGGTCACTGGAGACTCGTCTTCTGGCCCTTTACGCAGCTGCAGTGTAGTAAAAGCAGTATACATTTACACAATGAGGGAGCACTTACTGGATTAGCCAGTAGAAAGTACTCCAGGGCAAATCGCAAAAAAATGCGTGATTTCGCAGGAACATTTGTGAATTTGCAGATTTTTTTTGCGATTTTGCGGGGACATCCGCGAATTCGCAGAACGCGGATTCGCAAATTTCGCCCATGCTTAACTGGGACCCCTTTCAGTCCAGCAGCCTTCAAGGCGGAAGACTTGGACAAAGCAAGCTCAACTTCTTTCATTTCTAACTTCAGCATGGGAATATCACTTTCAACTAAATGGTGAATCTCTGTGTCAAAGTTTTCCCTCCTTTGAAAGATTGTCTGGAAATAAGTTATCCAAGTTTCCTCATCGATATGTGAGTCAAATGAGGGAGAGTTCACCACTTTCCAAAATGCTTTACTATCTCTGGAGATTGAAGTTAGTATTGGCTTCTCTCATGCTTCTTCTTTAAGTAAGTTCTTTCTTTTTCCTCTAGCTGACTTATATTCTGCTCTTCAACTATATATTAGATCTTTATTTCTTGGTTTTAGTTGTAATGCTTGTTTTAGCTTAGCTGCATCTAAAGAACAGTTCTTATCAAACCACCTGGTTATGGGGGTTCTTTTTTGGGATTGGACAGGTCAATTGTAGTCTCGTACAGTCCAAGATCCTTCCGAATGCTGCAATTACCTGTAGTTCATTCTCTTGAGGGTCTAAGCACAGAGAGACCTCATTTTTATCATTAGATATAATCTTGGCAACTAGAGTATTTACCTCAACTAACTCCCATCTTAAGATATATACATTCTCAGGGTTGGTTTAGGGACAATTAAATCACACCTTAGCTTATGCTCTCCCCATGGGTGAGCATACGTGATTAAAGCGTTATCGCTAAAACCTGTCATCTTAACCTTTAGTTTATTCAGCTTCCTGCTACAGATATCTGAGGAAATTATGTAATCAATGGATGAACTTGACCCTGCCCTCTAAAAGGTAGGATCAAGTTCACCAGTGCTTAAATTTATCCAGTTTCTAATTTCAAGTTGCAAGAAACCAATAAATTATTTAAAGCATTACTATAACTGGTATGGCTAAAATGACTAATTACCTCCCTGTTATGATCTGTTACCCCACATAGACAGAGCTTACCTTTAGGGCACCTATTTATATTTAAGTTACCCACCCAAATAATTTTTAGGGGTTTAGAATGGTGATGTATCGGATCCTCCATAATTCTCCCAAGATCCTCTACCACTGAGGCTGGGTTCACAAAATAATTGTTATAATAATTTATTATCATTAGGTCTTGCTTTTGTGACCTTTTGCGACTATTATATGGAAATAGGGGGAGTTATTCCAAAACTTTACTATATTAAGTGTGATTTTATTTGCAATTAATGTTAAAATGCCACTTTGCTCTGCCCTTTGTGGATGGAGGGCTGGGGTTTGAAAAGAACGATAGGCATCTAAATTCTTAAGGTCTTCCTTCCATGTTTCTTGGAAACAAATAATATGTGAACTTACCAATTCTTTATACCATTCTACGTTATCCATTTTATTGCTGTACCCCGCTATGGTATGTGAGGAATGTAAGATAAATTTCTCTAACTCCAAACATATTCTCTTTTGAATGGGTTGGGCCTAGCTTACATAATCCTAATTCTGGCCTCTGTCCAAGATGTTCTATAACCATTAGCTCCTTTATATTCTTTACTGGGTTACCTCCTTCATCAACTACCTGAATTGCCGGGTGGGGTGCCCGAGTAGGAGATGCAAGTCCATCGCAACTATCTAAGCTCTCCAGCGTGGCATACCTACTACTAGTAGGAACGCTTGGAGTTTCCCTATGGGGGGCCAGTTTAGTCTGCCAATTTCTCTAAGCGGTTGCCTATGAGTCATATATATATAAGGACAAGATGGTTTATAGAAAAAGCCCAATGGGCCAATGTAAATCTGAGAGAGCAATGTTGGAGCTGAAGGGAGCTATTTTAGAAGATCACCTTCCATTACCTAATTGTCACAATTAAGTACTATGCAGTCGCCCTCAATAACTTTTGGCGTGTAGCCTACCCATTGAATTCTTCTGGCCATAAACAGATAGAAACAGTTGCTCCTAAAAAGGCAGTTGAGGCTCAAATTTTGGATACCTTCATGGAAACTAGAAATTAGACTGAGACAAAATAATCTCAGAGTGTTGTGTTTCCCTAAAGGATTAGAAGGTGTGGACACTTGTGACTACATTGTGGGGCTCTTTAAAGGAGCTTTCTCTGAATTGTCTGAATAGAACTGGTAAGTAGAGGATGGAAGTAGGGCACTTCACCATGAAGGAACGTGGTCGGTAAAACTACTTCCAGTAGGCATAGAGGTAGGGAGAGGGCGGGTGGGGGTGCTGGGTCAAGAGGCCTGGGGTTGGGGTTGGAGATAGTCAGGGTTGAAGGGGTGAGTTTCACTTGCGGGTGGCACAACAGACTTAAACAACCAATGCACAATCAAATGGGGAAAAAAAAGAACATTCTTACCGAGCAGAGGCGAAAGCAGAGATACTTGGGCAGTGTTCTTACATAGTACCTTTTCTTTCTGGAGCTGAGGCCATATCTATTTGACCATGGCAGACTTAGCAGGGAGTTGAATGGCAGCTAATAAGGTATGAATCTGTAGAGTCAACGCTTGTGGTCTCAACACTAGGACTAGGAGGGTAAGAGCAGCACTGGGTCTGGGGGATATGACACCAGATTTAGTATGAATACCAGCAACCCACATCTCTTGGGATAATCAGAGACTCTTTATGAATCTTGTTTTTTCCCTCTTAGCGTTTACACAGCAAGTCTTGACATCTAGAGGGGTGGCTATCTTGCAAGCAAATGTAGGTGCTCTATCTCATTTTTTTACTTTATGGTTCCAATGTTGATCAGGCCAACACATTTGATTATTTGAATACAGAATTAGCTTCACAGCTGCTCCCGCGCATTTTAAGTGGGGATCTAAAATAATATCTGGATGTGAAGAAAGCTCAATCAAGAATCCAATCATACACAGTGAGGAAGCCAGTTGTGTATAGAGCACTGTAGCGGCTGATCAAAAATCATGGCCTTATTGATGTGTGGAAAGATTAACCAAAGGGGATGATGGACGGAGCGTTGACAATAGAAATACTCACCCCCAGTCAACTGATCTGGGTATAATCCATCATCGTTCTTTAGCTCACTCCGCCACCCAGTTCAGACATGGCCATATGCAAATCAGTCTGACCCTGCGCCTCATGGGAACAGTCCAGCCCGAACTGCCAAGCCATGTCTTCCCTGGACCGGAATCAAGCTTCCCAGGACCGGTTTCTGGCATTACAGCCGTCTTCAGCCGGGCTTGCTTGAAACCAGTGGCAAAGTGAGCAAGGGACTCACGTCTGAGCATACCCTGCCAACTTAGGGCGAACAAATAATAACCAAAGGGGATGATGGACGGAGCGTTGACAATACAAACACTCAACTCCAGTCAACTGATCTGGGTTTAATCCATCTCCGTTCTTTAGCTCACTCTGCCACCCCAGTTCAGACATGGCCATATGCAAATCAGTCTGACCCTGTGCCTCATGGGAACAGTCCATCCCGAACTGCCAAGCCATGTCTTCCCTGGACCGGAATCAAGCTTCCCAGGACCGGTTTCTGGCATTACAGCCGTCTTCAGCCGGGGTTGTTTGAATCCAGTGGCAAAGTGAGCAAGGGACTCACGTCTGAGCATACCCTGCCAACTTAGGACGAACAAAGAAAAACCAAAGGGGATGATGGACGGAGCGTTGACAATACAAACACTCCCCCCCAGTCAACTGATCTGGGTTTAATCAATCACCATTGTTTAGCTCACTCCGCCACCCCAGTTCAGACATGGCCATATGCAAATCAGTCTCACATTGTGCCTCATGGGAACAGTCCAACCCGAACTGCCAAGCCATGTCTTCCCTGGACCGGAATCAAGCTTCCCAGGATCGGTTTCTGGCATTACAGCCATCTTCAGCCGGGCTTGCTTGAATCCAGTGGCAAAGTGAGCAAGGGACTCACGTCTGAGCATACCCTGCCAACTTAGGGCGAACAAAGAAAAACCAAAGGGGATGATGGACGGAGCGTTGACAATACAAACAGTCACCCCCAGTCAACTGATCTGGGTTTAATCCATCACCGTTCTTTAGCTCACTCCGCCACCCCAGTTCAGACATGGCCATATGCAAATCAGTCTGACCCTGTGCCTCATGGGAACAGTCCAGCCCGAACTGCCAAGCCATGTCTTCCCTGGACCGGAATCAAGCTTCCCAGGCCCGGTTTCTGGCATTACAGCCGTCTTCAGCCGGGCTTGCTTGAATCCAGTGGCAAAGTGAGCAAGGGACTCACGTCTGAGCATACCCTGCCAACTTAGGGTGAACAAAGAAAAACCGAAGGGGATGATGGACGGAGTGTTGACAAAACAAACACTAACCCCCAGTCAGTTATTGATGTGTTGGACACATGCAGGGTCCCAGACCCGCATTTTACATTCTTTTCTTTTCTGCATGGCAAGCTGGTACGGTTGGATTATTTTTTTGTTTCTACTGCACTGGCTGGTGAAACTATAATAGAGATGTACTCTAGGGCTCTCTAATATCAGAGCCCACTGTTATTGGAAAGCCAAACAATTGGTATCACTAAACCTCGGGGTGCTGGGCCTTCGATAAGAAACTTCTGGTTGATACAATGTACTTGACCATATGCGCAAATGAATAATGGAGTTCTTAGAGCTCAATGGATTAGCTTCCCAGGATGGTTTGGTGTGGGATGCTTTAAAGACTGGGATCAGAGGCGAGACCCAGAGCTTCAGTTCATATCAACAGAAAGGAACACATTGAGACCCAGGGGTTACATCAGGAATTATCCTTAGCAGTGTACTCCAAGGGTATGTATAGTCAAGCGGTCCAGAAAAAGATAGCCATATTAAAATAAAATGTTAACCAGTATTTTAGCAGAGAGGTGGCCGCTAAATTTCATCATTATATGTCAGTGTATTCTGAGTATGGAGAGAATACCGGAAGACTATTAGCAAAAAGTTTAGTCAATAATGGATAGGGAAGGGATCGCATTTGAATCCCCAGTTGAAATTATTAGGGTCTTTATAGAGTTTTATAACATTTTATATACAGAGGAATAGGAAACCTTGCAAGATGAGTTTGTGGATGTATTTGTGGTCTTGGATAAGGTTAGAATAAATGAAGAGGAACAGGCCATCCTGGATGCGCTAGTTTTTTAGAAGGAGGTATTTGGGGCAATACATTCTCTATCTAAGGGATAAACCAGGGGCCAGATAATCTAACCCTGGAGTTTTTCAAAGCTTTTTTTGCTGAACTTTGACAAGATATGCTCCGGGCTTTCTTACAGGTACAATTAGAATCAATTCCACCCTTATGGAAAACAGCTAATATTATCATCTTTAAAAAGAAAGGTAAATCACCTTTGCATTCGGTTCATATAGGCTGATTCCTTTCATTAACTACGATGATAAACTCTATGCTAAAAATTTGGCAAATCAGCTGGGGGAGGTTATCTCTGCATTAGTGTCACCTAAACAACATGGTTTTATTTCAGGGCAATGTACAGTAGATCATGTCAGAATCGTGACTACTTTGTTTGATGTTGTTGAAGCCACAGATTCATCAATGGGCTTAGTTTTATGAGATGCCAAGAAGGCCTTTGACCACATGTCATGTAGAATTCTCAAGGGGGGATTAGAGTGGAAGGCCATTAGCAAGAAATGTATTAAGTCCATTAAAGCATTATATATGGCACCTAGAGCTACACTACGAATACTGTGCATAGAGTCGGATAACATACAAATTTCAAGAGGTACAAGACAGGGTTACCCATGCTCATATCTGTTTATCATGTTATACATTGACCCCTTTATAGCAATACTTGAGAACATTCTATGTATCAAATCATGTGTAGTGAATCAAGCAGAATATAAAGTTCAGGCCTGCACAGTGGTTACAGCAAACCCTGTAGAGGCCCTCCCTGCAATTGAAAATCTAAACAGTTTGGCGCACTCTCTGGGTACAGATTGAATGAGGGTATGACCCATGTACTATGCACTAAAGGAACAAAATTTAGTGATAAGCGGGTGGTGACAGATGCAGTATGTCTATGGTGTCAGGATCACAGCAACACTAGATAAATTGGTTGAATTGAATATAGTACCACTGTAACATAACATTAAGCAAGAACTTTATAGAATCAATCACCTACATCTCTCACTACTGGGGAGGTGTAACACATTAAAAATAACTATTTTACCAAAGGTGCTGTGCATTTTAATTTTCAGGGCAGTTGCTTTGGAAATTAACAAATTTTGTCTGACTACATTGGAAAATGCATGTTTTAGCTACTTGTCGGCATTTAGGAGGCCAAGAAGAGGAGCTAAATATATGTTTCTTCCCAAAAGGCGGGGTAAATGAAGGGTCCCTAATTTTACACTCTATTACTCGGCTTGCATGTTATAACACATGGGGGTTTTAATTAGGTGTGGGTCGGACGGAATAAATGTGGCAGAAACCCCAACACTTTTTGAGTTATTTTGGGAAGTGAGGCCAAAGGTTGTCTTATGATAATATTATTTATTGCTATGGCAGTGGCCCAACTCGCATTACATCTGAGTGGCTAATTCCAGAGCCCTCAACATTTTTAACATGGAGGTCTAGATTTTTAGCAGTATACAATATGGAAACTAATTTGTATAAATGCAAGGCATGTAAATAGCAATTGTGGGAAGCCAGGATCGGGTCATAGGTTACTAAATGGATGGAAGTTTTGGCTGGGTAATGAAGAAATTAAGGTAGAAGGCAGTAGAGGTAGCTCATTGGGTGGCAGTTGTTGATCTTGTAGGCCCTCTTGGGATCGAAAGGGCATGCTCGGAATTTTTAGTTGGATAATTTGTACTATTATTATGCAGAAAATATATGAATATCTTATTGCAGTAAGGCTGTTACACTTTATAAGACTTGCTGCTACGTTATGACCATATCATCACTATTATGCACCTGCACTTTACAATTGCTTGACTTTTTAGATTATCAACTCTGCTGACAATATTTATGGTTATGTTAATATACCACGAATATCTTTGCTGCTATTATGTAGCAGCACTTTATAGTAATGTTTATAGATATGCTGCTATCCGATAAGTGTATCAATGTTATCATGCATGTGCGCTTTATAATTTATTTGGGTGTGTGTTGTTATAGTTATAGCCTATTTATGTTTTGACATTGATAGGATGTGCCTGCTCTTCACCCTACCAAAGTATGCACCTGTATGAAACAGTATGGCTCTTGTCTTCAGTCCAAACACATGAACTTTTAAGACCTAAAAGAAAAGATGTATTGTAATGTATGTGGTATGGCAACTGAAAATTATTAAGTACTTATATCTGTATTCACTGAAAAAAACAAAAGGTACAGGGACATTATAGGTAGGAAATAATATTTCAACAAACTTAGAAATTCACTGAAAAAAGAAAGGTAGCAGGGACGTTATAGTTAGGCTTACATTTCACTTGTACAAAACCAGAGAAATTTAGCAGTTATAGTTACCTGAACTAACTTTAACTTACTCCCTTGCAATGCACTGCTTATCATCTCACAGATTACATCACTCATGACATGGTAAGTGTCATCATTGATGACATCTCAAATTACATCACTGATAACATCATCCAGTGAGTGAAACTGTTTCATACATGTTCCTGAGACTTAAAGATATATACTAAGCTACAACATAATTTAAATGACTTTTCTTTCTGTAATAGTAATTAGCTGTACTATTTCTAACATATCTCACTTGAGTGGCTGTGTGGGTGTCTGTTTCAGTGTATGAGTGGATGTCTGAGTGGCTGTATGGGTGTGTTAGTGGGCTGGTTTGTAGCTGTGATAATGGGTATGTGAGTATCTGTATGGCTGTGAGAGTGGTTGTAGGGACTAGGGATAGTAGAACAGGGTCTGAATCTCTCCTTATTGGTGGGTAAATACACAAGGGCTAAGAAAGGGAATCTGTTTTTAGCTTTCGTGGCCCTCAAAGCCACGTTTGACTGTGTAGTCCACTCGAAATTATGGAAATTGCTGGGAGATTTGGGGGTTGATGTAAACATTATTTATTTTCTTAAAAGTTTTTATTCTGATGCCAAGCCACGCGTACGTTACGGTGTTAAGGGCAAGTGTACAGCGGCATTCCCTATTAAGAGAGGAGTCAGGCAGGGTTGTGTCCTGGCTCTTTTTCTCCTTAACATGTATTTAAACGGGCTTGAGGAAGCCCTATGTAAAGGTAACCAGGACTTTCGTCAGATAAACGGCCACCCAATACCAGCCCTATTATATGCTGATGACGCTGTTTTAATGTCACGTACTCAGGTTGGATGGCAACGAGTCATGAACAGCTTTACCCTTTTTATGAAAGACTTGGGCTTAAGGGTTAATTCCACCAAAACTTTTATTATGCGTTGTGGCAATAAATTCTCCTATCTGGGTATCCTTTTTTCACAGAAAGATTCCTGGGTACAAGCAGTGGCTGCTAAAAAACTAGCCTTCTTACGTTCTACATCTGAACTTATTATCTTTGCCAGGAAGCTTGGCAAAGGTCCACCAGAAGAACTAATTAAAGTCTATAAGGCCAAATGTGTTTCTGCTGCACTTTATGAGAGTGGAATATGGGGGTTCGCTGATCTATCCACTCTACAGACAGTTTAAAATTCCTTTTTAAAATACATTTTAGCCGTACCAAAAAGTACCTTCAGGATGTGTCTGCAATGCTGAACTGGATATTCAGTTAATCTCCGACTCTATCAAGATAGAGCCTGTGCTATTATGGCACAGGCTGTGGACGAAACTCCAAACTAAATTAAATAGAGATATCCTCCTAGACATAATGAAATTGGAAGGAGCCATGAAGATTCCATGGCTGAGATATGTCCATAACTTCTTTAAAGATTTGGGCCAGTTATATTATTACACAAATCCTTCTTCTATCGAACCAATATCCAAAAAGGACTTGAGAAGAGAGTGTTTATTGCTGCTTGATACCCAGAGAATGATGGTTTAGATTTTAAAGCCCTCTGTCCTCCATCATCAATTAATTTTAGCAACTTTTAATATTCAACCCTATCTGTCTTTCGTCCCAGGAGCCTACAATAGATTCTTATTAACTCGCTTTAGGCTGGGGACTTTCCATAGTTTAGTTACTTTCTCTGTTATGAACGATTGGTCACATGATCTTGAACCCTGTCCTTGTGATTCTATCTCCCCCCAATCTACGGTTCATGTTATTTTATTTTGTAAATTTTACTCCAGTGAAAGGCAGATGTTTCTAGTTCCTTTTCTAAAGAGATCTGGATTACGACAATGTCGCCCGGCACTGTTACTTCTACAGTTATTAGCTAATGAAAATTGTGTCCTGAGAATTTTATCTTTTTTGAAAAAAAGTGCTTTACCAAAGAAAATCTATTGTGACTTGAATGCTCATTTTGCACAGTAATGGTGGTTAAATCCTTAGGATTTATACTGTATTTTTTGTATTTTTTAATCTTATTATGTATAACGTTATCATTATGGTTTTCATGAAATTGTCTTGTATGCTTTTATGATTGCTTCAACAATCGAATAAAGCTTTCTTGAATTGAATAGAATTGAGTGATTGTATAAGTGAGGGAGTGGTGTTTTAGTAGCTATACAGGTTAGTAAGTGGGTATGAGTGGTTCTATTAGACTGTGAATGTCTGTGTGAGTGAGTGTGCCAGTGGTTATATGGATGTGTAAATTAATATGTAAGTGGTTCTGTGAATATGTGAATGGCTGTGTGAGAAGCTGAATAGGTAAGTAAATAGGTGTGTGAGTAGAGTAGCTGTATTAGAGAGTGAGTGGCAGTGCAAGTGGCTGTATGAGTGACAGAGAAGCTGTGTGAATTTCTGTGTGGGTGATTGAGTGGATGTGTGAATGGCTGAAAGGGTGTATGTGCGATTTATGGATGTGCGAGTAGTTATATTGGTGAGTAAGTGGGTGCGTGGGTGGCAGTATTGGTGAGTTAATGTGTGTGTGAGTAGCTGTATGAGTGAATGGATGTGTGAGTGACTCCATTGATGAGTGATTGGTTGTGTGAGAACTGTTATTAGTCTGTAAATGGGTATGTGAGGGTTTGTGCAGGAGTGGGAGTGAGAGTAATTGTATCAGAGGTTCCATGGGGTGTGAGTAGGTGTGCGAGTGGTTCTGTGGATGATGTCAGCAGTGATGTCATTTGAAATGTCATCAGGGATGTCACTGACTATCTCATGAATTATATAATATTTGAGGCCATAAGCAGTGCATTGTGGGGCATTAAGTTATTGTTACCTCAGGTAACTATAACTGCTGTTTTTCTCTGATTTTATGTGAGTGAAATGTAAGTGTAACTATAACGTCCCTGGCACCTTTGTTTTTCCATTGAATTTCTATGGGTTTTTTAATTAGTCTATTTCCTAATTATAATGTCCCTTACAGCTTTGGTTTTTTTCAGTGAATTTCTTCTTTTTAAAAATATAACTCCAAATTGTTACCTCTAAATTTTGAAAAGGGTTGTAAGAGTGATTGTATAGGTCAGTGACTGGGTGTATGAGTAGGTGCATGGATCTGTGACTGGGTGAATGAGTGGATTTATGGGACTTTGTGTTGATCTGTGTGTGACACCATGGGTTTGTGTGTGGATGTGTCAGTGGCTGAGTGGGTCTGTTCGTGGATGTGTGAGCCTCTTTGTGGGTCTATGACTGGAATCTGAATGGTTCTATGGGTCTGTAAGTGGGTGTGTGAGTAGGTGTGTGTGTCTCTGAGTAGTTGTGCCAGTACTCATGCATGTCTGTGAGTGGGTGTATTAGTACTACTATGGGTCAGTAGGTGATTGTGTGAGTGCTGCCATGGGTCTGTGAGTGCATCAGTTTGAGTAATCAAATGGTTTTTGGACATTTGCATACTTTGAGAAAATGGAAAACTATGCACTCTGATCTTTCAAGGGCACATCAATAAGGAAACCACTCATCACAGCCGTTCAAGTAGAGATAGTGCTCCAATAGATTAACAATACAATAATTTCTATTAAAGTTTAGAGATCATTTTTCAATGTAGAATAGTGAAGGAAACATATTTGCTTTGCATTAACCAAGCCCAAGAACTTAGGATTGTATCTATTACACTCAAGTGGAGTTTCACCTGGGGCATCTACTATGCTTATATTTGTAAGTGCTTTGCATTCATGTGTAATTGATCTGAAATAAGGAAGGGTGTTATAATGGAACAATATTTTTTTGAAAAGAGTACAGTTTTGGAAAAGATGTCTACTGAAGTGGATTACCGTCTACTGGTAAATTAATAAATGCCTTCTCATTGTATAAATGACTACGTTTTATTTTCTACAGATTGCTAAAGACAGGAAACATGTTAATAAAACTGTTTTTGCATTCCTTAGAGACCATGACATGGGCTCTATCAACAACAACCTGTGTTTTGACATCCATGGACTAAATAGAAGTGATGGAGTTTTCTTCACAGGTGAAGGCAACAGGATTTTCCCAGAAACCTGAAACTCTGCATTGGGTCTTATATGTAGCTGTCACATACACTCAATTAACACAAAGGCTCTTCTCAGAGCTACCCTATTGCCCAAAATTTTGATACTTTCTTTACAAAGAACTTTTTCTTCTACTTTAATAAAGAATATTCTTGAGGACATCATGATATTTGCGAATATGTTGTGAATTCGCAAAAAAAGAAAACCTTTGACAGCCCCCAGCCCATTCAAAATTCATAACTATAAATAGGAAATTATGTGCATTACACGAGGTACATTACTACTTTCATGTATCACTCTCTGAGAAAGTCTGTGAGTGCGTGTGTCAGAGTTTGTGTGGGTCTGTCTGTGGCTGCACAATTGTCTCAGAAGCTCTGTCAGAGGGTGTATTAGAGTTTGGCTATGTCTATAAGCACATTTATGAGTGTCTTAATGCATCAGTGAGTCAGTGTATAAATCTCTAAATGGGTTAGTGAGTAGGTTCATAGTTATCTGAGTGGGTCTGTGACTGGGTGCATTAGTTTCTGAGTGGGTCCGTGAGTGAAATCTTAAGACTGTGAGTGGTTCTGTTAGTGGGTGCATAACTTTCTGAGAGGTATGTGATCAGATGTGACAGTCGGTCTGTGGTTGGGCATGAGTCTCTAGACTCTCTAGGTGGGTTTGAGACTGGTAATGAGTCTCTGAGTAGGTATGCAAGTGGGTGCATGGCTGTGTGAGTAGGTCTGTGAATAGGTGCATGACTATGAATGGATCTGTGAGTGGCTGCTGAGTCTCTGAGTACATCTGTGAGTGGATGCAATAGTCTCTCAGTGGTTCTGTGAGTTGATCCATGAACCTGTGACTAGGAATGTGAATGGGTGTTACTCTCTAAGTGAGTCTGTGAGTAGGTACATGAGTCTCTGAGTGGCACTATGAGTGGGTGCATGAGTGTCTGAGTAAGTGTTGCAGTTGATGAATGAGTCTCTGAATTATTCTGTGAGTGGCTGCATATTATCCAAGTGGGTGTATGAGTGTCTTAGTTGGTCTGTGAGTAGGTGCATGAGCCTCTCGGTGAGTGAAAGAGTAGGTGCATCGATATCTGAGTGGGACTGTGAGTGGATGAATGAGTCTCTGAGTGGGTCTGGGAATGGGTGCATACGCCTTTGAGTGGGTGAGTGCATGGGTGAGTGAGTGTCTGAGGGGGTCTGTGAGTAGGTGTCTGAGCCTTTGAGTAGGTGGGAGAGAGGGTGCATAAGTGTCTGAGTGGGCCTGTGAGTGGGTGCATGAGCATTTGACTGGGTGAGTGAGTGAGTGAGTGCATGAGTGTCTGAGTTGGTCTGTGAGTGGATGCATGAGTCTTTGAGTGGGTGTGTGAGTGTCTACGTGGGTCAGTGAGGGGGTCCATGAGTGTCCGAGTGGGTTTGTAAGTCAAAGTGTGAGTGTCTAAGTGAGTTTGTTTTTGCTGGAGTTTCTGAGCGGGTGTGGGAGTGGGTCTGTGATTGGGTTTGTGAGTATCTGAGTAGGTCAGTGAGTAGACGCATGATTGTCTGGGTAGGTCTGTGAGTGGTTGTGTGAGTATTTGAGTGGGTCTGTGAATGGGTGCATAAGCCTCTGTGTGGGTGAGTGAGTGAATGCATGAGTAGATGCATGAGCCTCTGAGTGGGTGAAGGAGTGGATGCATAAGTGTCTAAGTAGATCTCTGAGTGGGTACATGAGCATTTGACTTAGTTAGATTGTGGATGCATGACTGTCTGATTGGGTCTGTGAGTGGGTGAGTGGGTGCATTAGAAAATGAGTGGGTGTGTGAGTATCTGTGTGGGTCTGTGAGGTGGTGCATTTGCATATGAGTGAGTTTGGGAGTGAGTGTGCAAGTCTTTGAGTGGGTCTGTGAGGGTGTGCATGAGTGTCCGAGTAGATCTGTAAGTGGGTCCGTGAGTCTTTGAGTGAGTGAGTAAGTGGGTGCATGAGTCTCAGAGTGGGTCTGTAAGTGGGTGTGTGAGTGTCTAAGTGAGACTGAGGGTTGCTGTATGTTTATATCTTTTTTACTTACTTCAGTGATATTCACAAATGTGTTGTGAGGTATATTCGAGGTATATTCGAGAATTTGTTGTGACCTTAAACGGGGGGACCGTGCTGACAGTTGCAGTGAATTCACAAACATTATAAATTGAAATAAAACCTGTTCTTCTACATATTATACTCATAAGGTGTTCCTCAAAGACCCCTATATTCTTCTCACGGGGCTAGGACCCATTCAACCTGGACCCTCATGTCCCTTTCTATCATTTGGTTTGATCCCCGGGGACTGTTCCGATGAGGTAAAATGGTGGTTCCCACTCTCTGCTCAAGTTGCTGCCAGCCAATCATGGAATTCCTGTTGGCAGAAGCATTCATGATTAATTGCAAGATCACCAGGAACTACCATGATCCCAGATATACAAATTTGTATTTCCTTGAATTTGGCAACAACTACTGAACGAATTTACACCAGATAACTGAAAGTGTGATCTACAAAGCAAAATCTACCTTCCTGACAAATTTGGTGTAATTCCATTCAGCAGTTAGGTCTGTTATCGTGTTCAAAGCTCATATGGGAATTAACATGGGCAATGTATTTTTTTTACCCTTCCCTGTTTTCGGCCCCTGCTTGAAACATCACCCTGAAACTTTACATGCACAAGACCCACTGAGACATCTGTTTTGAAAAAGTTTGTGAAGATTCATCAAATTGCGCCAAAGATATAGGCTGGTCAAAAAACGCTTTTTCTACGGAAACATGAACCTAACTATAACTACCTACTGGTGGTTGCCAGTAGGTTATATTTTGTGCTCATGCTCGGGGGATATAGTCCTTAAAATTCTAGAAGGGCCGACATTCTTTAAACAATGTTTGTGCATTACGATTATTTTTATTTGATATTTTGTTCAAACACAGTACGTTTCATTACTTTGGATTATTATAAACTGGTTCCACAATCCTTTTTGGCCCTTCCTTCTCTTCAAAGGTTAAGGCTGGCAATGTGGAAGTTGAGGTGGATGGACCTTGAAATTTAGTTATTTCCCTTTCTGTTGCTAATTCAATACAAAACTTAATTAGAGAATACACAAGATGAGCATACCCCTCTTGTGCCCACTCTCAAAGTGATGAATTGATAATTGTTTATTTCCTGCTATATGACCTCCAGAAAATATCCTTCAGACTTTTCAGAAAGGTTTTGAAAAGAAGATGCTCTATTTTAACCTTTGGATTACAATTAGTGGACACTGAGGTCCTGATTTGGATCTTGGCGGGCGGGTTACTGCGTCACAATGGTAATGGAAATCCTGTCCGTCGACATATAAATCCCATTATATTCTATGGGATTTATATTTTGGTGGACAGGATATCTGTCGCTGTTGTGACAGAGTAATACATCCACCAAGTTGTAAATCAGGTCCTAAGGCATTTTGTACTCCTTGCAGTTCTCTTTCTGCAATTGAAAGTTGGTTTTCCAGAATATTCATTGGTGTTGCAGTTCTGAGACCCGAGTTAGGACAATTTTTTCTACTTTTGGTTTTTAGAAACTTCTTTTTTTTACACACCATCATATTTCAACAAATTCATTCATATACAGGAAATTCGTGCAAACGTCCAAAAGGAATGCATATAAAAGAGGAACAATATACCCTCCAATCAAATGATGATTAGCAATAAATTTCAGAACGTGGCTCTGTCCAGCCTGTCAAACCTAATCTCCCTAACTTTTTTGATAGCGCTTATTCATTCTGCATAAAGCTCTTCAAGTTGTTTAACTCAATTCACTTTGCCGAGCCAAAGGTTGAAAGTAGGTCTGACTTACAGTGTGGTACTAAGGTTTGAAAAGTGAAAAACATGTTTCATTAACTGTGCTCTGTAATATAACTATTTCATGTCTTTGAATGAATTGGTGTATAGGATGTTATTGGTCATATATGTCTTTCTTTATCTGGATTGATGCTTTGGTATTCCTGATTGCAGTGAAGAATGGGATGAAGAATATGGAAGAGAATGGTAGGGCTTAGATTACAACTGGTAAACTTCATTACTCCAATTCCAGATTCCTTGTCCCATTACTCACATTGGGGATGGAGGAGCAGCATTTTGTGCTTGATGCTTTAAGATGGCTTGTGAGCTTTTCCCCCATTAATGATGGTGATGGGTGGAAGATTTTAGTATGAAGGTAAAACAATGAAAAGAAGGTTTGTTGGTAAGTGCGTTGACTGAGGTTGGGCCTACCTGCAAGTAGTGAGTAATAGGATGAGGAGTACAGCAACGGGGTAATGAAGATCACCGGTAAATAATGTAACAATTTATATTTTCCCACAGGATTATGTATCTGGTGCTGTGTTGCATAATCATATTTACTCCTTTTTCAAGATGGTTTTGAAACAAAACTGATAACAGAATAACCCCTCCTACAGGCCTTACAAATAATGTTTCTGAAGAGGCATTAGGAAAGCTTGTTTGTGTTCATGCTAGTATTAATTATCTTACAACAGGATACAGTGGTTTCAGAAAGGAAAAATCAACGCATGCCTTCTTTGCAACTAATAAAACCTACCTGAAAAATACTACAAAATGCAAACAACTGCATTCCCATTGAGTTCAGAGTAACACATTACAGTCAGTAAACCAGTTTCCCGATGAAACCCTACCTGTGCTTAGTTTGCAAAAAATAGGTGCCAGGGCTCTCATCGGGAGGCCACGGCAGCTTGCAACTAACATTGCCCCCACCAGTGCCGCCATTTCAAGTAACTCCATAAAAAATGGAGGGTTTGATCCATTAAGGCCTATATGTCGGGAGGGATCTCTATGAAAGAGCACAACATTTATATCTCCCACATTGCCATCAATCTATTTCGAATCTTACAACACGACATCCACTTAAATCCAGTGTGTTAAAAAATTAATTTCATGATTTATTTTCCATTCATTTTTATCAAGAAACTTTTTTAATTTTGCCATTGGTAACTTCATCTGTAGTATATGTGCAACAGCAAATCAAATAAATCAAACCGCAATTAATTGAAAAACGTGCATACAAACCTGATATGGAAAAAAGGAAAAAATAGAAAGAAAAAATCATAACAATTACAGATAACAAGTTTAGCACGATCCAAAATTCCCATGAAAAATGAAGATGTTGTCTTCAAAATATTTTCAGTTCACTGCATCTCATGTTTTTCCTCTCTGAGGATGAAAGAACATTTTTTGGATTCCTTCTCTTATTATAAACTCGGTTTTGTTCTAAATGCCTTCTATCTCTATTTTATATCAACAAGTGATATATTGTACTTATGTAATGAGGAGGATCTCCAAATTCTTCCCCAGATCTTGTACCAACGCATTTCGATCTTTGTGAGGATCAGGGATACAAGCACTTTTATGTCGAGGTCATCATCAGGGCGGAAACTTAAATCTTGACCATACTCGAGTATTTCAGCAGTTCGCATTACCGACGCGTATCCTTCCCTTTTACCATCCAAACGATTCTGCGAAAATGCAGTTCTTTTTTTTCGAAGGGGGGGTTTCTGCTTGGCAAATTCAAGCCTGACTTATAGTAGCTCACTTCGGGGCATATTACCATCAAGAAGCGATATTTATCGCTAAATACCAATCAATCAATCAATCAAGGAATTTGTAAAGCGCGCTACTCACCTGTTAGGGTCTCAAGGCGCTGGGGCGGGGGGGGGTCGCTACTGCTCGAACAGCCAGGTCTTGAGTTGTTTCCTGAAGGAGAGATGGTCCTGGGTCAGCCAGAGGTGGGTGGGGAGGGAGTTCCATGTCTTGGCTGCCAGATAGGAGAAGGATCTTCCTCCGGCGGTGGCTTTGCAAATACGTGGGATGGTGGTGTGGGCGCGGCTGGCGGAGCGGAGCTGGCAGGTTGGTGTGTAGAAATGCGAGGCGGTTGTTGAGGTACATGGGGCTCGCATCGTGGAGAGCCTTGTGTGCGTGGGTGAGGAGTCGGAATGTGATTCTCTTGCTGACGGGGAACCAGTGCAGATTCTTCAGATGGGCAGAGATGTGGCTGTGGCGGGGGATGTCCAGGATGAGTCTTGCCGAGGCGTTCTGTATGCGCTGTAGTCTTTTCTGGAGCTTGGCTGTGGTTCCGGCGTAGAGGGTGTTTCCGTAGTCCAGGCAGCTAGTGACAAGGGCATGGGTGACCGTCTTCCTGGTTGCGGTGGGGATCCATCGGAGGATTTTGCGGAGCATGAGTAGGGTGTTGAAATAGGATGATGAGACGGCGTTGACTTGCTTGGACATCATGAAGGAGGGGTCCAGGATGAAGCCCAGGTTGCGTGCGTGGTCTGTGGGTTTGGGGGCGGTGCCCAGGGCAGGTGGCCACCAGGAGTCGCTCCAGGCCGAGGGGGACGGTCCCAGGATGAGGACTTCCGTCTTGTCTGAGTTCAGTTTCAGACGGATGAGCTTCATCCATTCCGCGACGTCCTTCATTCCTTCCTGGAGGCTGGCTCTGGCGGTGTCCGGGTCATTGGTGAGGGAGAGAATCAGCTGTGTGTCGTAGGCATAGGAGATGATGTTGAGGTTGTGTTTGCGTGCGATGGCAGCGAGGGGGCTCATGTAGACGTTGAAGAGGGTGGGGCTGAGCGAGGATCCTTGTGGGACGCCGCAGATGACTTTGGTGGCCGTGGACCAGAACAGGGGGAGGCGGACTCTCTGGGTTCTGCCGGCGAGGAACGAGATGATCCATTTCAAGGCCATGCCTTGGATTCCGGTGTCGCTGAGGCATTGTATCAGGGTGTGGTGGCAAACCGTGAAGAATGCTGCGACATCCAGGAGGATGAGTGCAGTGGTTTCCCCTTTGTCGAGCATAGACCTGATGTCGTCGGTGGCTGCGATGAGGGCGGTCTCGGTGCTGTGGTTCGCTCGGAAACTGGACTGGGACAGGTCGAGGGATCCGTTCGTCTCGAGGAAGGCGGAAAGTTGTTTGTTGACCGTCTTCTCAATTACTTTGGCAGGAAAAGGGAGGAGCGAGATGGGTCGAAAGTTCTTGAGGTCCGTGGGGTCCACGGTGGGTTTTTTCAGGAGGGCGCTGAGTTCGGCATGCTTCCAGCTCTCCAGGAAGGTGGATGATGCGAAGGAGCTGTTGATGAGGTCCCAGAGTTGGGGTGGGATGATGGAGTCGGCTTTGTTAAAGATGTGGTGAGGACATGGGTCAGTGGGGGAGCCGGAGTGGATGGTGCTCATGGTGCAGGCGGTGTCTTCGGTGCTGACCGGGGTCCAGGCGCAGAGGGTGGCGGTTGGGTGCGCTGGTTCGGTGGTTGGGTGGTTGGTCTGTGTGCCAAAGCTGTTGTGTTTGGCGGCGATCTTGCGGTGAAAGAACGAGGCGAGTGCATCGCAGAGGTCTTGCGAGGGTGTGATGTCGTTGTTGCAGGCGCTGGGGTTGGAGAGCTCTTTAATGATTCTGAAGAGTTCCTTACTGTTATGGGTGTTGTTGTCCAGACATTGTTTGATTGTAGTTCTCTTGGTGGTACCTATCAGTTGGTGATGCTTGCGGGTGGCGTTCTTGAGGGCTGTCATGTTCTCTGTTGTCTGGTCCTGGCGCCAGGTTTTCTCCAGGGAGCGGCAGGTTCTCTTTGAGTTGATGAGGTCGTCCGTGAACCACGAGGCTTTCTTGCTGTGGGGTGTGCTGGGTGGTTTCTTAAGTGGTGCGAGTTCGTCGGCGCAGTCGGTGAGCCATTGTGCGAAGTTGTGGGCTGCTTCGTTGGGGTCCGTCGTGGTGGTGGGAGGGTTCTGGCTGAGGGAGGTGGTGAGCTGGTCAGCGGTGATCTTGCTCCAGCTTCTGTGGGTGGCCTGTTGTAGGTGGTGGTGGGTCGTGGTTTTCTTGAAGGAGAACTGGACGCAGCTGTGGTCTGTCCAGTTGAGTGCGGTTGAGTGGCTGAAGGCGATGTGCTTGCTGGAGGAGAAGACAGGGTCAAGCGTGGGTGGGGGTGTTCACTAGTTGCTTGGCTTAGCGACGATTTTGTTATCGCTGCCTATCGCTGGATATGTTAGCAGAGAAAACATGCTATTAGCAACGTTTTTCTCCATTGTGCTAAAATATCCAGCGATAGCGGCGAAATGCGTGAATATCGCTGAGTATACAGCGATATTCATGCATTAGCGACAAAATGCTCTTAGCCATGTTATCCACCTCCCATTGGATAACATGGCTAAGAACTGGTCTGGGCAGGTGTTAGTATTTGAAGATATTCGCGCTTAGCGGGAATATTTCAAACGCTAAGCCTGCCTTGCTAATAGGCGATAGCGACGTTAGCGACTGCTTTCAGTCGCTAACTGGTTGGGTACGCCCACTTTGCATGTCATTAGCGATTAACATCCCTGACATGCAAAGCGGGCCCCAAACCGTTCACTATCGCCTAAAAGCTGTCGCTAACATTAGTTAGCGACAGCTTAATAATAGGGCGATAGAAGTATCGCTGCTTAGTGGCCAAAAACGGCCGCTAAATCGGTGATGATTGCCTATCACCCCCCTTGGTAATATGCCCCTTCGTTCCTTGTTGCAGCAACCGGCTTTCTCAAGTGAAGCCATTTCCAGTAACAACACAACTTTTAATCATCATACTCCTACAGGTGTGACAATTCAGACTATTAAATGCCTCCAAAAGTGTAGGAACGGCTTTGTCAGCATGTCATTGTAATTTTTTATGGATATTGAACCAATAAACAACTATTGTTGTTCTCATCTCCAAATTACACAAACAGAGCCACCATGTGGCAGTCTGTCATGAGTTCCAGTGTTGACAATTAAGTGCCTGTGCTGAGCACGGGAAACCACAGTTTCAAGTTAAGCACTGTGCCCACTTTCTTGAATGACAGAAGTGTGGCCTACTTATATTGAAGTTTTCTTTAGCTGTACATTTTCCTCCATATTTTCATTCCATCTATGCAGCACAATACGTTTATGAAACAGAATTTGAAAATGTTCAGCACAGCTTCAATATTTCATAAAGGGGGGTAATATTCATCCAACGACTATGAGGAAATAAGATGTTTACCTGCTCGATCTAAAACAAGCCTCGCGTGAGGCAGTGCGATTTCTTTGCATATTGTGGCTATTTCTCGATTGCCTGTTGTATCCCCACAGAATATAAATGTTTTATTAATTGCTTCATAAGAGCACTGGTCTTTTTGTGTTGTGCCTATTATTGATGGTGATTTGCCTCCAGGCCTACCGAGACACATAATCCTGTAAAATGAGGTTAATGTATGTTAGATACAGATTACTGTAACAGATACTCTGAATTTTTCATGCTCACTGACGTGTGCCTTTTCAGAATTGTATTTTTTAAATATTCATGATTATGTTTTATACGGAGCTAGTGAAACCTCCATACAATTAAAAACCTGAGAATTGCGATAGAAAATACAATTAAGACGATTAGATGCACAGAATGACTATCAGAGAGGACACCTAGGTGATAGGTCAGTTTCTTTTGAGGCAATTTCACACTAAAAACGAATGGACGGAGCATTATGGAGAATTCAAAAGTTAATCTGCCATATTTAACTTGGTAAATATGATTACGGGGATTAATTTACAAAGAATTGGGATAGAACTTTACACCACTTAAGGTGCACGATTGTGCAACTGGACATATCATTCGAGACTCGGAGCCATCAAATATTGGCAAAGCCAATAGGTCTGGTTTATAATTATTAGTGCTTAGTTATTGCATGGTGAAAGGGCGTACGAGAATGAGGCAATGGGTGGAAAAATGGATAGATGAATGGATGATTAAGCGCAATCAAGGATGGATGTGTGCATATCTGGAGGGAGGAGTGAACTAATAAAAAGCTGCACGGATAAATTGCCATATCGATTGTGTTAGGGTGAAGCAAGAGTTAAAAAAGTCAATATTTACAGGCCGTGTTGCACAGGGACTAAGGGCACCACCCGTGCTTTTGCAGATCTATAAAATAAGCTGGTTTCTTATAGAAAAAGCCTTAAAGATAATTCTGCAAAGGAATAAATGATAAATTAGCCTTTTATCACAACCCCCATTATGTCCCAGTTTGTAATACATATTACTACATATCATATACCACTTCAGTCATTCAATAAAACATCATTGGTTTTTAATTTTAAAATCATAAGAGTACAAGGGTATTAAACCATGCATTGCATCATATTTACAAAACAAGCTACTATGCCATAATTTAAATACAAACAAAATATTAACACATAGAGTGACAATAAATCAACTACCTCAGCTAGAGATAATATCACTATTCAGAAGACCGTGGGACAGAAATTAAAATTCAGGATTGAATAAAATCACATTTAGGATAAAACCATCAACAAATATCCTAGCCTTTATCATATCGCTTTTCAAATGAATGCCAATACATCAGCACTGACCACTAAAGAACTTAAATTCTGAAGGTACCTCATGAGTGGTCTACATGTCTACAATTGCACGCATGAAGCACAGGCTTAATGGTAATTCGTCCTACCTTATCAGACAACTTACAAAAAAGCAGAAAGTGCATAGTGCATTGACTTGAAAGAAAATCACGTGGACAGTGAGCCAGGGTCTTAGACCAGTCATTCTGTTTCAGGAACATCACCAACAGAAGGACCACATGCATTTACCTAATCAGCACAAATCTTTGTTTACTGTGTGTTACACATTCCAATAGGGGTGCAGCCAGTCCCTAGTTTAAAAAGGCTCAAAGCCCGAAAAAAACTAAAAACGAGGCAGCACGGAGAAGGAAACAAACGGGGCTGGGAAGGAAGGAGCGAGCACAAGATGGCGGCGTGACCTCAGGGAGAGTGGAAAGCTACACGCACAACCATCACCGCCAGCCTGCAGCCGCATACGACACCCAAGTAAGAGCGCCCCAGGCAGAATAGCGCGAACCACAGAGCAAGCAGCAAACCTGTGGATTCCCCTACCGCAGAACAGCCTGTTTTTGGAAAGGCAAATAAACGAGCGGCGGCCATTTTGGCAAAGGTGAAGAAGCTAGGGGCGGCCATCTTACAAAAACTGTAGCGGCGAGAATATTGCAAACGCAGCTAGCTTAGTAGCATCTCCGCACAAGGCAGAGAAGCGCGGACCTTCAAAACCCCCTACCTCAATGCTAGCGAAGCGGCGGCTCTCACCTGAGGCGACAAGCAGGGCTGCGCAACCTCGAGACGTAAGAGCCAAACGGCGGCCATCTTGGAGAAGACAAAGAAGCAAGATGCGACCATCTTGCAAGAGTACTAGCAAGGCAACAGCGGAGGTGGCAGGAAGGTGAAAGGAACGGATACCCTAACAAAGGCAGTGAAGCGCGAACCTTCCAAACCCACTACCACAAGCTAGAGAAGCGGTGGCTTCCACCAAGGCGACAAGCAAGGCTGCGCTACCTCGAGACGTAAGAGCCAAACGTAAGAGCCAAACGGCGGCCATCTTGGAAAAGGCAAAAAAGCAAGAGGCGGCCATCTTACCATAGTACAAGCTAGGGCAACATTTAAGGAGGCAGAAAGGCAGTGAAGCGCGAGTGACCATCTCCAAAACGAATTAAAGGAACGGAGCAGACGCTAGACTGGATCCACCTCAAGCGGGGAAATAAAACGAGCAGCAGGCGGACACCACGGTGGCAACCTCGAGAAAGGGAGGAAGGTGGCCAGCTTATTTCAAGCGCAGATAACACAACAAAGGGAACAGTAAACAAACAAAGCGGTATACCCGAAGGGGAGGATCTTGCAAGCTGGCAAGCTATCACGGAAAGGCAAAATAATCGTAGCAAGCCCACACCAAGCCTAGATAACCACTAAGACAATCGCTAGGAGTGGCGAAAGCACCACAGGGCATCTCAGGCGAGAAGAGGCACGGGAGCGCAAGAGGCTGGCGGGGGCGAAGACCAGGACCCGCGCCATTAAGTGGCCGTGTAGGTTCAGGGAAAACACTCTGCCCCTACTCAGCAACCAAAGTGCCAAAGAAGCAATGGGGCCAAAGGCAGAACCAGCCAAACATCAACAAAAAGAAGGGAGGCCTCAGACATATCAGGTCAGAAGAGGTTTTGACACCATGACGGGGAAAGACGACAAGAAGATTACAAACGACCCCAAAAAAAGCAAGAACGACATCCCTGATTCACCAGCAAAGAAACAAGACGGCCAAGGCAACGAAACGATAACACTAGACACACTATTGAGGAAAATCACAGAAGGCAACGACCTAACAAAAGCTACAAAAAAGACAGTTGACAACATTCAAATGGAACTGATAGCAATAAGAGCCGAGCAAAGCAAAGCTAACGGGAGGATTGATGAAGTGGAAAAAAGGATGAGCCAGATGGAGGACCGCGCAGGCGTGGTACACAAAGACCTGGGCTTGGTGATAAAGAGGACCACAACACTGCAAAGAACAATGGCGGAGCAAGAAGACAGATGCCGCAAAGGGAGCGTCAGACTGCTGGGAGTTCCCGAAGAAGAGGAAGAAACCCCAGGTGCATGCGCCCTGATGCTGGAGACCATAATCCCAAAGCTGACTGGCCTAAGCTTTGACAGGCCATTCGAGATCGTCAAAGTCTACCGCATCCCGGCAAAGAAACAAGCGAACTGCAACATCCCCAGACCAATAATTTGCAAGCCTCTACGAGCGAACCACATGGACGCAATATTCGCTGTGGCAAGGAAAGGCCATCCAATGTCGATCAATGGGAAGAGGGTGACAATCACCCAAGATTTCTCTAAATTCACGGTAGAAGTGAGAAAAGGGTTCCTAGCCCTGCGAGAACAACTGCGCAAGAATAACATTACCTTCACCTTCGCTGGTCCATCCAGAATGAGAATATCGGACAGACACGGAAGTAGAATCTTTGAAGAACCCAACGACCTACGTAGACACTTACAAGGCCCAGCACCAGGGGAAATGGAGCTACAGAGCCCAGGAGCAAAGCGAAGAGCATCGTCGGACCGAGCTGACGGCGAGGAAGAATGAAGCAGGAACAAAGAACGCTGAAGCACCAGCAAGCCTGCGAAAAAAACGAGAGAGAATACAACCGAACACGATATGAACCGAACTACCTCAGACAAACGCACAGTGGTGCACGAACACAGACACAACCGCATCTTCCTCTGGGGGTGAAAGAGCACAACCCCTGAAGAAGAAGACAACCTGCTACAACCAGCTGTATCCTTTCTTTTTTCTTTTTCTCACACCCTGTTACCTATGCTGATCAGAGCATCAACGAACAGTCACTAACCAAACTAGGTGCTCTACCACTATGCAAAGACACAAGGGCATGATCGATACGCCTTCCCAGCAAACAGAGACTTGGGGGGGGAGAGAGCGGGAGGACCCTTGCTGTCGCACACCCACAATTCCACAAGCGGAGGGTGGGGGGGAGGGAGGGAGGGCGGAGGACGAGGGAGACGGGAGGGACATGTGGACTGGAGGGCGAATGGTACAGTATGTAATTGTGTAACTAGACTATCTTTTTCTTCCTATATCTTCTTCCCACCTATCATCCCACACCACACACTCCACTGCCCGGGGGGGGGCTCTCAAGGAGGTCCAAGGAGGACAGATAGACCGACCAGCAGTACGCCAGAGGAGGAACAAAGTACACAGCGATAACACAAACCCACCATGATTAATACACCAAGAGCCAAACTAACTACAAACCTCAAGGTGGTGTCCATGAACGTTAAAGGCCTAAACCACCCAATCAAACGAAGGAAAGTACTCGACCACCTTGCCAAACTAAAAGGTGAAGTCTACACACTGCAAGAAACTAAACGCACAGAAGAAGAAGCTACGCTTCTGAAAGTGAAGTGGATAGGGGAAGTCCTCTGCTCGCCGGCGAAAAGTAAGAAACGAGGGGTAATCACCATACTGAGCAAGAGGGCAAACCTAACCATAAAAAGCTCAAGTGCGGACGAGGATGGGCAGATACTAATAACGAGCCTGCAGAAAGGAGAAGACCGAATACACATAGCCAACATTTATGGGCCAAACTCGGAAGACAAAACATTCTGGCAGGAGGTAGACACTAAGCTGTCCAATATACCTCAAGATGAACTCGTGCTGGTAGCCGGGGACATGAACAAGGCTATGGACCAGGCCACAGACAGACACCCGCACAGAATAAGCCACGACTCTCAAAATAACAACACCCTGAAATACCTGTGCACCAAACTACACCTCGCCGACCCGTGGAGGCTACAACACCCAAGCGCACGCAAATACACCTTCTACTCGCATCCACACAACTCCTACAGTAGGATAGACTACATACTAATGTCCAACACACGCACACACCTAATTGAAGAAACCGAAATCGCACCGATAACCATTTCGGACCACGCACACATCACACTTTCATTAAGCGGAAGACATAATGAAAGTCCGACACGAAGATGGAGACTGAATGACGACATCCTGCAAAACAAAGAAAACGTGAAGGAAATCGAGAACGCTTTAAAGGACTACCTTAAACACAACGACAATGGTGAGGTAGGGAAAAGCACCATCTGGGATGCCCTCAAGGCAACTCTAAGAGGGAAGTTGATTAACATCAAAGCAAGGATGAACCGGGGGAGGAACAAAAAGATCAGCGAAATAGAAGAGGAGATAACACAGCTGGAGAAAGGGCATTGCGCTAAAATAACAGACAAAAACACCCTCACTACGCTAACAAAGAAGAAATACGAGCTGAACAAGATCCTAAGTGAGAGAGCAGGCACGTGGGTGACAAAATTCAAATCCATGAACTTATGTGCCGCCAACAAAGCAGGGAAGCAACTGGCATCCTACCTGAAAGCAAAAGAAAGGCAACACACAATCGCAGCGATAACGGACAAAACGAACAAGTCCCAAACGACAAACAAAGGAATACTCAAAGTTTTCAGACAGTTCTACCAGGAACTATACACCGAAGACAAGAACTTAAAAGATGATGGCGGCGCTACCCTGCTCAAGAACACCAACCTGCCAGAACTAAATGGAGACGAAAGAGCATCGCTGGAAGCGGACATAACAGACACAGAAATTGAAGCAGCAATCACCCAGCTCAAACCGAACAAAGCACCAGGTCCAGACGGATACACGGCAAAGTTCTACAAGACCTTCTGCCAGCAACTAAAACCGCTAATGGCGGAAACATACACTCACTGTATACAGAGAGGCAAGATGACAGAGTCCATGAGCGAAGCAAACATCACAATAATCCCCAAGGGAGGGAAAGACCCACAATACCCGCAGAACTATAGACCAATCTCGCTCATAAATGTTGACTGTAAGATATACGCGAAGATATTGGCCAACAGATTGAACAAGGTCCTACCAAATATCATCCACAACTCACAAGTAGGATACATCAAGAACAGACTATCGCAAGACAATACACGCTTACTGTGCCATCTCATCAACCACATGACACAAAGCAATGAGCAGGCAGTGATGATAGCACTAGATGCGGAGAAGGCGTTTGATAGAGTCTCCAGGCCCTTCCTTAACAACTG
The DNA here is from genome assembly GCF_964263255.1 of Lissotriton vulgaris. NCBI lineage: Eukaryota > Metazoa > Chordata > Amphibia > Caudata > Salamandridae > Lissotriton > Lissotriton vulgaris. The sequence goes on from NC_141691.1 coordinate 1,183,138,608, forward strand.
TATGAGCAGATTTGGGCTAGGGGTCAAATACAGATCCATGGCGATGGCCCTATACAACAAGCCAAAAGCTAAAGTGGTGGTAAATGGAAGCACATCGGAAACACTCACACTGGGTAGAGGCTCCAGGCAAGGATGCCCCCTCTCACCAGGCCTCTTCCTGCTGGCGCTAGAACCACTACTAGCCAGAATTAGAGACAATACTGAAATAACAGGCGTCAAAGTCAAAGAAAAGACCGTCAAACTCGCAGCGTACGCAGATGACATCCTCATCACGACCACAAATCCGTCAACGTTAATAACAGCACTCATGGATACAATAGGAGAACAAGCGGAAGCCTCAGGATACAAACTCAATAGAGACAAATCAGAGTGTAAGCCAATGAACATCCACACCACCAGAGAGGTTCTTGGCGACTCAGGACTGACATGGCAGACAAAACCACTCAAATACCTAGGTCTGCTTTTTGGGAGAGACCTCACATCCACACTACAACACAACGAAGACTCAACCCTGAAGAAGATAAAGGAGAGACTAGAACTATGGTCACCAAAATATATAAGCTGGTGGGGCAGGATAGAAACAATTAAGATGATGGTAACGCCAGCTATCAACTACACGCTAAGCATGCTGCCTCTCCCGATGACAGATGCTTTCCACAAAAAACTAGACAAGCTCATAAACACCTTCATATGGAGAAGCAAAAAACCGAGAATCAACATACAGAAATTGAGACTAACGAAAGACCTTGGAGGACTCAACCTAGCGAATTTCAAAACCTTCCAAACAGCCTGCCTAGCGAGGCAAGGAATCTCCTGGCTAGATGACACCCAAACCTACAAACCTGTTTGGTTAGAGGTAGAAAAGGATACTCTGGGAGGGCTAAACCCAGTAGCACTTCTAACAGCAAACAGACATCCCCAAAGAACAAACCCAATACTGAAGTACACCAGGGACGCTCTGATGAAAATAGACAGGCGTATGGCACAGAAACTGAAAGGCACACCATGGGAATCGATCTGGTTCAACACAAAGATAACCTATCAAGGGGCAACAATGCACAATGATACAAAAGGAATTAGCCTTCCAAACCAGCTAGAAATTAAACAACTACCACTAACGTTCCAAAACCTGCAACGACTACACGAACTCCCTAACCGAGAACTCTACAACTTCCTAAAAATAAAAACAGCCATAACCAAAGCGAACCTACGCTGGGAAGAACCCACCATTATCAAATATATGCAAACCCTCAACTCAGCAGGCCACCAAACGGCAAAGATATACAGGTTCCTCAGCCCCTCCACGTCATCACTGAACAAGAAAACAACAAACACATGGGAACAACTCCGAGGCAGGCAGTTAAATGACAACGAACGATGCAAACTGTGGCGCTCAGCAACAACAAACAAAATAACCCCACAACTAGCCCAGACACAATTCTGGCTCCTCCACAGGGCCTACTGGACGCCATCAAGGCTCCACAAAATTGGCATCACAGAATCTGGCAACTGCTGGAACTGCCAGATAGAGGAAGGGACTCTAGAACACCTCATTTTCAACTGCACGAAGGTCAAGAAGTTTTGGATGCAGGTCAACAGATTTCTGAACGAAACTTTCAACACAGACCTAACAATCAGCTTTGTAAGCCTGGCAACAGAACATATGACAGCGAACCTAAACAGCAAAGAAGAGAGAGACCTACTAGACCTGCTACTCACAGCGGCCCTAAAAATAATCCTGATGAACAGGAAAAACACTACCAAAGCAAACTTTAAAACATGGATAAACTGGGTCACCTTTCTCAGAGGGGCAGACAACATCACAGGAAAATTTTCAAAAGAAAGCAATTCGATAAAGGACATGTGGTAGTCACTGGATGCACAGCTGATGAGAAAAGACGCAGAACTAAAGCCCCCCCCCCTCTTTCTTCTCTCTCTTTCCTATTTCTCCCTCCTCTTTGGGAAAGATCAAGGTGAAGCGTACAACACTCTGTACTGTATATAAGAATTGCCAAATGTATATTCCACTTCTTTTATATTTTAATAAAAAACTTTTAAATAAAAAAAAAACTGAAAAGGGAGAGGAAACATTTATTACCCCACAGGCAGAACCACAACCTTCCTCTACTCCGCAGTAACTACCCTGCCTGCAACATTACCATGCGTTCCTTTACCCTGCAAGTTGTTACAATGGCATGCTTTAGGGGGTGCGTTGTTGGACTGGTGGTGGATTTGAAGACCAACACCATCCCTACTGATACACTGACTGTAGTTGTAATTGTAATTTATACCATTCCAAAGTCCACTGCATCCTAATGCAGGTCATTGTAATGACTTGGTAAAGGAACTGGTGGTAACTTCACAGTCGGGGTAGTGACTGCAGAGTAAAGGCATTTGTGGGAAATGCATGCAGGTTTCTGACATACATCCCTTTATTGCTGCATTTTTTTTTCTTTGCTTTAGCACTCAGTGCACTTTTCCACTAAAAACCAGTCCTAAAATGCTAGGGCTCTCTCCCTAAAACAAGGTACCATTGGCTTACGCCCATTTGGCAAAATCAATTTACGTAGAAGTTGCAAGTCTATGGTACTACAAGTACCCATGGGCTGCAAATTAAACCATCTAATAAAGCAGCACTTTAAATCATGCCTTAGGCATGCCATTGCAGACGGTGGGGCAGTTTTAAACTGCCATTTGACCTAGCAAAATAACCCTTGTGCCAGGCCTCATTCTTCCTTTTTAATACATATAACTCACCCATGAGATAGGCCCTAAAGGCCCCTTGGGCAGGGTGTATGTCCGGATTTGACATGGGGTTCTGGCCCCAGGCCACGGACAGCCCTGGATGGGCGCAGACGGGCTTGCCTTCGGCGCGTGTCCGCTGCACATTGAGTCAGGCTTCAGCTTTTTATGGGGGAGGTGAGCAGCTAGACTGATGACCTCCGCCGTGTAGAACCGGAAGTGTAATAAAGGCACTTCCTGTGTGCGTCCGTTCCCTCCACAACAAACGGAAGCTTCTGCGGTGGACCGGGGAACATGCAATTCAGCAAAAAGGTGAGTAAGCGAGTGAAATAATGGCAGTGGTTAAAATGAATATCAATTCAAAAGGTACCTAGGTATGCTAAAAACAGAAGCAAAGTGCACGGTTTAAAAAACACAGCTACGCGGTGACACAGCTATTCAGGGCCCATCACCAGGTTCCCCGCAGGATATGTTACTAACCGCACTGGTAGTGTGACACAAAATGCCTCCAGCGCATCCGGCCTTCAAAGTATTGTGCATATCATCTGCTTATTCAACCACTACACTATTGTTTACTGTAGGAGGGTCTCATCTGCTGCATTTGTTGAATTTGTGTACTGCTTATAATGATCTGAGCACATTCACTAGAGCGCAATGGGTGGTTGGGTCTAGCTTTGCTTTCAGTGTGTAAAGGTTCAAGTCATTCACTACTTTAAAGGCCGTTAACTGCAAAAAATGATTTGAACTTTTGTGTTTTATAAGATAATCACACAGTTATTAAAATCTGATCGGTGTTGGCACACAGGCATGGTATCCTTCATTCTAGATAACAACCATTTTTCGAAATTGGGGGGGGGTCTCAAAATATATGATGACACAGTCACCATGGTACATTTTGTTTTCTGCTCCCCACCCACAGGACTGTGCCTACCTTGATGATTTCATCAAAGAGGAACTTGATAGTATGCATCCTCTTCCCCAACCATTGTATCATCTTGTTTTTAAGTCTGTTAGAAATGGGGGTCTCTAGTTGGAAAGGGCTTGCACCTTTGTCCCAGTAGGGACCCTTCTTCCTAGTCACGATAAGGGACTTACAGCCTGATTCATGAAAGACCCGTTTTGCGAGTCTTTAATAGCGATTCCTAAGGAATCGCTATTACAGGCTCGCAAAATGGGATTCATGTAAGAATCGCAAAAGAATTGTGATTCCTACATATTCCTTATTTGCGATTAGCAAATTGCTAATCGCAAATAAGGAATAACTCCCCATTCATTCCTATGGGCCAAAAGGCCCTTAGGAATGAATGGGGAGTATTCCTTATTTGCGATTAGCAATTAGCTAATCGCAAATAAGATAGCGATTTAAAGGGTGCCGTAGCACCCCTTAAATGCAAATTCAAACAGGTGTTGTGCACACACATGTCCAAAGGACATGTGTGTGTGCAAAATGCAACTTAGAAAAATGCTTTTAAAAGCATTTTTCTAAGTTTTCGCTATTTACCACAAAGGTTTGACCTCGCGGTAAATAGCGGGCCAAAATTGCGAATTCGCAATTTTAAAATGGATGATGAATTGCATTTAAGGAATCTCAAATAGAGATTCCTTAAATGTAATTCCTCGCTAAATAGTGAAATCGCTATTACCCATTTTTGCATTTGGGATGATGAATCCCAAATACAAAAATCGCACTCGCAAAGGCCCATATTCTCAGATTCTGGCCCTTTGCGAGCGCAATTCAGCATGATGAATCAGGCTGTAACACTCCTAAAATGACCCCTGCTCACCCCCGTGGTAGCTTGGCACGAGCAGTCAGGCTTATCTTAGAGGCAGTGTGTAAAGCATTTGCACATAATAAACAGTAATACAGTGTAAGCACTAAAAAAGGACACCACAACAGTTTAAACAAGCATTGGCATAGCCAATAGGTCTCGCTTTTGGGACCTTATAAGTATTTAGATATGCAGCACAATATCCTTAGGGCAACAACACCAACTGTTGCATGGCTAAACACTTATAAGGTCCCAAAGGCGAGACCTATTGGCTATGCCAAAGCTTGTTTTCTTCTCATGAGAAAGATGAACACTTCCTAGCTGAGTTTTGGTTTCTTGAAGTATGTATGAAGGAAACTTATATAAGAAGCCCTGTAAACCGGGACGGGTAGCTCCTAGATAATGGAGTGGACATGCTGCTGTTTTGCATGACAATATGGATCCTTGCTAGTTCTGCTCTAATATGCTTTGGAAGACTGCACACAGGCGTGCCTTAAGTCCGCCTTATCTTTCCGATTCTTTTCATTCCTAGGAAGTTCTTAACTACATTTACTAGAGGGAGGATGTCCCAAACTCTAGTTCTTTACTAGAACACCATGGACGTAGTGCATTTTAATGAGCATAATGTCTACTAATTCAAGCATTAGCAGGGCATTTATTAAGACATTGTGATGGACCTATCAGCCTGATTCATGAAGCTAAATTGAGCTGGCAATAGCTGCGAACATGCTATTGCGGGCGCAATTCCCATTATCGGAATTCACCATAAAAAATGCGAATTCGCAAACACAGAATTGCGAAATCGCTAAAATATTCGCAGAATCCCGGCAGTAGACCATTTGCGATTCGGAAATAGCGAGAAATCACGGATTCTGCGAAAATAATAGCGAATTCGCAAATTCCTCGCAATCGGGATTCATGAAAAATCGCAATTAGCGAAATCCCCAAAATCGCATTTTGCGAGGCGCAATTTAAGGACAACCCAAAGCAGGTGGTAACCATCAAACCCATAGTAAAATATTTTTTGAAAAACCGTTGGCCTATCAGCAACCGGTGCTGGCCTGCCCAAACACACTTAAGGAGAAGCAGCATCAACATAAGGAGCGTCACAATGCTAGGAATGTACATGGTGGTCAGGCGGCGAAGGCTATAGCGAGCAGCACGGAGGAGACGCAGAATCCAGGCCAGGATCTTCCGCCAGCGGGTCACCCTGCTGGGCCAAACCAGAGAGCAAATTTACGCAAAGTACCGCCTGAATGGGGCAATGATCATCAAGCTAATTCAGGACCTTGACCCCCTGATGCAGCACCCAACAAGGCGGACCAATGCCGTGCCAACCATGTGTAGCCTGCACCTCCTGGCCTCCGGGAGCTTCCAGGGGATAGTTGCGGCTGCTGGGGGGATATCCCAGCCCACCATGTCCCGCTGCCTAGGGAGTTTCCTTGACGCAATGCTGACCCAGCTACACCACCACATCAAATTTCCAACAAGCCAACAGGAATTGGATGAGACCAAGCTTCAATTCTACAATGTTGCGCATTTCCCACATGTGATAGGATGCATTGACTGTACCCACATCCACATCTGCCCACCAGCTGCAACGGAGTACATGTACTGCAATCGCAAGTCCTACCACTCCCTCAACATCCAGATGGTCTGCAATGCAAAGACATACATCACGGACATAGTGGCACTGTACCCGGGGAGTACACATGACTCATTCATATTCCGGCACAGCGGCCTCCACACACGACTGGCCAGGGGAGACTTCGGGGAAGGACACCTACTTGGTAAGTACACTTTGCCCACAATGTCACACTGCGATGAAGTAGCTGCGCTGCACAGGCACTCACCCTCTGCTCCTCTCATTCAGGTGACAGTGGCTACGCCCTGCGTGAATACCTCCTCACCCCATACCTCAACCCTGCTACACCACAGCAACGGCGTTACAACGTAGCACACATACGCACAAAGAATTGCATTGAGATAACTTTTGGGCAACTGAAGAGCAGATTCTGCATACTTCACAAGACAGGTGGGGCCATGTACTACAGTCCTGAAGTGTGCTGCCGCATTGTGGCTGTGTGTGCTATACTACACAACATTGCTACCAAGCGCCGGATACCTGTCGACATCTCTGGCAGTGAATCGGAAGGGGACAACCGGCCACCTGCACATGCGCGCCATGCACGCGGGGAGAACCCAGCTGAAGGCCACAGACGTCGCAACCACATCACAATGAACAGTTTCTGGTGCACCCTCTCCTCTCACCCAACAAATCACAATTGCATGCAAAATTTAATAATGACACAACGCCAATGTGGAATGCTAAATTAAATATTATTGTTTGAATCACAAAAAAGGTTCCAGTTGCCATCCTTCAAATGCAAACAGTATTTCAGCATACTGCTGCGTCCAATACACAGGGCTTATGTTCAGCCTGTGCTTGTACAAGTACTATTCAGTCAGGTACGCCTCCGGCGCGAAGCACCCACGCGCCTCTCTGGCTCCTCCTCAGCCCCTGCACGTGTCCCTGCAGTGGGCCTGGTGCTGCGTCTCAGCACCCCTACGTGTGAGGCAGAGTGGCTGCTCACACTTGATGTCCCCTCACTGGCATCATCACCCCCGACAGTGGCAGGTAGAGCAGGGTGAAGTGCGGTCACGGCAGTGGTCAGGTGCTCAAGTACCCTGGCCACATCCTTGCAGCACTGAATGAGCTGCTGCTGCTGTGCCAGGGACCGGCGCGATAGCTGCGAGGTGGCATTGCCAACAACATAGTTCGACCGGGTGTAAGCCGTCAGCGGGGTCAGTAGCTGACGGTGGCGGTGGCGGGCTGTGTTGCGCTGCGAAATCATTGCAGCTGTGTTGGCCTCCATGGCTGCAGTCATGCGGGCCATCCCCTCCCCCACACCTGCCATGGCTGCCGTCATGCGGCCCATCCGGTCCCCCACACCTGCCACATTGCGGCCAATGTTATAAAGCTGAAGCTGTATGGCCCCTTGCCGGCGTGCCTGCAGCTGGTGAATCCTGAGCATGCGACATTCCACACTCAGGCTCGGCAGCCACTGTCCATTCCTCCTCCTGGTGCTGGGAGCATTGGTCTGCAGGCGAGACCTGCCATGCCTGCTCTGCTGGCCTGACACAGTGGGTGGCCGCTGTGTCGCCGCTGCCGCGGGACCTGATGTTGATGCGCCAGCTGATGGTGGTGTCAAGCTAGGCATTGCTGGTGCGGCAGGGGCTGGAGGCACACTGGTAGTGGACCTGGCTGCAGGGGTTGTTGCTGCGGCAGAGGCTGGAGGCACACTGGTAGTGGACCTGGCTGCAGGGGTTGTTGTTGCGGCAGGGGCTGGAGGCACACTGGTAGTGGACCTGGCTGCAGGGGTTGTTGCTGCGGCAGGGGCTGGAGGCACACTGGTAGTGGACCTGGCTGCAGGGGTTTTGCTGCAGCAGGGGCTGGAGGCTGTGTATGTAACGGCACCTCCTCGTCATCCTGTGCTTCCTCATCTATTTGCAGCCTCTCGCTGTCGCTGCTGTCTGCGCCACCTGTGAGGGGAAGTGGACGTTCATTAGTTGCATGTATCTGCATGTATCTGTCACACGTGCAGTTGCTACATGCATGCTGGGTGACATTCCCTGACTGCCTATGGCTTTGCGTACTTTTGAACCTGTCTGGCTGCATTGGGGTACTTCTACATTGTAGCCACACTACATGTCCCACAATGCTTTAGGGCATTACCTGATGTGCACCGATGGCATGACTATGGAACATTATGGGAGGCTATATGGTCGTATCAACGTTTCCTAAGTTCATCGAGTGACCTGTCGGCCACACCCACAGAGTTCACAGCGGCCGCTATGCCCACCCAGATCCTGCGCTTCTCCTGCTCGGGCACCCTCCTTGAGTCCTTCCCGAACAGTTTGGAGTGGTTCTCCACCACCCCTTCAATTAAGTGCTCCAACTCCTGCCCGCAGAACTTTAGCTTTCTCTTGTGCCCGGTGGTGTTGCTGGGCCCAGGTACTGTCTCCTCAGACATAGCTACAGTGTAGTTTGAAAGTGGTAATCCAAGGTGAATTGCAGGAGCTGTCTCTGTGGCTGCCTCGAGGTTTGCCTCACTGTGGTGAATGGGGGTGGGAACTGTCTGCTTCCTGGTTGTGATGTCATCACTGTGCTCAAAATGCGACTTCCCGTTTTCCTGATCTCGCGATTTTGCGATCTCGCTTTTTGCGATCTCGCAATTAGCGATATCGCTATTTGCGATATCGCAAATCCGACACGGGTTTAGCCGGAAATAGCGATTTTTCTGCGATTTTCGATAATCGCAAACGGTTTTTGCGGCCGCGTGCGAATCGCTTTTTTTTATCGCAAAACATCATGAATACCGTTCTGCGATTTCTCAATTGCGATTCGCAGTTAATCGCTAATTGAGAATCGCAGAATCCGGTTTTCACGAATCAGGCTGTATGTCTGTCACTGATTGGCGTTCCTAGCCAATTATTATTTAGGAAAGCCCAGCTGAAATTTCTTCAGTTATTGAAAAGGCCGGATGTGTTTTCACCAAAGTTTTCAGAGCAAGTAATCTTACTCCCCACATGCCCATGGTTTCAGACAACACCAGAGAGCAGCTGGATCGGCCTGCATGAGGGGTGAGTATAGTAAAGAACCACATTTGCAGACACAAAATGCAGAATTTCCAGTGTGAACAGTGCCAAACTTTCTGATGAACCTTCCAAAAAAGAGATCTTTGTGCATCTGTTTGGGCTTGTGATAAGGCCAGCACAGCTGCATATAGTAATTCTGGCCTGGGGAGACGGGTGCGTCCTTTCTGACTGAAGCAGAATGCAAAACCTCCTTGCTTCTAAGATGGGAAGATTACAAAACCATTCATGCATTTCTTAAAGAAAGGAATCATGAAAGTTCTAGTGTAACATATAAAGATTGGGGTGTCTGATTTAGTCAGCAAATTGCTTCTTTTTTCATTATTTTTTGCAGTCAGACAGTACTACGTGATTGAACAGCGTTAAGTGAGGCCACCTGAAGCGACTATTCAAAAGCTGCCAGCTAACAGAATAAATTAAAGAAAATAAATAATTAAAAGGGGCTTTTGAGAGGGGAGGGAGAAATGTGTTAGCATCCACTGAGAATAAAACATCAAAGTTTCAATTCTGACTAAACCAGCACAAACTTTCTTTTCGTTCGAGGGCGGAACTTTGAGCAAAATTAAAGCCGGCTAAAGAAACCACCTGTTAATCTACAGTCCCTACTAAGGGCAGTGTGACGCACTTCATAAGACAGTTACTAATACAAACAGTCAATGGACAAGAAGCGCTAAGGATGCAGGCTCAGCACCCATTCTTCCGGTGACAGTACCCGTTCTTACCCACTTGTTCTCTCTGCTTCTCCACTGGCCAGGCTCTGGCTCTCTGGTCTGTGATGGGCTACGAAGATGTGCAGATTTTATATGGTGAAGCAGGATACGAAAGGCGGAGCTTCGGTCCTGCCCCTGTTCCCCCCACCTACCAAAGCTGCATGTGCTCTTAGTCTAATCAAAATGTCTCATGCTTTCTCTTCAAACAGCCATGTTTGCCTCCCTCACCTGCAGCTACGGGTGCCCGCAGGATGCAAGGTGCCCCAGGCTGCAGGAGCGCCGGGATTCTTCTGCCGTGCTTACATAGGGCACGAGGAGGGGGTCTGTAGAGTTTTTCAGAGACGAGGCACCTCTCGTAGTCTGACAGAAATTGAATGCTAACCCAGAAGACTGTACGTCATCAAATAAATCCAAGGCATTATTTAGAAGATCTAAATTATAACAAGCAGGCACAGCAGTGGTGGGAGGGGAGAAATGAGGGGCCTACGCCGGATTCCCTTGCGGGAGCGAGCAGCAAGATGCGATAACATATGGCGCTGCTGCTTGCTCCCGCAAGGGAATCGCCAAACGTGCACGCGTTGCCATTGAAATCAATGCTATGTGTGCACATTTTTGGCCTCAAAACCGACTCAATGGCTAAAGGTCTTTTTTTAAGCAGCGCATGTATGCTGCATATGCTAGACTAAAAAATAGCCAATATTTTTATATACAAGACCAAAAACTATACGAATCCACAATACAGTACTTAAAAATCGACAGTTATCAAAATACGCTTTAAAAGCAGTTCCTTGATGTCGAGAGCTCTATCCGGGGCTATCACTGTGTGGTGAGCAAACAAATCCAAACAGTTCAGGCTGGTTGCGGTGTCGTGGATCAGCGACAGTATCGGGAAAACTCGCAAACAGAACCTGTTAGAGATGCAGTGCGCTGATACCCTTGAAGTCACTCGCCTTGCAGGTCGAGCTCCATTCTGTTGGGATCAGGCACACTGGCGTCGGTAGGCATCGGGTGCTGCGGTGCGAAGTTCAGTGGTGCAGTATGCAGTGCCCTCAGGTCGCGGTGCGAGCCTTGGCTCAGTGGCAATAATTTCATATTGTCTGCCTTGGTAATATGCCCCAGAGTCCTCAGTGCTGAGAGCAGAAGAGTGTGAAGTTGTTGCTGTTCTTCAGACTTCTTGAATAGGGGGCAAGCTCTACCTCAAGCCCTTGGAGAGGCTCACATAAGTAGATTGCAAAAAGTTCAGTCCAGTCCTTTCACTGCGCAAGACAGAGGCAGCCACTGTAGGCCAACACAGCAAAGAACACATCAAAGTGGTATTCCCTCCTCACAGCTTCTTCAGAACTTCTTCTTTGCAGTCTTCTTGAGCCAAAAGAGTTCTAAAGTTCCAGGGTCTGGGCCCCTGTATTGGTATCCAAAAATCCTTTGATCCTGTAGGCAGAGGGTGTCTGTGCCCAGCCCTTTGAGGTGCAAGGAAATCTCCTCCCTCTTTCCCCATTGCAGCCCAGGTCTATTTAGCCCTTTCCGTAACTACCTAGACTATCTGGAGCCACCCTTGCTTCCTAGCCATCTGTCGTCCAAAACCCAGACAGGCAATCCACATTCCAGCAGAGGCACACTGGATGACTGAGCAAGAAAATACCTAGGGCCAGATGTAGGTAATTCCTATTTACCTACTCTTAAATACCGAATCATACCGAATCGGTATTTAAGAGTAGGTAAATAGGAAGGGTGCAGATGTAGGTAATTCCTATTTTAGAATTACTGAATCGGTATGAAGCCCATAGGAATCAATGGGAAATACCGATTCGGTATTTACAGAATCGGTAAATACCGAATCCTGCAAGGGTGCAGGGGGTGTCACTTTGACACCCTCTAGCACTCCAAGTACAGGCTTGTGTGACATGTGGCACACATACATGCCCTAAGGGCATGTCTGTGTGTCACATGGCACAGGTGTACATGCACAGATGTGCATGTACACCTGAATTCGGTATTTTACCACCCAATTGTATTGGGTGGTAAAATACCGAATTCTGAAGGCCTGTAGCACTGTAAACAGTGCTACCTACATCTGGGATTTACCGAATCGGTAACATTACCGATTCGGTATTTTACAGAATCAGTAAATTTACAGATTCGGTAAATTTACCGATTTTGTAAAATAATGGCCCCTACATCTCAATACCCAGTTACCGGTCGGTAACGGCCGATTTCTGGCCCCTACTTCCTAAAAGTGGTATTTTCAAACACAGAATGTAAAAATCACCTTTACTAAAAGATGCATAATTAGATTCTGAGTACAGGCATACAACATGTTATTTTCCTACCTAGTTCCCAGGGCCAGTTAGGTTTATAAGATGTTATAAACAAACTTCCCATTCTGTCCTATGGGGAACAGGTAGCCTCACAATAGTGAAAAACGAACTGGGCTGTAATTCACTATCAGGACATGCCACCACACCAGGGCATGTCCTACCTTTCACATACACTGCACCCTGCCCACAGGGTTACTTTGGGTCTACCTTAGGGGTGCCTGACATGTAAGAAAAGGGAAGGTTAGAGACTGGCCAGTGTGTGCAAGGGCCAAGTCGACATGACAGCTAAAAAAGAGCGCAGACTCTGCTCTGGCAGGTCTGAGGTACCTTTTCCGGGCTACTCATGTGGATGGCACAATCCGTGCTGCAGGCCCACGCATAGCATTTGGTTCCCAGGCCGTGGCACACTCAGTGCACTTTACTAGGGGCTGACAAGAAATCCAAACATCCAATCATGGAAACACCAATCCATAACATACTTTACCCCAGGAGCAATTGCACTTTACAACTGATCTGCAGTGCGAAAATAGCGCAGAAACACTACTCTAGCAAAAACAGAGTCAAAACCGGGAGGGCAGAAAGCAAAAACTCAGGGGAAACACGCCAAAAGATTGCAAGTCTAACAGAGTCCTTACCAGCTCTCCATCTAAGTAGATTCTAGTAAATTTACACTTGCTAGGACCAACACATATGGAGTGGCATAAGGGGGTAAATTTAAGTTAAGAGGCGAGTTGGGAGAAATGCTCCCAAATAGATCCTGTAAATGATGGAATACACTTTTCATAGTACCCTTTTTAGGCCTTAAGACTCTATCCTCAGTGGACTGAACCTTTGGTGGAGCGCAAGTCCTTTCGCCATTATCTAGAGCATTCTTATAAATATTCCCTTTAGGAATTGCATTACTTTTCAATTTACCTTTAATGAGGGAATAATACATTTAATTTCTTTAACAACCTTTAAACTGATTATGGCTGGTGCTTCCACCTCTTTAAGCGTGATTAACAATATGTCCAGGGAATCTCTTACCAGTACCTCAACAGTTGTTAATGAAGACTGACCTTCAGCCATTATAGTATTATGAAAAGTCAAAAGTTCATGTTTATCCAGTCCACAACTGCTGAACCTGCGTTTAGGATGTTTTATATTTTACCCTTGGGAGGATGAATAACATCAAATCGTGGAACAATCTGTATACACCTGTGGGACTTGGCACAATGCGAGAACTTTATTTTGAACTCAGAATGGAAAAAAGAACTGTCTGTTCTTATGTAAAGGAATCAAAAGGAATGCTTGTCAAAGGTCGATGATCGTAAACCACTCAGCATCACAGGGTATTTGGAAAAGTATTACAGCAGAACTCAGTGCAGTAGGACAGCATTGGACAACAATATTATTGACCTGTTCCAGTTCCTGCACTATCCTCCACTTTTTATCCGGCTTCTGCTAATCCATTGGAGGTGAACTGCAGGGACTTTGTAGTATCTACTTTAAGATGCCTTGTTCCACCATGGATTCAATCTAGGGAGTAATTATAGCTATCGCCTCTTGTGAGAAGTTGTATTGGGGCATTCAAAGATACTCTGCATTTTTTATTGTTATTCTCAAAGGTTTAGCATCTTTGATTAGGCTAATATATTTCTTAGAGAAATCTCAGACTTCATGCTTCATGCAGTTCTTGAAGTAAGGGGACAAGTATTCCTTTGTCAAAACGATATATAACCCAATGGCTGATTTTTGTGTACTCATTTTAAAGGCTGCCTCCTCCTCGTCTCTTCAGTCTACAGCTCGACACAATCCAGTGTGCAATAGATCACTCAGTTTAACTTGCAGAGGAGATCCCTGCCCAATAGATTGACTGAGCTCCAATCACATATTCCGAACTGATGGTTCTGCCATTCACTTTTCCATCCATATATAGGCCATTATGGTCTACCTAAAAGACTCTGACAAGTATGCACTGTGACACAAAGTTACTCAGATTTATCCTTTCTGCATTTTCAGCACTTGATGTGGTACCTAGAAATGATATACGTAATAGGTATGGCAAGACTCTTTGAACTCTTGAGTAGTTCTTGATATTTTCAACCAACCATTCTTTTTCTACGGAACCTTGATTTTCAAAAATTGTATTACCTGATGGTACTTTTCCATGAAAATATGAGAAGGGGAATTTGTTTGAGCAACTCTCATTGGTTCATCAGTCAGCCACAGTACTGTTACCTTGCACTCAGCCCACAAATCACTGGAAAACAAAATATCAAAGATAGTATTCAAATCGTTCCAAAGCACATTTGAAATGTTTACACGTCACTTAACCTGTGTGTACCAAAGGTCAGGACTTTTTCGCAGTTTTGGAAACTGATTTGTAAATGTGAAAATATCACAACAATTCCTGGTGACATGCACATTTCCATCCCCATGCATCTCTATCAAAGGATAGTCACAGCTACATTGTAGAAACGTGTAAAGATATTGGTTACATAGGTGTATTTGAGTATAATTAAAATGAATGACACATAACACAAAGAGGGGTTCTGGCTTAATTCAATTGAAACGTTATTCCATGTTTTGGGAACAAAATCGGAGAATGAGCTGGCTATTATTAATCATAAATCTTACCCACCAGATGCTCATGAACAGCAGCAGCCATAAAAATAGAAAATCCCACGAAATATTTTGTTGGGACGGAAACGTCCTCTGCATGGTAAAGATGTGTACCCCTGCCCTGAGCGCCCAGCTGAATTGTTGTCTGGATCCCTAAGGCTGATTTTTCTGTCATAGGTGAAAATCGATTCTGTGTGTGCACCATGAGATAGGCCTGTCTCATGGATGGTAGTCTTGTTGGACCGGGAGGGGCACCCAAAGAACTACTCTCATAGAGGTGGAAGGTTACTGCCTTCACCAGGAGTTAAATAGCAGAAGTGCAGTGCTGGCAGCTTACTGTAGAATGATTAGAAGTAGTGACCAGGTCTTTTTACCCTGTGTCATTATAGGGAGGTCTACCAGATCACTCACCTTTTTAAAAGTACTGCTGCTGTGTGTTTAACTCACCCTTGTCCTACATCAGGTAGATGTAGAAGTGCATGCATAGGGAACAAGTGCTGAATGCATGTGAGTGCACAGGAAATATTCTACACTAAGAGTGTAGTGTGGAACAGTGGGCACATAGTAAATGTGTGTGCTCTGGCAGAGGGTGTTTAAAGAGACACTGTTGTGCAGTGCATAGAGACTGTAGAATTGGACAGAATGTACAGACTGAGTTCATGTGTTGCATGAGTAAATGCTATTGATAGCATAGGACATGAGCACAACAACACTAAAGAGTGGAGTGTGCTGTGAATGCATGTTGAGTGATGAAATGCTTGCACTGGTACATTGCAATGAGAACCGTGGGTTCCATTTTGGGAAGCCCAGGCCTGCTTGGCGAAAACATAAGGAGCAAAAGGAAACTTATAGATACAGAATTGTATACTGCTGCATTCCTGAAAGCTGGGCTAGACAAACACTAGATGAGGGGGAGCTAGGCTCTCCCTGTGCATTTCAAAGGACCTTTGATTCAAAGACAGATCACATGTAAAGGGCCTGGATACTTCTCAGAAAGATGGAGATCAGGCTGATAAGGAATCATAAAGGATAGGGCTGATGGCCCCTGACTAACCTTTGATGCACTGATCGCTGTGGCTAACATCCATATGTGAACTCTTGTCACTTCCATGAATCTAGTAGTGGGTTAATCAGCTTTGGAATCATACCTGCTGCTTTTTAGGGGCATCTGCAATTTATGTGCCCAATTATGTATCGATTGCATTAAAGTCATATATATGCAGTGAATGCTGCAGCCACAGAATCAAACAATAATCATAATAATGAAATTTTTACACATGATTAGTGTTGTTGCAGTGGGCGGCAATACAGTGAACATTTACATTCTTATCACCACATTTAAAGGTACACACCATAGAACAATGAAATACCACTCTCTACAGGCCCCCTTTAGTCAAAAGTGTTTTTGGGTGTTGCTTTGAATTTACCTTTTGCATGATGGTTTATTCTGGCGCCCTCATTATGGTGTACCCTAGTATCTGAGTAGAACAGATAAGCGGCTGCACCTGCCCTGTTTAGTAGCACAACATGTGTCACAGGTATAGCCAAAATTAGACGTGCCAATAACATACCTACTGAGTAAAAAGAGCAGGAATGATGTAAAGCAACATAAAGGTACACACATAAACTGTGGGCCTGATTCACAAAGGTAAACATGCGCCTTTGTGTAATTTTACGATTGTTTGCTATTCACAAAGGTATTTTACGAGTGGTATCTTTAAAAGTGCAGAGTCTCAGTACATAACAATATGGAACAGTCCTATCTTTTTGTGTGCGGAGACTCTGGTCTCGTAAAGACACTACTAAAATACCTTTGTGAACAGCAAGCAATCATAAACTTACACTTTTCAAACAAAAATGTAAGTTTACATGTGTGAATCAGGCCCAAAGTTAGGTTGTAACGTTTTGCTTTTCTAGCGTAATGGGAATACGTAACGGATTTCACAGTTATTTCCCACAGCTCTC
Source organism: Lissotriton vulgaris (assembly GCF_964263255.1). NCBI lineage: Eukaryota > Metazoa > Chordata > Amphibia > Caudata > Salamandridae > Lissotriton > Lissotriton vulgaris. The sequence goes on from NC_141691.1 coordinate 1,183,155,369, forward strand.
TTTTGTTGGGCAGCACACAAGAATGTGCTTCTTAATTTCAGCGTGATGCCTGTCAAACTGGCTTCGAAGTTTGTCCTTCCTGGCTCCAAGTATGTTTGTGTCAACCATTTCCTATTTCCAGTTTATGGTCATTAATTCTGTACTTGATGAGTGCCCTTCGTTTTTGTATGTTGTTGACCGAGTGATATAGTATGTTTGTTTGTGGTAACTTCACATGGATTTATATCATCCCAGCTTGGTCTTCTGTACTTTTCGTTTGCAATGTCTGATGCATTGGTATGTGTCAGTTTCCCAGCATGTTCTTCCCTTCAGTACTTATTAACATGTAAGCATTGTAAATGTAATTTTAACATTGATGTAGTACTGAACAATTCAGGTATTTGCATATTTTAGGAAGGAATTCAGAAATGTTCTCAGGAAAATGTAAACAGTTTGCTTCCTGGGGTTACTCCTTCAGTTGATGCACAATTCAGATTTTTGCGGCAATCACAGAAAACTCCACGAGTGGTCTTACATATATGTGGAAATCTGTGACATGTTGAGATTTAAAGTAGCATTCTAATGCCATAGTTACTGCTCGTAATTGTATTTATTAGCAAAATTATGCATAAATCTAACGCACGTTCATTTCGTAAAATAAACTGATTTTGTTTCTCTAAAAAAAAATCCAATAGGTCAAGTCCTTAAATCTCTTAAATTTGAGGGTGCGACTTCCATATTCCCACCATGTGAACAACATTTTACCTGCCCGGCTAGTTGTAAAAGTGTGTTCTGTTCCGTGGTAGCAAACTACCTACAAAGAGCGTGTGGAATTACCACAAATGTTTAATATATGGGTGGTAGCCAACCTTCACAAGTGGACCCACCCAGAAACTACCATGCACCTGAATTTTTAAATGTGGCAATTCCACGATATTGACAAAATTTCTGCACTGACAATTTCATTTGTGAGAAGGAACACCTGCCCTCTGCAATGAAGAGCAGCAGAAATGCAACTTTACCCTCCAAATAGTTTTTGACACCTAATTGAAATTAAGTCCACAGTTATCATTAAGACTCAGATCCTCGCTGATTTTTAACATAATGATCACATTTTAAAGTTGTTTTTAAATTTAATATTTGCTTCGTGTTGTACCATATTTGAAGGGTCAGCATTTGTACAGTACTAGCAACCTAGAAATCACATAGATTTGTCATGATAAACAGCAGCAACAACCACCATGCGATTTATTCTAATAATAATATTTATTATTATATTTATTATTATTATTATTTTCACTACTACTGCTATCACTACTCAAACTTCTACTACTACTATGACTACTACTACTACTACTACTAATACTACTACTACTACTACTACTACTACTACTACTACTACTACTACTAATAATAATAATAATAATAATAATAATAACCACGACAAAATAGATTGATAGCGAAGCTGGGAGTCAGACATCGCACTAATGGTTTTTACACTGAATAATTTGAGACATTTTCCTCATTTCTTAATGGCTCAAATATTTGAATATTTACATAGAGCTGTTGTCACCTTGTAGTCTTGTCTCTCAAAATCTTAAATCTTAAAAGTCACCTTAGACTTGTCAAAAATTAAATTATGGACCTTCCAAAAATAAGAAACACCTTAAAAGTGACATCTGATAGCACTTATCATATTTTTTTCCTGGCCTTTAAACATATCATTGTATTTGAACATTGTGACCTTTTAAATGCTGTTCGATTGTTGCACTGAGAGTCTAATTTCAAAATACCGGCGGCATTTTGTACCAGTGCTGCTTTAAAGGCCCTCCCATAATGCTTCCCAGACCACCACATGGAGCCAAAACCGCTGACTTGAAGGAGAAACAGCTTTGAGTGAAAGAGGGCATGACAGATGACAGTACAATTAACAGAGTCTCAGAGTTGTAACGGAATTTGCTAGGAAAGGAGGCAGAACAGCAGCCTAGCAGGCAGAAATACCGGATTTGTGATGATATAAGCAACTACAGTGCATTACGAATGAAGAATGAATGGAGACGTGACTAAAAGGTTTACATGTCCTATTAAGTTAAGAAAGAAATGGAACCTTTTCATTGAATACATTCAAAACGTAAATTGTGAATACCAACTCGCCTCTTTGAGCACTTCCCACTTTGCGATGTATTTCATTTTTCTTTGAGAAAATCATTAACCCCTTCGCTGCGGCGGCTATTCCGCCGCAGCGCTAAGGGGGTGGGGCGGCCGCGCAGCGGCTTCATACTAGTGACGGAACCCCTCCGTCACGGTTCGCGGGTGAGCTGTGCTTGTGACGGAACGGTTCCGTCACGAACCCGCCCGCCCATTAAAGCGTCAGCGCAGGCGCGTAATCAGCGCCGCGCAGGAGCGGCGAGCGGGCCGTGACGGAACCGTTCCGTCACAAGCACAGCTCACCCGTGGCTTGTGATGGAGCGGTTCCTTCACAAGCATGGAAGAGGTTAACAGAAGTGATTACCTTACCTACTGCGATTAAAAAATGACAGGGCACATTTACGAGCCCCTATCCCCACCACAACGTCACTTTTCTCGACGTGGTGGCGATAAGGGCTTCGCCTTATTCACATGGTGGCGTTGAGCCACTTATAGTGGATTAATGCCACCTTGTGGAGAAGGCACCATTTTGCGCTATACTTAGCATGAAAGGGGCGGACAAGGGGTGTTGCGGAGGGCGTTCCACTGCAACAGACATTGATTTTGATGCTGTCCCATATTAACAAGGGTGGAGTAAATATGGTGCAGCGCCAAAATTAAGACCAGGTATAACCTGGTCTTACCCTGGTGCATAGAGGAGAAATGTTGAATTTCGCCTCGTGTTTGCTGTTTACATGTGTGCTGCATTGTCCAGCACACATAGAAACAGCAAAAAACCATTGATTATTTATGTGCAAGAAGGTGTATACCTTCTTGCCCATAAACAATCATTTAAAACAATTATGTTTTGCAACTTCTACGTATGCTGCATTAAGCAGCACACATAGAAGTTTCAAAACGCCATTTCAGATTGTTTATGTGCAAGAAAGGACACCTTCCTGCACATAAACAATCATTCTCCTCAATGCAGGCACCGTTGCACTATGGTACAAGGGTGCCTGCGTTGGTGCTAGGCAGCTTAATAAGTGCCAGCGCAGGGGGAAACGCAAGGCTACACCGTATTCTTGTAAATATGGTGCAGCCCTGCGTTTCAGAAGTGGTGGAGCACAGTGTTAAGCCAAGGAGGCCAATGCCGCGCTCCGATAGTTTGGGGGACCGAGTTTACTCCGTCAGGATGGAAGAGGATAAAACCTCAGCCATCCCGAGAGACCTCTGCGCACCATCCCTCTGGAACAGTCTCTTCATTATATCAAAAAAGGGGGAACAGGGGTTGGACAATTTTTAACGGGGTCCAATGTACATGTCCTATGACGTAGAAAGCAACAAAGGTTGTACAGAGTTCCCCAAAAGGGATTTAACTAGAGTAACTCATTAGAACCTCTCTCTTAAGGGGTGTGATAGAGCAGGGAAAGTGGAAGTCCCTTATCGGAATCAAGGATGCCTCACACAAGTCAAAGGTTGGATGACTACTGTCAACCCACCCGATGATTGTCCAGTGTCATCATTAGCTTCCTGCTCCTACGGCAGGCTGGCGATGCAATGCCCGTCGGGCAGCACAAAGTGCTGCACTTTAGCGGAGATCTTTTATTCCTTTTGCCAATGAGTGCATGTGTGTGAGGGACCTAGGAGGTGCAATAAGTGAGCGTGAGTGAGGTTAAAAAAGGTCAGTAGAGTCCAATAGGGGAAACTTTAATAGCATGGCTCACTGCCTAATTAAAATACGTGAAAAGGTGAGGGGTATCAAGGCGTGTCGGTAAGGGTAATCAAGCCTTATTCAACCCTCAGTCCAGGTGTGGTCGACATGTTTCATGCCTCTAAGGCAATTCATCAGGACCAATTGCTCATAAAATTGCTAATGGATTCCCCAATAATTAAGGAATCAAGTATACGACCTGTAAAGTGTCGCAGAATCAACCCTTCATTGAGGCCCTCCCTGGGACTAGAGAAGGAGACAAAATAAGAGTACAGTCAATAGTATTTTTGTTACCAAAGACGTTGTTGCATGTGACAATAGCATGCAAATCATTGTGTATTAAAGGGGGTCACAACCCCTGTGAGTTTATCACACTTGTGTCAGAGAGGGTACAAAGGAGTATAAAACAAAATGAAGTGAAATATGTCCTGCCAACAGTCGACATTGGTGAACCGCAATTGGCGTGCATTATATCTGATCACAGCTAGGCAGCGTGCCACACCGTGCTGGGTGACACATGTGTGTCATGCAGGCATCAGTGGTGTGTTCGTACACACCAACAATTAAAATGTGAAGAGGCACCACTAAAACAACTGATTAAGTACAAAAAGGCATAGCTCACACTGATATAGTGATAACGCTTGTGGTGAATTACCCGGGTGAGTAATAAGTCATGAACATGCGGGTAGTAGCGGAAACGCAACGCTTACCCGCAGTCCCTGGTTGGTTGTCCCAACGGCTGACCTGGTGGGGCCAGTGCTATGTGGTTTGCACCTAGGAAGAAAGCAAGTTCACCGCTCGTCAGGAGAGTGGGGAGCGGTGGAGCTTACCGTCATTGCAGGTTCCAGTCAGTGTATATTCGTGGCAATCGTCAGTACGATGCCTCGGGTGAGCTGCGCGTAGGTTCAGCCTACCTTACCTGACTAGCTTCTGGCAAGGCGTGTAATCACCTACCCCGCCCACAACGGTGCAGCCGCAGGATCGCCGGTAGAAGCGGAATGCCTACCAGCCGCTACACATAGCGGGTCGCGCGGGCGCCGTGGGGGGCGTGTCCCGTAGGGGTTGCTAGGAGACGCGGCGCGCTGGGGCATGGAAAGCAAAGATTTCCACATGGGTATTGGCTCATAACATTGGGCGCCATCTTGGAACGGGTTAGAACAAGAGTGCATCAATGTTACAGTTAACTCGGCGTTTTAGGGCATTGAAAACAAGGATATCCATGCGTGTATTAGCTTGTAACATTGGGCGCCATCTTGGAACGGGTCTGGGAGCCAGGTACATTAAGGTAACAGTTAATGCCTTGCTGGGAAGGGTAGCGAACTCATGGAGTATATTATCTGGCCAGCATAGTCCAGGGCACAGCATCATTAAGGCCAGATTCATCAGTATGTAGGCAATGAACCCATCTTTGTTCCATTTTGAAGAGGGCCTGTTGATTTATTGAGGGATGGCATTCCAGGACAGTCCATTGCAAGTTCTCAGCCACATGATTTTGTTGTCTGCAGTGCTCATACAGTTTGGTGTGGGTCTTTTGACATCGGATATTGCTATTATGCTCCATGATGCGTAGTTTCACAGGACACATCGTCATCCCAATGTAGATCATCTTACAGGGGCATATGAGTACATAAATACAACGTGAGCTATTGCAATTAGTGTGTCTATTGATGTTCCAAATGAAGTTCCTGGGTAGTTCAATAGTTTTGCCCTGGATTGTTTGGGGGCAGACTACACATGATCCACAGCGGTGGTGTCCAACGACCGGTGGAAGGTCCCACAAGGTATTAACCGGTCGTGTGCTTGATTTTTTAGGGCGAGTGTGAATCAGGGTGTCTTTGAGATTCGCCGTCCTCTTGAATGCAAAACGCAGGCGAGGTAATTCCATGCCAGCTGTATTGAGAATCCCCCAATGTGAATTCACAATCTTTTTTATGAATGTCGAGTGCTTAGTATATAACGTGACACATGTGATTGTATCCTCTTTTTCCTTGGTGTGGACTTCAAGCAAGGACTCTCTGTTGTTGTTAAGCGCTCGTTTGCATGATGTCTTAAGCAGCCGTGTAGGGTAGCCCCTATCTTGGAGCTTATGTTGCAGGATACTTGCTTCATGTTTGTAGTCCTGGACAGAACTGCAGTTTCTCCGTATACGGAGAAATTGCCCGAAGGGTAAGTTCTCCCTCAGTGCTCTCGTATGGTGACTATTATATAGGAGCAGACTGTTTCTATCTGTCTTCTTCTTATACATGGTGGTAGTGATCGTTGATGGATCCAATTGGATCGTCAGATCTAGAAACGGTATGGATGTCTCAGAGATAGTGCCCGTAAATTTTAAGAAGGGGTTCTGTTGGTTGATCCACAGACAGAAAGCCTCACAGCTAGCCCGGTCACCTTTCCAGAAAATCAAAATATCATCGATGTATCGACGCCAGAGTGTAAGGTTATCTCGGAAGGGGTTTTGTTCTGGAGGGTAGATGTGGTTCTTTTCAAAAGAGGCCATATAGATACACGCCAGGCTTGGGGCAAATGTCGAACCCATCGAGGTCCCACTGACCTGATGATACAGTTGTGATTCATATCGAAAAACGTTCTCAGTCAGGGCTATGTGTGCCAGCTCCATGATGAAGGCAATGGGAGTAGGGGAGATCCATTCTTCCTGTCGCATCAGTGAGTCCACGGCTTCTAGTGTGGCTTGCTGCGGAATGTTGGTATACAACGCCTCAACGTCTAAAGTCAGGAGTAGGTCGACGTCTTCCCTCCCATCGATGTCATTGATCAAACGTAGGACGTCTCTAGTATCTTGTAAATACGACAGAATCTGCTTCACCAATGGTTGGAAGAAGGCGTCACAGAATTGGGACAGAGGTTCCAGCAATGATCCGATGCCAGAGACAATCGGTCTCCCCGGGACTGGAGTAGTGCCCTTGTGAATCTTGGGGAGGGTGTAGAAATAAGGAGTAACCGGATCCGTTGTTACTAAAAATTCAGCTTCCTTCTTGCTGATCCATTCGTTGGTCTCAGCTTCAATGACGAGGCTAGTGATGGTGGTCATTAGCCATTTCGTGGGATCCTCCATCAGTGGTCTGTAATGAGTGGTATTAGACAACTGTCGTCTACATTCACAGTCATAATCCTCATAAGTTTGTATGACTGTGGCACCCCCTTTGTCAGCTTGTTTGATGACAATAGAGTCGTCCCTGCCCAGATCAATGGACGCTTGTCGTTCTGCAGCTGTTAAATTGTGGAAGGGTTTCAACTTTGGTTTGTTTTGCATGCTGGTAAGCACTGCCCGTTCGAAGGTGAGAACCTCCGGTGGGACCATTCCATCGTTTGGGGTGAATGTAGAAGGTTTTTTCAGACCAGTGTCTAGAGTGGGAAGTTCCGGTCGATTGTCAAAAAACGCTCGAAGTCGTATTTTTCTGAAGAATTGTTTCAGTTCGATAGTTTCTTGGAAAGAATCCGGGGTCGGGGTGGGGACAAACCCAAGGCCTTTCTCTAGAACTCTTTTCTCCGTTGGTGAAAGAATTTTCTTTGACAGGTTGACGATCAGACTCGTCTCCCCCTGGCTGCTACACTCCTGGTCTCCATTGAGGTTGATGTTGGCGGCTGGTCCTGCCACTGCACTCCTTTTTGCCCGCCTCGCTTTCGCCCTCTTCCTCTGCCCCAACCTCTGCCTTGAAAAGGTGGCGGATTGAGGGGGTAAAATTGTGGCGGGCCTTGCGGGAAAAAGGGATATTGCCAAGCTGGTGTCATATGAGGAGGACCGTGGAAGACTGGGCCTTGTTGGTACCCTTGTTGCCAAGCGCGTGGTGGGGCTCGTGAATTCCTAGCAGGATATCCCCCGCTCGAGTCGCTGTTTGTTGATCCCCCTCTCTGATCGCTGCCTGAGTTCTCATCGGAAGAGTAGTTATTCTTCTTCCCTTTGAAACCGTCCTTGAGATAGGGGTAGACTTTTTCTTTCTCAAACTTGGCAATGTCTTTCTCAAGTTTGGTAGTTTTTTGTTTTAATAAGAACTCATGGTGGTCAGACATTTCCTGATTAATCTCACTCAGCTTGGTGGTGAATGCCGTTTTATTATTCTTGGAAGTTACATTTTTCATGGAGGCCTCCAGGGCTGAGATCTTTTCCAACAAGGCTTCAGAAAGGCGTTTTGCTGTTTGACTGATCAGGAATAGTAAATCCTTTGTACACTTCCAGGATACCTGGCACCAATCCACTTTAAAGCGTTTATCTTCCAAAAATAATCTTGGGACTATGTTGACAATTAGGCCCTGTGGGGCTATGTTGCTCCTCAGGTATTCCGTCATCATGACCCCATGGATCGTGATTCTTATAAGGTCTTTTTTCATTTCAGTCAGGGTCGTCCATTCATCTGAAGATGTACTGGATGTGGAGACCGGAGGGTTAGTTAGTATAGACGGCGTTGTTCTCAATGCCTCGGCTATGGTGTCCTCATTAAAGCTTAGACCCGGAACATCCTCCATGATGGTGTCTGGAGTCTCTGTGCGTTATCAAATGTGATGCGAAGGACTATGCCGACCAGAACAGTGCTTGTTTAAGTGGTACCTAACTAGGCAGTAGATACTGACTAGGGATGGACCAGGAGAGGTGAAGATTCTTCACCACTGGTAACCTGAATGGGTTCCCGTGCAGAATGCACGCTAGGAATTATATCAAAAAAGGGGGAACAGGGGTTGGACAATTTTTAACCGGGTCCAATGTACATGTCCTATGACGTAGAAAGCAACAAAGGTTGTACAGAGTTCCCCAAAAGGGATTTAACTAGAGTAACTCATTAGAACCTCTCTCTTAAGGGGTGTGATAGAGCAGGGAAAGTGGAAGTCCCTTATCAGAATCAAGGATGCCTCACACAAGTCAAAGGTTGGATGACTACTGTCACCCCACCCGATGATTGTCCAGTGTCATCATTGGCTTCCTGCTCCTACGGCAGGCAGGCGATGCAATGCCCGTCGGGCAGCACAAAGTGCTGCACTTTAGCGGAGATCTTTTATTCCTTTTGCCAATGAGTGCATGTGTGTGAGGGACCTAGGAGGTGCAATAAGTGAGCATGAGTGAGGTTAAAAAAGGTCAGTAGAGTCCAATAGGGGAAACTTTAATAGCATGGCTCACTCCCTTATTAAAATACGTGAAAAGGTGAGGGGTATCAAGGCGTGTCGGTAAGGGTAATCAAGCCTTATTCAACCCTCAGTCCAGGTGTGGTCGACATGTTTCATGCCTCTAAGGCAATTCAACAGGACCAATTGCTCATAAAATTGCTAATGGATTCCCCAATAATTAAGGAATCAAGTATACGACCTGTAAAGTGTCGCAGAATCAACCCTTCATTGAGGCCCTCCCTGGGACTAGAGAAGGAGACAAAATAAGGGTACAGTCAATAGTATTTTTGTTACCAAAGACGTTGTTGCATGTGACAATAGCATGCGAATCATTGTGTATTAAAGGGGGTCACAACCCCTGTGAGTTTATCACACTTGTGTCAGAGAGGGTACAAAGGAGTATAAAACAAAATGAAGTGAAATATGTCCTGCCAACAGTCGACATTGGTGAACCGCAATTGGCGTGCATTATATCTGATCACAGCTAGGCAGCGTGCCACACCGTGCTGGGTGACACATGTGTGTCATGCAGGCATCAGTGGTGTGTTCGTACACACCAACAATTAAAATGTGAAGAGGCACCACTAAAACAACTGATTAAGTACAAAAAGGCATAGCTCACACTGATATAGTGATAACGCTTGTGGTGAATTACCCGGGTGAGTAATAAGTCATGAACATGCGGGTAGTAGCGGAAACGCAACGCTTACCCGCAGTCCCTGGTTGGTTGTCCCAACGGCTGACCTGGTGGGGCCAGTGCTATGTGGTTTGCACCTAGGAAGAAAGCAAGTTCACCGCTCGTCAGGAGAGTGGGGAGCGGTGGAGCTTACCGTCATTGCAGGTTCCAGTCAGTGTATATTCGTGGCGATCGTCAGTACGATGCCTCGGGTGAGCTGCGCGTAGGTTCAGCCTACCTTACCTGACTAGCTTCTGGCAAGGCGTGTAATCACCTACCCCGCCCACAACGGTGCAGCCGCAGGATCGCCGGTAGAAGCGGAATGCCTACCAGCCGCTACACATAGAGGGTCGCGCGGGCGCCGTGGGGGGCGTGTCCCGTAGGGGTTGCTAGGAGACGCGGCGCGCTGGGGCATGGAAAGCAAAGATTTCCACATGGGTATTGGCTCATAACATTGGGCGCCATCTTGGAACGGGGTTAGAACAAGAGTGCATCAATGTTACAGTTAACTCGGCGTTTTAGGGCATTGAAAACAAGGATTTCCATGCGTGTATTAGCTTGTAACATTGGGCGCCATCTTGGAACGGGTTTGGGAGCCAGGTACATTAAGATAACAGTTAATGCCTTGCTGGGAAGGGTAGCGAACTCATGGAGTATATTATCTGGCCAGCATAGTCCAGGGCACAGCATCATTAAGGCCAGATTCATCAGTATGTAGGCGATGAACCCATCTTTGTTCCATTTTGAAGAGGGCCTGTTGATTTATTGAGGGATGGCATTCCAGGACAGTCCATTGCAAGTTCTCAGCCACATGATTTTGTTGTCTGCAGTGCTCATACAGTTTGGTGTGGGTCTTTTGACATCGGATATTGCTATTATGCTCCATGATGCGTAGTTTCACTGCAGACAACAAAATCATGTGGCTGAGAACTTGCAATGGACTGTCCTGAGGAACACCTCACTCCAAGTTAATAGTATTTACCAGGGTGGTATACCCCATCCTATCCTGCACTGCTTGTAATCAGGACCTCACCTGTGTCAATTCAATTGAATTCAAAAATGCTTTATATCGGCAAAGCCATAAAAGTTTTCCATCAATACAATAATAATCAAGCTTCCTGATGCAGTCTTTACTAGTAACACTTATCATGTATTGCAGTCTAAAAACATTTCAATGGAGACATTTCTACACATAAATATACAAAATGAAGATTATTTAAAACTAGCAAAAATTGAAAAATCCCAATTTTGCCTAAAGTAGAAATCATCATTTAAAAGCTTGCCTTTTTTTAGCTCACTTCCCCCCCAGAACCATAGTAATTGTGCTAAAATACAGTGCAGAAGAATCCGGTCTTAGTATCTTCAAGGCGATACGGTGGCACAAAGTTCCCATAAGCCTATACACTGGTGCCTGCCATGCTGAGAAAATCTAGGCATACACCGGACATACAAATAACACATGTGGTACGGTCGCCTCTTGGTCAGGGCAATACTGGCAGTTACCTGTCAGAGCCTGACACCTTAGCCGTAAATGATTTCAAGGGGAGAGTACCTACTCTAAATTGATGATATAATTTCATATCTATCAGGCCAGTAATTCGATCCCAGTGCATCTCAAGTGGTCTCAAGAACTATCCAAACCTTGCTGTAATGTTGCACTCACTGGAGTGGGAATAGTAAGTTTTACCTCCCCACTATCCAGCACTTTCCCTACTGTTGCACTCACTGGAGTTGGAATAGAAAGTCAATATTTTATACATTTATATTTTCATGGATATTTTTTAGTCAATATTTGTGTACTTACCTATTTAAGATTTTTTGTTGACTATATATTTTACTAGATATTTTTAATATCAATATTTTTAACATTGATGTTGTGTCAGTGAACCACCTAAATAATATCTAAACAGTAAAAAACACTCAAAAGACAATGCACTATAAACATACAACAACAAAACACTGTGCTAAACCGAAACCAGGGACATACTTAGGACACTATATGCCATTTGCTATCACTAAAGAGTACCAAAGACACAATAAAACAAAAAGCAACACAGTGAAATTCGGAACCTGGTGCGAACACTATATACCATTTGCTAGCACTAAGTAGTACTAAACATTGGAACACTCCTTAAATTGAAAACGTAGGATATTACTGTTGTGGCGACTTTAATAATGGAATGGTTTAAGCAATGGACACCAACATGTACTGTTTACGATTATTCCATAATTCTGAAAATGTCATTGGAAAATAAAAGATTTGCATGTTCTCCAAAGCTTGAACTCAATATTGTAAAATGTATTTACATAATGTTCGTGAAGATATACAAATATACAAAGAACATGTATTAAAAGAGGCCCACATCTTTCCCAGTTGCCTAGTCTTAATTTGCAATTGGATATTAGTTGATATATCCCCTGCAATCAATAATTTCTGTTCCCTTCCAAGACCTATGCACATGGGAAGATAACTCCTCCAGAGTGGCTAGTCCATTGGAGTACCTCCCTTCTCACAGCAAATGAAAGAGTGTCCCTAGGGATGAAGAGATCTGCAGTTTAAGAAGTCCTTAGAGTTCTGGGAAAAAGAAGGAATGCAGGAGAATCACAGAACAAAAAGGGAAGTTACAGGGATGAAACAGAGAATCAGATAGTTCTGGACTTGAAACCCTACTAATGATTATCAAAACCATTATATGTATTTGTCGTTGGAATGAAAAATTCACCGGCATGTAACGGACAGGCACCCCTGCCCTGAGTATCCCAGCTGCATTGGTTTCTGTACCCCTGGTACTGACATTTGGTCATGCGCAAACATGGATTATGCATGTGCACCATGACCTAGGCCTGTCTCATGGTAATGCGGTCTTGTTAGATTGGAAGGTGTGCACCAAGTGCTGCCCTCATAGTGATAAACAGCCACTACCCTTGCCAGGAGTGAAGTGACATGAGTGCAGTGGTAGTAGCATACCTGTTTTGTGTATAGTAACGATCAGTAGTTTGAACCGGTCTTTTTACCTGTGATACAAGAGTAGTGCAAACCAGACCGCCCATGTAAAGATCCAGTGCTGTGTAATTAACTAATCCTTGGCATGCAGAGATTGTGTGTAGCACAGGGCAGCACGTGATACTTGCATGTGGGTGCTGGGATGTTTCTGTGTCTGTGTATGGTATATAACATCGAGGCCTGTGGGTGGTAAGTACTGCAACTGCTTGAGTGAAGACATTGATTGCTGACATGGGAACACACACTGGAGGAAGAGGAGCATAGAATCTTCTGTGCACATCAAAGGTGTCTGTAATTTCAGGTAACACTGATAGTCAGTGGGGTCTGAGTTCATTGTCAGGGAGGTTGTAGGACTGGTAAGGCTGGCACTGTGGACCAGGAATCTTATTTGATGGGAAGGTTTAGGCCTTTGAATCTTTCTGATGCTTATTTCAGTAGAGGCTAACAGCTAAAAGTGATCCCAGTTACCCCCTTGGTCAGTGTTGTGGGTCAATCAGAACTGAAGCCTCTCCTGCTGTGCTAATCTGTCCCTTTAATAAAAGATAGAACAGAGGAGATATCACTTCAAATGAGCTGACATCCAAAACTGGAATTTCAAAGGACCAGACAGTAAATCACATTTATTTTTGGATTTGGGATGTAAAGGTGGGAGCATGAGTTCCACACATTGTTAGCAGCACTTTTCATCAAAAGAAAGATTACCATGAATTCGGGCAGATGCATCTACGGTCTGTCAGTCTTCCAGCTGGGTGAGGGGCCAAGAAAAATTGACCAGTGACTGAAGCGCCTGCCTTCTTCCTGTCTGCCAATATCAGAGTTCTCTTTGAAGAGGAGGATGGAGTCTGGAAGGAGTGAAGCCCAGTGTGGATCCTGGCAAGTGAATAGCATTGAGCAGAGTGTGAGGTGCCTGGTCCACTTAGGACCGATGTTGCGAGAGAGACATCTGCTCTCCTGCAGGAATGAGTCATCCCTTTAGTGCTGCAGTGAAGTTGCAGGCAGTCACCAGTTGCAAATGCCTTCCTTTATGGCTTTCGCTTGTGTCTATGACCAATATGCCAGGAGGGTGGGGGGTCACTGAGACTCTTGAGGCCATCACCCACTGCAGTTGTCATTGTTAGGGCCATCACCTGTGCCTAAGATCCCTGTATGCCAGGAGGGGGCCTCAGAGACTGTTGGTATTGTTGTCCTCTACTAGGTCCATGTACCTAGTAGAGGGAAGTGGGATCAAGGTCTGAACCCACCCTGTAGCATCACCTCTGTTCCTCCTCTATACCGGCAGGAACAGAGAGGAAGAAGAAGCTGCCCTGCCTGTATGCTGTCACTGCCTGTGACTGCCTCAGCATGCTGCTCCGCCAACCATGAGAGGACACAGCGTAAGTTACTCATCACCAGAACGCAGGAAGATATGCCACAGCTCCTGGACACTTCCAAAGGCCACAATCATATAAGACCCAAGAGGGGCCACAGGTTCTTTTGAGACATGCACAAGCTTACCAGGTTAGCACCAGAAGAGCTGAACATTCAAGGCCAAAGCCAAACCTGGTCTTTGATTTGCACTGGTACCATGGGCAGCACTTGTTGTGGTCACTTGCATATACCTGCCAGGGACATTTTGGTTAATGTGGTTGAGGAGAGAGGAAAGGACCTGCAGGAGGGGATAATGTCTCAACCAGTGCTAGGTGCTAGCCTTGAGAAACTTTATGTGTGGACTATTCAGTGTGCTGTGCTTTGTGTTTATATTTAAATACTGCTTTAAAGTATTGTATTGATTTGTAAGTATTAAGTGCTTGGAAGTATTGGACTAAACAGTCATAATATTGCTTTCAATGTGGGTCCCTTAAACCTTGAGCCTATACCTACCTTGCATCTACCTCCCCTAAAGAGCCATGGACTGCTTGATCCCCACTGAGATTCAAGTGCTGAAGGGGAATGTTAGAACCGGCTGTCTCTAGTTGGCAGAGGTATACACTTCTGACAAATAGGGACACACCTTTTCTAGTCAGGGCAAGGGGATCACACCCTTTGATAACCCCTGCTCACCCCCTTGGTAGCTTGGCAGAGCAGAACAGGCTTATCTCAGAGGCTGTGTGTTAAGCATTTATGACCACGTACAGTAATAAAGTGAATACACTACAAATGAACACGACACAGTAGTATTATAAAAATAAGGATTTTTATATAAGGCTTAGCACAAGACCAAATAACGACAAAAATATACACAATCGTAATAAATACTTTTGGAAAGGAAAAGGTTCAAATGTGGATGCTTCTTTAGGACAAAGTCTTTTCGTATCAAAGCAATTCTTCTTCTTGGAAACACAGTTCTTAGCAACAATGTAACCCACACGGGGGCCACACTACGTCGAGGTAAAGTTAATCCAAAGGTTCGGCGACGACCGCGAGGAGCGCTACGTCGAGCCGGGAGTCACACGGACCCCCAACAACACAGTACCTTGGAAAAGGAAGCACACGATGATCAGCGGCGTCGAGCAATCCGGCGTCGCGTCTTCGGTGTAGACCAGGCCTCAGCAGTCGTCGATGTCGATGGTTCTGTTGCAAGTGTGAGCAGCGCTCACGGCGTCGAGAGGGCACGAGGGCGATGCGATCAGCAGCGGTGCAGACACGAGGTCTCTTGGAGCTGGAGCCGAACTCACTACTCACTGGCGTTGCTGCTGGCGTCGATCGGGCCCGGCGGCCGGCGTCGAGGAAGCGGGACACTTGAGCCGTCACTCACGGTGTCGAGCTGGATTCGGCGACATCCGTCGACGTCGAGATTGCTGGTTCTTTCAGAGGTGCTGGATTCACAGGTTCCAGCAAATAGCACTTTAAGCAGATGAAGTCCTTTAGCCCTGTGACTTCAGCAGGAGACTGGCACTCTTCCAGTCCATGGAGATTTTCTTAGCAAGCGTGAGAGTACACACACAGTTCCTCTCTCCTGGTTCCTTGGCAAAAATAAAGAAGCACTGCAGGATTCCCCCCAGCAAACAGCACACTGGCAGAAGGGGTAGGCAAGTCCTCAGATCAGCAGGCCTCTTGTCCTTGGTTACAGGGTTCCTTGTCAGAAGTGATGTGATTTCTTAGTTCAGGGGTCCTTCTCTCATACCCCTTTTCGGCTTTGATCCCTTTGTCCATGCAGGGGGATTTTCCCAACATCCTGGGTCTGTTGTGGGTGGAGCCAGGCAGAAGCACCTGGCTTATTCACGGAGCAGGGCTGGGTCCTCAGACACCCAGCAGGAGGTGGAGCCAGCATTGTCGCTGGCAGGAGCAGAGCTATCGGCCTCCTGGTAGGAGGTGGGGCTAGGATCGTCCATGGCAGGCACAGAGCCATCAGCCGCTTGGCAGGAGGTGGAGCCAGCATTGTATCAGGCAGGGCAGGCTATCAGCAACTACTCTCCCCCTACTCTCAACGCAAATGTCCCACTCATCCCACACTGACTCATCCAGACCTCTGGAGCCACCCAGCTCCTGTCACACACACGCAAGACCAGCAGAAACCAGAAATGTTTCTAGCCCGCACGTGGGTCTCGCAATGACCGACCCGTAGACATTCCTTTACGAGGCCGCTCTTGTGGGTGGCACAAGACGTGCTGCAAGCCCACGAGCGGCATTTGGATTTGGATTTACAAGCCCCGGCACTCCTGGTGCACTAGACTAGGGACTGATAGTAAACCAAATAAGCCAAACATGGATACAATCGATACATCAATTTACCATAGGGAGCACTTGCGCGGTGGCACTGATCAGCAGTGGCATGGCGCCCAAAGCATTATCCAGCAAAACATCGAATAACAGTGGAGGCAAACAGAAAAAAATGGAGGAGAGACTCAAGCCAATGATGTCAGGTCTAACACGTGTCCTCTCCAGCTGAAATGTGGGGAGAACTACCCTTGACCTAGGGAGTCCTCATCACTAAGGCGGAAAAATCTGGACAGACCATCAGCATTGGCGTGATCTGTACCAGGGCGGTGTTCCACCGTAAAGTCCATCCCCTGTAGGGAAATGGACCACCTCAACAGTTTTGGATTCTCACCCCTCATCTGCATCAACCATCTGAGGGGCCTGTGGTCTGTCTGAACCCGGAAGGGAGTCCCAAACAGGTAGGGTCTTAGCTTCTTCAGCGCCCAGACCACAGCAAATGCTTCTCTCTCTATCGCACTCCACCTCGTTTCCCTGGGAAGTAACCTCCGACTGATGAAGGCTACAGGCAAGTCTCGGCCCTCTTCATTCACCTGAGCTAGAACAGCCCCCACGCCATGCTCTGAAGCGTCCGTCTGGACAATAAATTCTTTCAAAAAGTTGGGTGCCTGGAGTATAGGTGCTGTGCACATTGCAGTTTTCAGGGTATCGAAGGCCGTTTGACAGGCATCAGTCCAGATCACATTTCGTGGCTGCTTCCTGGAAGTCAGCGAAGTCAAGGGGTGCACAATGTTACCGTAATCCTTGACAAACCTCCTGTAGTAACCCGTGAGTCCTAAGAAGGCTCTCACCTGAGTTTGGGTTTTGGGCGGCGCCCAAGCCAGGATGGTATCAATCTTGGGTTGCAGGGGGGCAACCTTGCCGCTGCCTACTTGGTACCCCAAGTACACCACAGAACCCTGCCCAATCTGGCACTTACTGGCTTTGATTGTGAGGCCTGCTCTGCGCAGGGCCAACAAAACTTCCTGGAGGTGGCACAAGTGTTCCTCCCAGCTGGCGCTGAACACTGCGATGTCGTCCAGGTAGGCGGCACTGAAATCCTCCAGTCCAGCCAAGACCTGGTTGACCAACCTCTGGAAGGTGGCAGGGGCATTCTTCATCCCAAAGGGCATCACCCGGAACTGGTATAGCCCATCTGGTGTGGAGAATGCTGACCTCTCCTTTGCCCCATCGGTTAAGGCGATCTGCCAGTACCCAGACGTTAAGTCAAATGTACTAAGGTACCGGGCAGCCCCCAACCGATCAATGAGCTCATCAGCTCTGGGGATGGGGTGCGCGTCAGTGTTCGTGACTGAATTGAGTCCTCGGTAATCCACGCAGAACCGAAGTTCTGGTGAAGCACCAGGCGCTGCAGCCTTCGGGACCAAGACCACTGGGCTGGCCCAAGGACTGCTAGAGGACTTAATCACCCCTAACGCAAACATTTTGGAGACCTCTTCCTTAATGTATGCTCGAACCTTGTCAGTCACCCTGTAAGCCTTGTGCTTCACAGGAGGGCTGTCTCCGGTGTCGACGTCATGGACGCACCAATGAGTGACACCCGGAACCAAGGAAAACAGATCCGGGAATTGTCCCAACAGGTGGCGACAATCCTGTTTCTGCTCAAGGGTCAGTGTGTCAGAGAGGACCACACCATCCACTGACCCGTCTTGCTCTTTAGCGCACAGGAGGTCAGGAAGAGGCTCACTCTCCTCCTCCATTCCAGCATCTGTAGCTAGGAGCATGCCCACTTCGGACCTTTCTAAGTGGGGCTTCAAACGGTTGACATGCAGGACCCGCAAGGGATTCCTGGGAGATTTCAAGTCCACCAGGTAGGTGACATCGCTCTTCTTCTCCACAGCCTTAAACGGCCCAGTCCACCTGTCCTTGAGCGCACAAGGTTCCACGGGGGACATGACCCACACTTCTTGACCAGGCTGAAGCTCTACCAGAGTGGCATTCCGGTCGTACCAACGCTTCATCTCCTCCTGGCCGGCCTCCAGATTTGCCTGAGCAAGTTCTCTGAAGCGCCGAGTCTGGTTCCGAAAGGCCAGCATGTAGCTGTATTCATCCTGGGGAGGTTTCCTGGGAGATTGCTCCCAGCCTTCCTTGACCAGACTCAAAGGCCCTCTTACCGGGTGACCATACAAAAGCTCAAAGGGGCTGAACCCTAGAGACTTTTACGGCACCTCTCGGTAAGCAAACAACAGGCATGGCAAGAGGACATCCCATTTCCGTCTCATTGGTTCTTCAAGACCCATGATCATGCCTTTAAGGGTCCGGTTGAATCTCTCAACCAGCCCGTTTCCTTGAGGGTGGTAAGGAGTGGTGAACTTGTAGGTTACCCCACACTCCTTCCAGACTTCATATAGTTCGAAATGAAGTTGGTGCCCCGGTCTGACACCAACTCTCTGGGGAACCCCATCCGGGAGAAAACACCCATCAGTGCCCGTCCCACCACGGGGGCCGTCACTGTTCGGAGAGGGATGGCTCCCGGGTACCGTGTGGCATGGTCCACCAAGACCAGGATAAACCTGTTGCCCAGGGCTGTCTTGGGGTCCAGGGGCCCAACAATGTCAATACCCACCCGGTCGAAGGGGGTGCTGACCACTGGAAAAGGTTGGAGGGGAGCCTTCTGTTTCCTTCCACTTTTCCCACTTGCCTGGCAAGTGTGACAAGTCTTACAATGGATGTCTACATCCCTGCGCATCTGAGGCCAATAAAAATGGTTGACAAGCCTGTCATAGGTCTTGTCCTGCCCCAGATGTCCAGCTAACGGAACGTCATGAGCCAAACCCAGTAGGAAGGCTCTGAAGCGCTGGGGTACCACCAGCACATGGGCTGACCCAGGTTCAGCAGCCTTAGGCTCGCTATACAGGAGGTCGTTCTCCCAGTACAAAAAATGTGACCCTGACTGATCACCTGAGGATTGGGCTGAGGCCTGCTGCCTCATACCCACAAGAGAAGGGCACACCTTCTGTTCGGCACAGAATTCCTCCCTGGAGGGACCACCATCCTGCTGCCAATGGGTCAGCTCGGGCAGATCTCCCAGTTCGGCAATTTGTTCCCCTGTGGGCTCCAGGGCATCCCCCTCAGGGTCTACCTCCTCCTGGACCACGGGAACTACGGGGGCCAGTTTCCCTCGCCTCCTGCCTCTTCTCTTCACAGCTGGGTCCTGGGCCGTACTTTCAGGCTCCGGGACCCCATCGATACCCTTACTCGCTGTCATCGATCGAGTGGTTGCACACACCCACTCTGGCACACCCAAAATTTTCAAGTGCGCCTCTCTCTCCACCTTAGCCCAAGGGGAGTCTGCTAAATCATTGCCCAGGAGACAATCGACAGGCATTGCGGGCCTCACAGCGACCTGAAGAGTACCTGAAACTCCCCCCCATTCAAAGGAAACCTGAGCTACCTCACACTCTTTCTGGGAGTTGTCAGCAGCTATCACAGGGTAGAATGCGTGGGGAACCACCTGCTCTCTGGACACTAAGTGACACTTGACAGCTGTCACACTCGCTCCGGTGTCTCTGAGAGCTTCCACTCTATGGCCATTAATGGTCACCCACTGCCTATATTTACTAGTGTTACTAGGCAGAGGGGGTGGAGGGACCATTTGCATGTCTCCTGCGGAACCCCTCCCACCAGGGACAACCATCTCCTCCCCTCCCAGGGCTACGCTCGCCAACTGACGGGGGGTGCACTCGGCGGTGCATTCGATTTCTTCATGGGACACTGGGGGTCATAATACCGGTGTCCCGCCTGCCCACAAGTGTAGCAGGTTAGGGGGCCCCTATGAACAGGTTTACCCGTCGGGGCCCCTGGCTTTTTCTCAGGGGGAGGCTGGGAACCTTTCCCTTGGTTCCCTTGGGGATTACTTTGGGGCCCTTTCTGAGACTCCTTCTGTTTACCCTTGTCCCCCCCCCCACTCTTCTGCTGGGGACCCTGCCCACCTTTGGCTGAGTCTCCCACTGGACCCTTGTGGACCCTGGTACTGACCCAGCGGTCCGCCTCTTCAGCAAGTTTTCTAGGGTTAGATATCTTGCTATCAATAAGGTGCTGGCGCAGCTCTGGAAAACAGTTATTAGACAAATGCTCCCAAGCAAACAAATCATAAAGAGCTTCATAGCTTTCCACTTTGCTGCCCTTTACCCAACCATCCATGGCTCTGCAAAAATAAGACACATATTCAACCCACGTCGTACCAGGCAACTTCTTACATTCTCTAAAAGCTTGTCTGTACTTATCGGGGGTTAGGCCATACCGCAACATTAAAGCATCTTTCATATGAGCATACGACATCCTATCCTCAACAGGCATGTCTAACAGGGTATCTCTCCCCTCATTCACAAAGCGACCCCACAACCCCGCTCCCCAATTCTTCTCAGGGACCTGGTGGGCCAACAATGCTAACTCATACGCTTTAAACCACTGGCCAATATCTTCGTTCCTATAATAATCTTTTATCACATCTTTGGGAAAGTAAAACCTACTGTCTGCAGGCACAGATGGGATGCTGCCACCAGAGGGATTCAATTCTAACTTCTTAGCTTGGATATCCAACTCCCTCAACTTGGTATCACGCTCCAAAGCTAACTTCTCTCTTTCAAAATCTAACCTTTTGGTCTCCAAATCAGCTTCTCTTCGACCTCTTGCATTTTCTAACTCCAACTGCCCATTTATCTTTAGCCTTGCCATTTCCATGTTGTATGCACGCTCCTTCACCCTTTCTTCTCGTTCTTCAGGGGAAAGACCTTTGGAGGAAACACTGCTTCCGGGAGAGGACTCAGGCCCATTCACTGGCGCCTCCTCATCCCCTTCCCCTGGCGGTACCACCACCACATCAGAGGGATCTCTGGACTCCAACCAGGCCTCCAAAGCTTTGAGATATTCCTCCTTCAATGAGATGCCTTTGGTAGGAACTTTAAACTGCTTGCAAAAGGATTTCAGTTTCTTCAAGCCGTAGTCGTTTATCTTCGCTCTGTCGAATTCCTCCACAACAACAACAGGGGTAGTGACTCCAGTGTCACTCATGGTCAAAACTGGCAGTGTTAAAAAAATCAAGTTTCGGGAAAGCAGAGAACCAAAAAATGGATCCTTCCAAATTAGATTGTGGTTGCGCTATGGTCTGCTTTCACTATGTAGCGCACACTAATCACTGCACATGGGTCATAAATGCAAGGTTCAAATCCTCACCGCTGCGTCCAATGTTAGAACCGGCTGTCTCTAGTTGGCAGAGGTATACACTTCTGACAAATAGGGACACACCTTTTCTAGTCAGGGCAAGGGGATCACACCCTTTGATAACCCCTGCTCACCCCCTTGGTAGCTTGGCAGAGCAGAACAGGCTTATCTCAGAGGCTGTGTGTTAAGCATTTATGACCACGTACAGTAATAAAGTGAATACACTACAAATGGACACGACACAGTAGTATTATAAAAATAAGGATTTTTATATAAGGCTTAGCACAAGACCAAATAAGGACAAAAATATACACAATCGTAATAAATACTTTTGGAAAGGAAAAGGTTCAAATGTGGATGCTTCTTTAGGACAAAGTCTTTTCGTATCAAAGCAATTCTTCTTCTTGGAAACACAGTTCTTAGCAACAATGTAACCCACACGGGGGCCACACGACGTCGAGGTAAAGTTAATCCAAAGGTTCGGCGTCGACCGCAAGGAGCACTACGTCGAGCCGGGAGTCACACGGACCCCCAACAACACAGTACCTTGGAAAAGGAAGCACAGGATGATCAGCGGCATCGAGCAATCCGGCGTCGCGTCTTCGGTGTAGACCAGGCCTCAGCAGTCGTCGATGTCGATGGTTCTGTTGCAAGTGTGAGCAGCGCTCACGGCGTCGAGAGGGCACGAGGGCGATGCGATCAGCAGCGGTGCAGACACGAGGTCCCTTGGAGCTGGAGCCGAACTCACTACTCACTGGCGTTGCTGCTGGCGTCGATCGGGCCCGGCGGCCGGCGTCGAGGAAGCGGGACACTTGAGCCGTCACTCACGGTGTCGAGCTGGATTCGGCGACATCCGTCGGCGTCATGATTGCTGGTTCTTTCAGAGGTGCTGGATTCACAGGTTCCAGCAAATAGCACTTTAAGCAGATGAAGTCCTTTAGCCCTGTGACTTCAGCAGGAGACTGGCACTCTTCCAGTCCTTGGAGATTTTCTTAGCAAGCGTGAGAGTACACACACAGTTCCTCTCTCCTGGTTCCTTGGCAAAAATAAAGAAGCACTGCAGGATTTCCCCCAGCAAACAGCACACTGGCAGAAGGGGTAGGCAAGTACTCAGATCAGCAGGCCTCTTGTCCTTGGTTACAGGGTTCCTTGCCAGAAGTGATGTGATTTCTTAGTTCAGGGGTCCTTCTCTTATACCCCTTTTCGGCTTTGATCCCTTTGTCCATGCAGGGGGATTTTCCCAACATCCTGGGTCTGTTGTGGGTGGAGCCAGGCAGAAGCACCTGGCTTATTTACGGAGCAGGGCTGGGTCCTCAGACGCCCAGCAGGAGGTGGAGCCAGCATTGTCGCTGGCAGGCGCAGAGCTATCGGCCTCCTGGTAGGAGGTGGGGCTCGGATCGTCCATGGCAGGCACAGAGCCATCAGCCGCTTGGCAGGAGGTGGAGCCAGAATTCTATCAGGCAGGGCAGGCTATCAGCAACTACTCTCCCCCTACTCTCAACGCAAATGTCCCACTCATCCCACACTGACTCATCCAGACCTCTGGAGCCACCCAGCTCCTGTCACACACACGCAAGACCAGCAGAAACCAGAAATGGTTAGACAAGAAAATAGACACTTTCTAAAAGTGCTATTTTCAAACCCAGAGTCCAAAAACCATCCACACCAACGGATGCGTAATTAAACCCGGAGTTCAGGGATATCAAACTCGACATTGCACCATGCTCCCCGAGCCAGCTAGGATCACAGCATTAATAATCCCGGCGGCCCATTCTAACTAATGGAGAGCAGGTTACCTCGCGATAGTGAAGAACGAAGATGGCTGTTGTTCACTATCAGGACATGCCAACTTGGTCAGGCGTGTCGTACCTTATACTTACAACGCACCCTGCCCGTGGGCCTACCATAGGGGTGACTAACATGAAGTTAAGGGAAAGTTTGAAGGGCTGGCAAGTAGGTATACTTGCACAGTCCGCGTGACGGTACTAGCCCGCACGTGGGTCTCGCAATGACCGACCCGTAGACATTCCTTTACGAGGCCGCTCTTGTGGGTGGCACAACACGTGCTGCAAGCCCACGAGCGGCATTTGGATTTACAAGCCCCGGCACTCCTGGTGCACTAGACTAGGGACTGATAGTAAACCAAATAAGCCAAACATGGATACAATCGATACATCAATTTACCATAGGGAGCACTTGCGCGGTGGCACTGATCAGCAGTGGCACGGCGCCCAAAGCATTATCCAGCAAAACATCGAAAAACAGTGGAGGCAAACAGAAAAAAATGGAGGAGAGACTCAAGCCAATGATGTCAGGTCTAACAGGGAAGTACTAGGCTCTTTGCCAGCAGGAGTAAAAGGCCACAACCCACACGGTTGAGCCCAGTAACCTCTACTTGACCGTGGCCCTTTGAAAGTAGTTCTAGCATTTGTGAACCCCCCACACACACACAGCAATCATTTGGCCATGTTATCTATCAGTAGGGATTGCATCGTGGGGAAAATCTCCCTATCATCTGTGTTGGAGCATACGTATTTAGAATGGTGACATCCACCCCATCTAACAACCCCTGTACCAGGACATATCTGCCCTGCATATCAGCATCTGTGTGAATTGGTCAAAAGGGGACCCTGGCAGGCCACTTACACAACCACTCCTCAGGCATAGGATAAATAGGTGGATGAAATCAACTGTCCCTTCATCTTTTCGGTAACTTGACCGACTCAACCTCCGTGAGGTGTGTTTCCTGAAGTCACCCAATACTCACACCAGTGTGCTGCAAATATGAGCACACAATTTACCTTTTTACATATCTTCTGAGCCCTCTGACATTCCACATAATGATCTTATAGTTCTGTACCATGTGTATGTTTGTATTGTTCATCCCAGCACCCTGTATCCTCTCAAGTAACATCATCAAAACTAACATAATGTGAGCCGTACCATAACAAAAACGACCATGGAACCCCCCATTCCCACCATGGACAAATTTACAACAACAATAAATTAAACAAGAGTGATCGCCCACCATCTAGTGGCTAAAAGCCACAAGCATCCCTTCCTCCAACTCCCACTGGTTGACACTCTAACTCTAGGAGTGATCCCCAACCTTTTAAAAATAACTCTTTCTAAACTCTTCAAAAAGCAGAGGCGAGTTATGCCAGCACTTTCCCCACCCCAGTAAGGGTGGAGTTCCGCACTGGGTCTCACCCCAGCTGCCATACGAGTGCACAAAAGAATTACCCCTGAGGTAGCCAGAATATAGCAGCAGTGGTTCTCAAACATTTATTGATGCCAGTCATCTAGTAATGCAGTCATTTACTGTAAATGTTCCAATTAGCCCCACAGTCCAGCAGTTCATGATCCTCCTTACCTCCAATGTACTTTCATACCAAGGACATGGTCAGTTAGTACCTAGAAAGGTTCATTGACTGCATCACCCAGTCTGTGTATTGGCCTTTCCTTATGGGGTCAGGGACACGCTCGCCTCTCCGCTTCTCCGAGCACTAGGCAGATCAGCGTTCTCCATCAGCACATTCCATCAATGTCTCATTCTCCTGCACCTCCGTCCTAGAGTATGGGCCATCATGTGTTGATGAATGTCCCTGAGATACACTCCATGGTGCAACATTCTAGTGTCCTCCCATCCTACCCCAACCAGGTCTCACAAGTCCTCGTTCTCCATGTGGTAATGTGTCCCATTGTTCTGTCTAGGCCCAAACATCCTCTGGGTGTCCAAAGAAGTTAATCCTACCGTGTGCTACCAAACAGAGTTTTGCAGGGAACAGGAGCATGTAGGAGAGTCCCATGGCTCTAAGGTTCCTTTTGAATTTTAGAAATGACTTTCTTTGGGACTGTACTTTCTGGGTGTAGTCCTAGAAAACAGCGTAATTATGATTTCACATTTTTGAGATCCCGCTTTCTGCTAAGTCTCAGCGGGGCCACCAGCGGCCTGTGTGCTCACTCCACCGCAAACATATGAGACAATCCTTCAAGCTTCAGCATGTTGTGTATCCAGTCTTCCAGGACTGATGTTGTTGTGGCGAAACCAGCCCTCTGTGTCCTCGGCTCTATCTTACAGAGTCTTTGCAGTGGCAGTCAACTTCACTATTTGTTCTTTGATAGTGGCCATATCATGGTCCAAGGTTACAATTGTTTGTTTGTTGACTGTCACTCTTTCCGATACTTTGTGAAGGTTACTCTTGCAGTAAACCCACCTCTGTGGTGACAGAATCTATTTTACTTTCCATTGCGTTATCGGATCCTTGTATTGCCTCTATCAGGGCCACTCTGGATGGTTTCTCTTCCTGCTTCTGGGTGCCTGCTTGACGCATGCTCTGCTCTGGCAGATTCTGTGGCTTCGCGTACCACATGCTCGTATTGATTTGTTGACCCTTAACCTCCTTATCTTTCCAATGGCTAGTTACCGAATGTTCCCCTCGTCCACACGAACGTTGTGACCAATGACCCCCTTCAGTGACAACACCCCACTTTGGTCCAAGAGACCCATGCAAACACACACTGGTGGCTCCGTATCTTGTTGTAGATCAAGGTATAACCACCCTAGGTCCCCCTGTGGCCAGCTGTGGTCATTTTACATTCCAGCCATATGCTAGGGGCACCACTAGGGTACTACACAGAGCTCTGCTTGATGTGCACCATTACACATTAAGTGTGCAAGGGGTGGGGAGGAGCTTCGCGGGCGAGCAAGATGGCCGCGTAAGCTCGGAGCTCCGCGGACCCTCCAACCCTCCGCAAATATCCTGAAGGCTATCCTGTTCCACGGTAGTGGATTTCGATTGGTGAATGGTCGCAGACGCGGGAACTGCTTTCCGCCTTCAAATCCGTTGTTCCTAGACGAAGCTACGTCGTGCTGAACTTTGTGCCAGGGATGCACCATTGTTCTATGGGCGACTGCTGATCGTGACGACGTGCCGCATGATTGACATGCGAAGCAAGAACCTCTGATTTCTACGGGCGGAGTGCGCGTAGCTGCGGAGTCGCCTGCTGCTGGCCTGGCTTGTGTGCTTGCTTCGCCTCGGCCCTACGCAAGTGCCCACTTTGTTTTGGCTGGGTAGCCCTTTGTTCTCCTCGAATCCATCATGGCCGGCAGAGGGGACCCCGACAGGACGGCGAACAGAGGCGTTAGGAGGACGACTCAGCCGCAGTCGAACAAGATCGACCGTTATGCCCAGCAAAGGACCTCGCCTTCTGTGGTGATTCCGTCTAAAGACTCTCTACGTACGGGCTCGCCTGACGGCTCGGAACCTACTTTGAGTGACATCATGGGGGCCATCACAGGTATCAGGGCTGAGATGCAGAAACAGCACGAGGTCCTGACACACAAGGTGGACACCCTGGCCATTGATCTCAACCTGATCAGGGCCGACTTGGGTAAAACCAATGATCGGGTGAAATCCCTTGATATTAAGACCTCCAGCCTGACTACCGATGTCTCGGACCTGCAAGCGGAGGTCCGGACCCTACGATCGGTTAATGACCAATTCTCTAGACGGCTGGAGGACTTCGAAGGGCGTGCTAGGTGACAGAACGTCCGCATCATCGGTGTACCGGAGGGAGCAGAGGAAGCGGCTGTCGACCTTTTTGTGGAGGACTTGGTACAGACACATCTTGCACCAGCCGGACTCAGTAACTTTTTCTCGGTTGAACGGGCTCATAGGATACCTCGCGGCCCTCCAAAGTCGGGTGTCGCACCGAGACCCATCATCGCCCGGCTCTTCAATTTTAGAGACCGGGATGTGATCCTTCAAGCTTCCAGGAGACATGGGCCACTTAAATTCCAGAACGCTGAAGTGCATTTCTACCCGGACTTCACCAGGGCCGTTCAGAGACAGCGTCAGAGCTTTGCGGGGGTGAAACAGCGCCTTAGAGACATGGGGTTCAAGTACTCTATGCTGTTCCCTGCTAAACTGCGGATCGAGTATGAGGGCTGAGCCCTGTTCTTCGACATGCCTGAGTCTGCGAGCGACTGGCTGGATACCTTGCCGCAACGCCGAGAAGAGCATGATGAGCAATCCGGAGGCGCATCTGGGGACCTTGATCTTCAGGACTAGGTTTTGTTGCGCTAGCCCTGGCGGTTGGTGTTCCCGATGTCTGTGACTGCTAATGCCAAAGCTTTTCCATTTTTTGTTTCTTCTGTTTTATCCATGGAGGGTGGCGAGAGGGGATTGCGGGGATTCTTCACTCCTCCGGGGTCTTTTTGTAGATTAGTTTATGGGGCGACAGGCACACTGATGGTTGGGGGGGGCTTTTTAGTCTGCTGCAGGGGTGCAGGGTGGGGGGTGGTGGCGGGGATGTTCGTGTGTTTTTTCTTTACTCTCTTTTTCTATCTTTCAGGCAATGGGTCGTATGTACTGTTCTGTTTCACTTGTTGTTGAGGCTTTTCGGGGTTGGGTGGAATCTGGGACATGACGATGGGGGGTAGGAAATTGCAAGTTCTCAGTTGGAACGTCAACGGCTTGGGTGACCGTATTGAAAGAGGGGTTGTGCTGCAGTTGCTTAAACGACATATGCCAGATATTGTTCTCTTGCAGGAAACGCATTTGGTTGGCAATACATGTAGAGCGCTCAACCGCAAAGGGTTTAAAATGGTGGCCCATTCGGGGTTCTCTTCGGGATCTCGGGGGGCGGGTGTTCTTGTGCGTACGTCCCTTCCGTTTGAGATTGACTCTACTGTGATTGATGAGAGGGGGCGGTATGCCGCTGTTGCGGGACGATGGGAAGGGCGTGCCCTGACATTACTTTCAGTTTACGTTCCCCCGGGTTTACAGACTAGCACCTTCCAGGACCTTGGTGGCGCCATTTTGAATCTGCCCGCCGGGCTGTTGATTGTGGGGGGCGACTTTAACTCGGTTTGCTCCGGATCCTTGGACCGACATCCACCTAGAGACCTCCGTAGCACCCAACTGTGGCTGCCCACCTTCCTTGAGACGCTGGGGTTGGTCGATAGTTGGCGACTCCTGCATCCCACTCAAAGCCACTATTCCTTCCATTCTGGCGCCAACGGCAGTCTTTCCAGAATCAACTACGTTCTAACCCTGGCGGCTCACGCGCTTGCGGTTTCCGAGGCCCGTTTTTTGGCACGGGGTATTTCTGATCCTTCCCCGCTGTGGGACTCCTTCGACTTTAATATTGTTCTGTCGGAACGACCGGTGGTCGTCAACCTGTGGTACTTCCGCAACCCCAAAACTCGTAGTCTCCTGGCCAAGGCCATCGATCTCTATTTCACCGAAAATGAGGGGTCGGTCATGTCGGCCGCCACTCTGTGGGAGGCATTTAAGACAGTTTTGAGGGGAGAGGCCTTTGCTCTTATAGCAGAAGCCCGTAGAGTTAGATATGCCGATTTGGTGCGCATCGAGGCGGAGATCATGGTGATGGACTCCCGGTTGGAGGCGGATCCCGATCCTGCCCTCTTACATGATCTCTCCCTTAAACAGTCGGAGTACCGCGATCTCGCTACTAACGCTGCCCTCGTCCTGGCTAAAGAACAGCAGGGCCGCATTTACGAGGTCGGCGACAAGGCCGGGAAGTTGTTGGCCTGGCTGGACAGGAGGGAGAGGGCCAGCCGTGTCGTCCCTGAGATATTGGGAGAGGACGGAGTGGTGGTCACTGACCCGAGTGCCATTGCTGAGTCCTTTGTGGATTACTTTCGAGGTGTCTACGCCTCTGTCTCGGACCGGTCTGAGATCGATTCAGCCGCATTTCTTTCCGATATCGATCTCCCGTGCTTGTCGGACGAAGATCGTAATGACCTGGACAGGGACGTTTCCGTAGATGAGGTCGCACTTGCGATCCGCTCCCTACGGTCGGGCAGGGCGCCTGGTCCCAACGGTATCCCGGTTGAATTGTACAAGATCAGGCCGGATGTGGTGTCCCCACACCTGCGCAATATGTTCCTGGAGGCACGGGAGAATGGTCTACTTCCCCTTGACCATAGGTTGGCCACCATTGTGGTCATCCATAAGGAAGGGAAGCCAAGGGATTTGTGCCGGTCGTACCGTCCCATCTCTCTCTTGAACGCAGAGCCTAAGATTCTCGCTAAGATGCTCGCCAATCATCTGGTTGGCGTTATCGGCGACTTAGTGCACCCGGACCAGTCGGGCTTTATTCCACACCGCAACACTGCTCTTAATTTGCGTAGACTGCATGGTGCCCTGGCTAGGGCCCATACCCTTGAGGAGCCGGCCATCCTGGCATCTTTGGACGCCACGATGGCCTTTGACTCCCTCGAGTGGAGTTACCTGTGGGCAGTGTTGGCGAAGCTCGGTTTTGGCCCGGTGTTTGTGGGATGGGTTAAACTCCTGTATGCTGAACCGCTGGCTAACGTTGCCGTTAATGGCCGTGTTTCGGCGTCTTTTGCTCTTCACAGGGGCACCAGACAGGGTTGTCCTTTGTCGCCTCTCTTGTTCGCACTCGCGCTCGAGCCACTCGCGGCCTTGTTGCGGACTCAACCGGATCTGCATGGTATCAGGTGGGCCCCTGGTTTCGAGGACAGAGTCTCTCTCTACGCGGATGACATTCTGCTGTACCTCACTTCCCCCTGCACATTCCTTATTGTGGCTTGTGATGTACTGCGGCTTTTTGGCCGGTACTCTGGCCTTGTTATCAATTGGGCCAAGTCATACCTGTACGTACTGAAAGGGGGAACACCGCGCCTCCCTAGGGGCTGCGGCATCCAGGTGGCTAGCCAGGGCTTCAGGTACTTGGGGATCTATATCTCCAGTAATGCGAAGGCGCGCTATGAACATAATCTGCTTCCTCCTCTTCTCCGCCTTCGGCGAGATGTGGAGGGTTGGCGCAAACTTCCGCTCTCTTTGCTTGGGCGAGCAGCATTATTTAAAATGATGTCCTTGCCTAGGTTCCTTTATGCCCTGCAGAATACTCAGGATCCGGTCCCCGCCCGGTACTTCCGGGAGATCGAGGGCCTGCAACGTGCTTTGCTTTGGGATGGCCGGCCCCGCATCGCTATCACGAAGCTCACACTGCCGTGGTACGATGGGGGAATAGCGCTACCGGATGTGCATAGATACTATTGGGCCTCCCAGTTAGCGGCTATCAATCACGGTTTCTATGGTCCGGAAAACAACCCTGGATATGCCATGGATAGATGGCTCCTGGGTGGCGGAAATTACTATAGGGCGCTCTACTCGAGGTCTCTAGATGGGCGGATGTCGGGTCCGACGAAAACAGCGGTCCATATTTGGAGGGCAATCACCAAGGCGCAGGGCTGGAAAAGTAAACTGACCAGACTGACCCCATTATACGATTCGGACATCCTGGGCAATTTGTGGCACACCAAGGGTTTTGACAAATGGGACCTCATAGGCATCTCCAGGGTGGGCGATATGTTGTCGAGAGGCGAGATTAAGACCTTTCCCCAGCTACAGGACGAATTTCAGTTGGGTGCCTCGGAATTTTTCCGGTACGCCCAGTTACGACACGCATTGCTTTCTGCTAGGCCGGAGGAGGGGGCGATCCCAGAAAGCTCCCCGTTGGAAGATAGGGTGCTGGACGGCCATATGCCGGACAGCGCCATTTCACTGTCCTACAAGAAACTTATAAATGTCCGTACCGACCTCCTCCTGGGTGTGAGGGATCAGTGGGTGCGTGATGGGTTGTAAATCGATGATGAGGACTGGCAGAGTGCGGTGTCCTCCCCTAAGGAGGTTGCCATCTCTTCCCGTCTCAGACTGGTGCAGCTTAAGATCCTGCACAGGGTTTACGTAACCAGCCCCCGACTTGTGCATATGGGCTACTCTGAGGATGGGCTTTGTCGCCGTGGCTGTGGTGCCCTTGCCACTTTTATGCACATCCTCTGGGAATGCCCCGCAATAGCTTCTTACTGGAGACGTGTGCACTTGATTATGGGTGAGGTGACTGGGGTAGCGGTGAATGCGGAGGCCAGGAGATGCCTCCTTAACATCTGGGATCCGACGGACCACAACGTGGCCCGGACTCAATGGGTGACCCTTGGCAACATGGTGGCGAAGCGTGATATCGCTCAGAAGTGGGGAGCTTCGGCAGCTCCTAAGGTTGTGCAATGGAAAGCCAATATGGATTGGTGTATGTTCAGGGAGAAGACTGTTTACGTTGCCAGGGGTAAACCCAAAAAGTGGCAGAAGTTGTTGGGGGCCTGGAATACATACAGGGGAGACATCTGCATACCCCCGGAACCTGTTCCGCTGGAGGAACATCTGTCGCCGTAGCCTGTGACACCAACTGCAATGCTGTGTGAATACTATCCTGTGTTTTCCTCCCTCCCCCCCTCGCTCCTGACCTTTTATCCTGTTTCCATACTTGTGCTCCTCATGTTTCCCCCCCTACCCCCCAACAACACCTCACTGGCTTTTTGTACTCCATTGCCTATCTCTTTGCGCCCTATCTGGCGCTTCTTTTCCTTTCTTATTTCTCTGTGTTCCTTTATAAAAAAGTAAAATCAACCTTCATTGTACTGTTGCATTGATTCTTGCACTATTGTTCTTCTGATCCGCCATGCTGCCTTGCCTCCGGGATGTCAGGCTGAATAGCTGTGTGCACTGTTTTTCGAATAAAGGTTTTAAAAATTTAACAAAAAAAAAAAAGTGTGCAAGGTGTGAGGCGAGGAGCAGCAAGTCACCAAGCCTTGGACATCTCAATAGGGTACAATATTAGCATCAATAAACCCCTATTTCTGGTCCAGTGAGCCCACTGCACCATGGAGGCAAATTCAGCAGCCCCTTCACAGCAGTGTTGAAGGAAGAGACTACAACGGTCTAGCACCTGCGGCGTGCTGCCCCCTGACTAATGCACAGCTTTGCAGCTCTACAGATCATTGGTGTTTATTAAAAGGCCATACTTCAGCCACCTGCTTCCAGACATTGGGTTGCACCCCTCCTGCAGTGTGCACACAGGGGTCATTCCACAGACATAAGTGGCACTAATCCTGTGCCCCAGCTTTTCCATCCAGGGGCACCAATTAATATCAAAGGGCCAGCTACTTTTCCTCCCTGCAGGGGGGAGTGGTCAAGGTGTCCTTCACCAGACCTATCTCCAAAGTCCACCAGGCAGTGTGCCTATTGAACCCCACTCCCAGACGTCGCATCAGTGAAACACAGTACCTTTATCAGCCGGCCCCCGGAGATCCCTCAGCTGCTGCGCTCCTCCCAGTGATTGGTGGGACAATCGCGTCCATGGGCAGCAGCCCCTTGATCTTGGCCTGGTATTATTGCTCAAGGGCCTCTCACACCAGTAGGGATCCTACCTTCGCCCACAGGGCTCTTAATAGTGAATGTGAAGGCCTTCTACAAGGCCTACTGGTGTGGAGATTTGATCACAGCAGTACAAACCCCACTCCACAAGTCCTCTGGAGCATCACAATCACAACCAGTGGCCTGGGCCAAGGGTGTCCCCAACCTCCTTCAAACACCACAGTGACCCCCAGAAATGCCAAATAGGTGGTGGAGTCCAGCACTGCTGGGTAGTCCTCAGCTCTCTCGCACAGCATTGTTCCAGGTAGCGACAGCCTTGGATGTGGCCTTCACCTTCCAATGGTGGTCTGGGGCATCAGCCAGTACGTCCCTTAGAACCTTTAGCAAGGGGTATTCAGAGAAACCATAGGGAATCAGGAGCCTGCTGGGCATCATTGGGATGTGTTATAGCACTCCCGGAGCATGGATTACACAGGATAATATTCTGAAGTGGCTGAGCTCGGGCTCAATACATCCGAGCAGCCATCTTGTCAGGCCATGCCCTTTTAGGCACTATACATACACAACATTTTTGGAATTGTATATCTCCGGTTTTACTGATTAACTTTTTGTCATTTTGGTCTTGAATGATTAATTACGTTTTACTCTATTTTTCTAAATTGGTGTGAGATTTTACTTGTATTGTGTTTACTCGTTTTTACTGTTTGAATTGCTGCATAAATACTTTATACATTGTCACTAAGTTAGCCTGATGGATTTTGTGCCAAGCAACCAGAGGGTTAGCCACAGGTTAATTTGATGTTAGCTTGTGTTTCACCCTGACTAGGATTGTGGTTGCTGCTTGAATAGGGTTACACTCCCTTAGCCAGCAACCTAATTTTCTATATTGGTGTTCTGCGCTGAGATTAGCAGTTGTATTTGTGCAGTGCCATGCAGTGATTTTGGGTTACACTAAAATCCCAGACAAATAATTTGATACTTATTTGAATCCTTTAAAATACTCCTTGATTGCCTCTTTTCTTTTTCCAAATCTACGCTCATTCTACCTGACTGTCTGTGGCCATGTCTGCAGAAATGGAATTCGACTTCATCCACCTGGAGAGGTACACTGCGTTTGAGCTCAAGCAGTTCTGTAAGGATAGGGGACTACCAACCAAGTAAGCCATCAGAAGTTGGAGTTTCAGAAAGCTATGAAGTCATGGGGGGAAGTTCACCAGTTACTGACACGAACAGAGGATGGTGATGAGGAGGATGATATGGCAGAGCAGAGCCTAGATGCAAGTCCTATAATGGAGTACTCAGGGAAAGAGGATGATGTGTCGCCTGAGTTGAAACTCCTTGCCAGAACAGAGAACAGCAGATCCACACAATGCCTGTCCTTAGAGGAGCTGGCACACACAAAGGCTGAAAGGAAGTTTACATTAAAAATGCTTAAGATCAAGTTGGAAGCAGAGGAGAGTAAGGCTGAGGCTGAAACAACCTTAGAGGAAAAGAGATTAGCCATGAAGGAGAGGGGAATGGCATCTGAGCTAAGTCTCAAACAGCTGAAAACCAAAACTAAACAAATGTGATCCTGTATCAATTGTGGCAGCAGACACCAAGATCTGGTGCACAGCCATGTAGTAGATGGTGATATTGACAAGAAATGTTCTGCCTATGATGTGGCCCTAAAGAGTCTCAGGGTCCCAGAGAAGGTTTGAAAGTGCATCACTTTGGAAACACATGCCTACAATGGGGAAGGATAGCTTGCTTACACTGGTTGTGAGAGACCAGATGAAGTACATTCCAATCAAAACCATCCTTGCCACCAAGTTTGAATTCACCCCAGAAAAGAACTGCATTAGTTTCAGGGATATCCAAAAGATGCAGGACCAGTCATAGGTGGATTTTCTTGATTATGCCATCAAGGCACTGAATGGTTGGGTGCAGGGCAGAAAAGTTGAGGATTTAATTGAATTGGTTAATTGGATTTAAAGAGAGCACATGCTAAACATATGTTTCACAGAGCTGCACCTGATTGATAGATTGATAGTAAGTTCACTGACCCCAGGGAGCTTGCTAAGGAGGCTGACCTTTGGGTCTGCACCAGAATGTCCAGAAAGGTATGTTGGATCAGAAGAATGGCAGTCAAGGGTCCTATCAGAAAAAAGAAGGAGAGAAAAAACTTAAAAGTAAGGAGTTCCTAAACACCCCAAAATAATTCCAAAGGGAATGGTAATCAGACTGAATCTGAACTAAACACAAAGAAGAAGGGGTTTTTGAGAAACAGACAGGGAGGTTTGTCCCCCAGTGTAATGAGCACTAGAAGTATGGGCACTCCAAGGGAGACACCAAATGTCCCAAGAGGGCACATTCCTCCACTGGTGAATGTAGCACTTGGGGAGGAGGTTGTCCCATCTAGCTTGCGGAGTGGACAGAGTTTAACTTAGAGAGGTGGTGCCAAAGGCCCATATGCCTTCCAATACTTCTAAGTATAGGCAGTGGGTCACCATGAAAGGGCACAGGATGGAAGCTCTAAGAAACACAGGGTCCAGCATGACTCCTGTAAGGTGTCATCTGCTGTTTTCAGAGCCAATCACCCCTAATCCATTCCACCAGGTCATAGTCACAGATAACCATGAGAGTCACTACCCAGTGGCTCTGGTTCTCTTTGAATGGGGGTGGGTCTCAGGTTTTGTAAATGTAGCTTGAGCCTTGTCATGCTTGCAGATTGTCTATTGGGCTACCACCTACAGCACACTGTCTGGAAAGACATGGAGCTCAGGTCACTCCTGAAGATGTTAGGCTTGCCTGAATGGGACTGTATGACCACATGGTCAATGGTTGCCCAACAGAGGAGTCAGGGAAGCCTGGAAAATAGCTCAGGCAGCTGCCAAGAAGAGGAAGTGCAAGTTGTACAGGAAACCAGCCCCTGAAGATCCTGTGGTCCCAGTTGATTGGCACCTGAGGAAGCCGCCCCTATAGGGAGGACTTTGCCACCCTGCAAGACCTGCCTGAGCTTGTTGGAGGGCAAGTTGAGGGTGTGCCTTCAGGGAGGAGTTCTGGAAGGCCATAAAAAGCGCCCTACTCTAGAGGACTTGAGGCAGCAAGCTGAGGCCTAGGCAGCTCTGGAGATCATCCTATGTTTTGGGAGACTGACCTCTTATACAGCGAGCCTTCAGTTCCTGTACCTTGGGCAGCCTGTGTGCTGGTGGTTCACCATTGTTACAGGGCCTTCCACCTGGGTTTGACTCATGATATACCTCTGGCAGGACATCTGGGGAAGTACAAGACCTTTGTCAATCTTGGGCCCGATTCACAGAATGAACTTAAGACTAAATCCTAAACTTACTACTATTTGGTATTCACAGAATGCACTTACTACTTTCGGGATTCACAAAGTGAACTTACTACTTTCGGGATTCACAGAATGAACTTACTACTTTCGGTATTCACAGAATAGATTTAAGACTACTAACTTTACATCCGCACTCGGGCCGTAAATTCTGGCCCGGAGGCGGAGTTTCCGGCTTGGGGGCAGAGCTTACGACCCGGAGGCAGAGCTTGCGGCTTGGAGGCGGAGCTTCCGGCTCGGAGGTGGGTATTTAGCCATGTCTGAAATCTCCACTTCTGGGCCGGAAGCTCCACCTCCAAGCCGCAAGCTCCGCCTCTGGCCCGGAAGCTCCGCCTCCGGGCCGTAAGCTCCGCCCCCAAGCCAGAAACTCCGCCTCCGGGCCGGAATTTACGGCCCGAGTGCGGACGTAAAGTTAGTAGTCTTAAATCTATTCTGTGAATACCGAAAGTAGTAAGTTCATTCTGTGAATCCCGAAAGTAGTAAGTTCACTCTGTGAATCCCGAAAGTAGTAAGTGCATTCTGTGAATACCAAATAGTAGTAAGTTTAGGATTTAGTCTTAAGTTCATTCTGTGAATCGGGCCCAAAGTCTCTAACTTCAGTTGGCTCTGGAAGAAGACAGCTCAGATATGTTGTGCATGACATGTAGCACATGCTAGGCCAGCAATAAATCAGGGAAAAACCAAAGGCTTCCATGTTTCCCTTGCCTGTCATTGGCACTCCCTTTGAGAGAGTTGCAATTGACATTGTTGGTCCCTTGGACACAAAGACAGCCTTAGACAACAGATACATCCTGGTTTTGGTGGACCCAGACACCATTCCTCTGAGGTCAGTGACTGCACCTGTGGGGACTAGAGCCCTCATGGAGGATTTTACTAAAGTGGGGTTCTGCAAATAAGTAGTGGCTGGCAGAGGCACTAGCTTCATGCCAGCATACATGAAGTCTATGTGGGATGAGTGTGGTAGAACCTACAACTTCTCCACACCTTACCATCCTCAAGAAAACATCCATGTGGCGAGATTTAACTGTACCCTAAAAGGCATGATAATGGGGCTACCTGACCCCAGGAGGCGAATATGGGACGTCATCTTGCCATGTCTGCTGTTCACCTACAGGGAGACACCACAGAAGAGGGTTAAGTTTAGCCCATTTGTAATGGAACTCTGGAACAACTAGATGGCCACTCTAGTGGAATTTCAATCTGGGCAGAAGGTGTGGGTCATGGAGACTGCAGACCCTACAGCTCTCCAAGATCACTGGACAGGTCCATATGGACAAAAGGAGGGAAAGGGGCATGCCACGTTCCCAGTGGATCTCAAGACCCCTAGAGACTCCTTAAGGATGCTCTACATAAACTGCCTCAAACCACACTTTGAGAGGTCCAAAGTCATTGTGCTTTTGGTGACAGATGACGGCGAGGAAGAGGAGAGTGAGCATCTCCCTTACCTCCTGTCTACCCAGAAGCACATTGGATCAGTAGAGGATTTTTACCTTTCCCCTACTCTGACCCCAGGACAGCATATTTCATTACAAGACAGGAGGCTAACATTAGGCATTAATCCTTTAATGCAACTCACAAGCAGCCGCTTACATCATAGAAAGAAGAATTAGAATGCAGTGACAGCGTAACAACAATATAAGGCATGAGCAACAACAAAGCTGCCTCTTTTAAATGTGGCTCGCAAGCAGATAAGTTGGCCTTCCTTACTCCACCTACTTTGCTTTTTGCCTTATTATTCCCTGAGCTATTGATTTTTTAGCCTTATTTATTGCTTATTGTGTTACTATGATGATTAATTACTCTGCTTTTCATCGTATCCTTTTGTTACCAATCTCCATTTGAACCGGTTTTCTTTCCAAACCTTCCTTACCCTCTCTCGACTTCCAATTTTTGGTTGTCGTTCCCCGCCCACCCCCCTACCCTTCCTCACCGATGTGATCAAGTGTTGGCCTTTTGCTGTACTTGGGGCGCTCCGTCTTCTTCGAAGCACCCCCTCCTTCGTACAGCCGATCCCGAGGTCTGCCCGCAGATCGCGGTCTACTGCCTTTGTTTTCCTTGCGATATTTTTTGGGGAAATTATTTAAGTTTAAAGACACGCTCGCGCTACTACTCCCGAGCACGTCTCTCCTCTTGCATGTCTCTCCTCAGATATCGAGGAATGGACATCAGCAATGGTGGCGTTACGCTCCCTGCCTCCCTGGGGCCATTCCTCTAAACCTCCCGCATCGGCTGGCTCGAGCACGTCAGTTGCATTGCGCTTCCCAGCCGCTGCCGGAGAGTTAATCAGCTGTTTTTTCTCATCTCTGCCTTTTCGCATTTGTGGCCTTTTAACCCCCTATGCCCCTTAAATCTATTTCCTTTATTTTTTGCCTGCTATAAATAGTTTTGTGAAAGGAGTTTATTCCCCTTATTAACTTCATTCATATCATTTATTGATACAAGTGTGATTTAATTAGGTCTATCTTAATTATTCACTAGAATCATAAAAAATATTTTTTCAAAAGGCATTTAAGATTTAGAATTTAGATTCATAAAAATATATATACAAAAAAAGGGCATTTAGGATTCATTTGTTAAAGATTTTACCCTATCCTAACTATCCTAGCCTAACTATACCTATCTGTCATGTCTGACATGGAGTAAGACGATGCTATCGCTAGCTCCCCTAACCACACTAATGATTCCTTTAAAATATTCTTACAAAGGGATATGAGGTCCTGCATGATTGACACGTTGAAGGAGGTCATGTCATCCAAGAGACCCTTCCTACAAGAACATGATGACAACACTTCTCATGATCCTGAAGCTGTATGCTCCAAAAGCCTTAAAAAAGTGAAACATTGTGAAGGCACTATTAGAGGTTATGGTACCTCACTTGACCTGGGAGGTCCTAACACCTCGCGCCCGTTGGGAGGCCACCGTGCCTCAAAAGGTACGGTGTCCCTCGCGACACGAATAGGATGGGTGTCCCCAGCGGCACGGACTTGGCGGGTGTCCCTAGAGACACAAATTTTAATAGTGCACGTGACGATGTAGGTACCGATTCGGATGGAGACGAAGTCTTCGACAACCCCTATGATGAATTTATCCTTGACTTAGATGATCAGGATTCAATGAGCTGGATTTTAATATCCACTCCGAGGTGGACTCTTCCCCCTCTGATAAAGACGCCATCTTTGATCCCTTGGGTGGCGAAAT
The DNA here is from genome assembly GCF_964263255.1 of Lissotriton vulgaris. NCBI lineage: Eukaryota > Metazoa > Chordata > Amphibia > Caudata > Salamandridae > Lissotriton > Lissotriton vulgaris. The sequence continues at coordinate 1,183,194,582 of NC_141691.1, forward strand.
GTTCTCTCCCCTCAACATCTCCCACCCCAATAGTTCCAAATGGTTTCGCCAGGACTATGTCTCTAAATTCATTACCAGATGGCTAAGGAATTCTCTTGAAAGGGAGACACGTAATACCCTCAGATCTGAATGCCCAAGGCCATGCATCGAAGACAAGGTCTGTCAGACCCCTAATCTCGATCCCAACCTTATTACATTTTTGTTTAAACTGGGTAAGGACCCCAGGAAAGGCCTCGAGAGGGCTCTCAAAATTTGCCAAGATCGCCTTCTTTATGTTCTCGGCCCCCTTACTAAGATTCTTGACTTGGCAGAAGAATCTTATATCTCCAATTCACCCCTTGACACTAACCTCATTAGAGGCTGGAGCCAAAGGGCAATCGTCTTACTTGGCAATGCTAATTCAAGTCTCAACATCGAAAGGGGGAAGACCATCTTCAACAAAATTTATCCAAAACTGGGTGACCTGACCGAGAAGGAACCTTCAAAGAAACCCAGCGGGCTTCTCTTCGGTGAGGACATGAATAAGACTATAGGGAAGTACGTTTCCACTTTCACTGCTTTAGACAAAGCCCAGAATAACATGAGGCGTGTCTTCAATAGTAACTTTTTTGGACAGGATGGAAGAAGGGGTCGTTCTTCTGGCAGCAGAAATTACCGTCCCTTCTCATCTACAAGAGGCAGAGGAGCTGCGGGCAGAGGTTTCTACCCTTCCGACTGACAGTTTTACCCGCAGAGAGGAAGAGGTTCTCACAACAGAGGTTACTCCACCTGAGGAACTTCGAACAGCAACCCTCCAAGTAAGTCCTACTCTCTCCTCTTCCCCTCCCAAGGTCGGGGAAGATTCAGACACTTCTACCATGCTTGGAAAGCCTTGACTCAGGACCTTGGGTTCTCGACACAGTTCAGGGCTTCAGATTAGATTTTGTGGAACTTCCATGTCAACCGCTTACACCCAATCCCTTGATTCTTACAAAGGAACACTAGGAGATTGTCAAGGAAGAAATTTCTTCCATGCTCCAAAAAGGCGCTATTATCAAAATTCCTTTTTCTCAAAAGAGATTTGTCAGCACACTCTTCTTGGTCCAAAAGAAGGAAAAAGGCTGGAGGCCAGTTATAAACCTATGGGAGGTAAACAAGTACCTTTTGTACAGGCACTTTAAAATGTAGGGCGTTCACCTCCTGAGAGACCTTCTTCTTCAAGGAGACTAGTTGGTCAAATTGTATCTAAAAGATGCCTATTTTACCATCCCTATGGCAGAAGATCATCAGCCCTTCCTTCAATTCATTTGGGACGATTGCCTCTTTCAGTTTCAAGCCCTCCCCTTCGGGCTATCATCCGCTCCTTGGTGTTTCACCAAAATAATTAAGTATGGGCGAAATTTGCAAATTCGCCTTCTGCGAATTTGTGGAAAATTGAATTCGCGACCCGCATAATCCGCAAATTCTTGCGAATTTGCAGATTTTTTTTGCGTGTTCGCTGGGATTTTTGCGAATTTGCGAGCCGCTTGCAGCGCACCGACCGCGAAGTTACCCATGCAGTCGTACATGGGCGCGGCCATCTTGTGCGCATTACGTATTTCCATTTTCGCGCTATTGGTAAGCTCGCGTTGTGTGCGGCATGCTATTACGAGTTTGAGTGTTTTTTTGCGTGCTCGCGGGGGAAATATCGCGCAAACTTACCCACGCTGTCCTCAATGGGCACGGCCATCTTGTTTTTTATTCATTGGTATGGTTCTAGGCATGCTTTTCCTATCCTCCCCTAATCTCTGCAATCCTTTGTTTCTTTGAACTTTTTTTTATCTTTTTTACTCATTATCTATCCCTCTATTTTTCTACATCTATATTTTCTGTTTTTTTCAACTTTTCGTTACTTTTAAAGCTACTTTTTAAAACTCTTTTCTTTTCTTTACTTTTTCCCTATTCTTTCCTATTTTTTTTTCTTCAGCTGTCCAGGACCATGCCAAAGGAAGCCAGGAAGAGGAAGGGGAAGGGTCCCGCACCCCGCACCCCCACCCGGCTCCCATACAGTCGTTTGAGGTGGGTGCAAGTGGTCAGGGAGATTTTCACCACGGTGGAGGTGGTTGCCCTTATATTTTTTGCTCTGCGCCACCTCCCTAAGACAGTGGCAGCAGGGGGCAGGCCCGGTCAAGGGTATGGCCTCTGGGAGCATCGCCAGCCATGGGATAAGGTGTGCCGGGCCATGCGGAGGGAGTCGGGGGTCCGGCGCACCTACGACCAAGCAACGCACCGGTGGGCGACGTCCTCGACCGGCTCCACCTGCTAGGAGTGGAGATCCCTGGCCTTGCTGAGTAGCTATTTAATAACTACTTTGTATTCTTCTGCTCTGTGTTATATGGCTAATATATGTTTTTCCAGAAGAGAAAGAATGTTGCCTATTCGATTACATTACAGGTAAAATAGTGTTTAAATAGCTTCTGTGATTGCAGGTGCTCGCCTCCTCAGTGGCGTTGCTACTATGCTTACTTGTTTGCAACTTTGTGCTCATTTGGCCTGAATATGTATGAGTGTAGTACTTTACAGAAATGTGTAATGCTAGAGAGACTAGAGACTCAAGTCTAGTCCTTCCTTTGTACTCCGGCTGCCACTAAGAAGAAGAGATAGTGATGGATTGATAAGTTGAGTATATTATGACTTGTTATTAGTAGTTGGACATGTTTTAGTGCTCTGCAATCATGATGACGGACTGTGTCTGTCACGTCACGTGCTGCTGAGTGCTGGCAGTCGTAGTAGAACCTTTTTGTTGTTGGTTTAGGTAGTGAGTTACATAACTTTCCAAGTAGACGGTCTGCGAATTCAGCAATACTGTACTAGTATCCTCCTAGTTGACCAGATCAGTTAGGTCAAAACGGTATAGAGACAAAATATCGACTCCAAAATATCGACTGGACATAATATCGAGTTTTAAATATAGACTGGACAAAATATCGACTGGACATAATATCGACTACAAAAATATCGTTTTTCGGGTAAGTGAAGTAATATCGACTGTATAAAATATAGATAGCAAAAATATCGATTTTTTAATAATATATAATATTTTATAGTGTATTTTTATGTAATAATATGTGTGAATAGTGTGTATTAATGTTATAAAATATTTTATTAAATGAATTTTGTTTTTATAATAATTGCGTAATGTAATTCTGTAGCGGGTTGTGGGTTTATAGGGGAATAGGGTGGGAAGTAATTTAATAATTAATTAATTAATATATGTTTGTTAATATTTTTAATTAATAATTAATTGATAATTAATTAATATTAATTAGTTAATTAATATAATTTTGAACATATTTTGAATTAGTAAATAATTGTTAATTAATTAATTGTAATTAGTTAATTACATTAATTAGAGTAAATTTTTAATATATATAATTTTGTGTTATTTTTAAGTAATTAATTTGGAAAAAATAATATTAATTATTAAAATAATTACAGCTAATGTTCTAATATATTTACTTTATTGTTATTGTTAATTAATAATTAATTGGTAATTAAATAATATTGATAAATTTTGGGTAAAGGAGCATTTTTAGGGTTCAGGGTCAGTTATCAGTTTTTGGGTAAAGGGGCATTTTTAGGGTTCAGGGTCAGTTTTCAGTTCATGGGTAAAGGGGTATTTTTAGGGTTCAGGGTCAGTTTTCAGTTCATGGGTAAAGGGGTATTTTTAGGGTTCAGGGTCAGTTTTCAGTTCATGGGTAAAGGGGTATTTTTAGGGTTCAGGGTCAGTTTTCAGTTCATGGGTAAAGGGGTACTTTTTAGGGTTCAGGGTCAGTTTTCAGTTCATGAGTAAAGGGGTATTTTTAGGGTTCAGGGTCAGTTTTCAGTTCATGGGTAAAGGGGTATTTTTAGGGTTCAGGGTCAGTTTTCAGTTCATGGGTAAAGGGGTATTTTTAGGGTTCAGGGTCAGTTTTCAGTTTTTGGGTAAAGGGGTATTTTTAGGGTTCAGGGTCAGTTTTCAGTTTTTGGGTAAAGGGGTATTTTTAGGGTTCAGGGTCAGTTTTGGGTTTTTGGGTAAAGGGGTATTTTTAGGGTTCAGGGTCAACAAATAAGATTGTAAAAAATTATTTTTATTATTTTCATTTATTATTTAATTATTATAATTTAATTTAAGTCGTTTTAAGTATATTTTAGTAATTAAAATTTAATATTAATTTAATTTAACACTGTTTTTAATAAAGTCGATATTTTTTACATCTATATTATTGTTAACGATATTTTGTACTCGATATTTTTGTACTTACCTGTTTGTAGATACAAACTCGATATTTTGACTGTCGATATTTTGTCCACGATATTTTGGCAAGTCGATATTTTGTCCCTCGATATTATTTCAGTGATCCGGTCAAAACATGTAGTGCAATTGTTGCTAATTTGTTTTCCCGAGATAATTTTAGATTGTGGTCAAAGAAATCAAATATTTCCAAAAAACAATCATCCATGTTTGTGTTTATTCCATGATCATCAGCACCTCCCAGGGGCAAGGCAGCAACATCCCAGACTCTGGCGGAACAGAGTGGGCAGGAAGGGTCCTCTGCAGGCTCTTCTGCTGGCCCCAGGAAGTTGTTCTGTTGTTAATATAATTATACTTCCCTAACTTTTACAGCTCCTATTCATTCCAAACTGTTTTCTAATTCTATTTTTTACAAAATAGTCTTTGATCTTCTTGTAGACTGTTTCTACTTTCTTATCCTGCCTCTCTACCATTACTCTCTGTGCTGCTACTATTTACTATTATTTATGAGTCGGTCTGTGTAGGTAGCTAAGCTTGCCCAGTCAGCAAACAGTTTCAAAAAAACTATGATCTAGCAATAGCTCTGGAGCCACTCAGTGCAGTCCTCTGGGTTGCCCTTGCTGTCTATTCCAGTCTTCTTAATGTTAGTGCTTTGACAATTTCCAACAACAAAATGTCGATGTCCACCAAGAATAAGCTAGTAGTTGTCTTTTTGATATGATAGTAGCATATACCATACCGCTAGTGTTTCAGGGACTATCCTGCACATATAGAAGTATGGACAAGAGAAATAGGACATTGTTGATGATAGGTGCAGTTCGACTTTCAACACACCTAAGTCAGAAGTAACTGTGCGGGACTCGGGAGCCCTCACCTTGTTGGAACTTCAGATCCTCCTGGTGGTAATGAGGAGTAGTTGGTTCTGTCTGTAATTATAAACATGTTGCACCTTAAAGAACAAGCATTCATCAGTTGTTCCAAAAAGAGTTGCATGTTATGGCTAAGCATATATGTTAACACCCTCCCCAAAACCGTGACTTCTTTTCAGTCCCAATAATTAAAAATTGTTTAAAATTTTCTCTTCCATTACGAGACGAAGTAGGGGGTGGTGTATGGCTTCTAAAAATATGACATGTTTTTTCTAGGCATCACAACATCGGATGTAGCACTTGCCACCACCAGTTCCGGGGCCAGCAGCGCGGAGGGGTCCACTCAACCGGCGGATGCGGCGGCGCCACCAGGAGGAGCTGAGGGGGATGGCTCAGCAGAGGTGGACGGTGGTAAGTTATTATTATACTCCTTAATTATTGAAGTTTTAGAGTAGGCTTGCAAAGGAGTGTATGATGTACTGTACAGTAGACAGTACACTACTACAAGTACACTGTACTGTTAAGAACAGTTAATGATTTAGAACTACATTTTTTTAGCCAATCACGGAGAAGACAGTCACCCTTGACTTAACAATAGCATTAGTGGTGGTAGTTCTCGGGTAAGCAATGGCCCCCTCTATTTGACTTCAAATCAGCTGGGAAACTTTTATCGTGAAGCCAAGTCATATCAGATGAACTTGAGGGATGTGATGAACGAAAAGGGAAAGAACTTAGGGTCAATGGAAGGACGAGCGAGTCGTAACATTTATGACTAAAGAATGATACCTGTTTTTGAATGCAGGCAGAGGTGGCTGTTAGGAAGGAAGGATGGTTGGAGGAGAAAGACAAAATGACTGCCTGTGTGGGTCAATCAGAAAATTCATGTGTGGTGTGCATTGCAATATATAATTTTGGTGAAACTCAAATGCAGTCAAGACAGTGGTTTACCAAATAAAATGAAAAGGGTGTTATTTGGTTGTTGAGAAAAAGTACAGTTGTTACAGTTGAGACATTAAGAAGAATGATAGATGTTTACTTTGGAAGCCTGGATGGTATCTTCTTCCTCATACATAGCAGAGGTGTATGTAGAGCAGACGCTCAGTGCATGAAGAGTGTTACTTTGTTCGAACAGCAAGTCCGTGCCAGAGTAGCAAAGCAGACGAAATCCAAATACTACAAGTTGTGATTGCTCAGAAACTCTCCCTTGCCCAAAAGTAACAGTACAGTAGTTTACTTTGCAAGCACAGCATATATTGTGTATGTATTGTATAGTTGACAATTACATCAAGTCAAGTCCCTTCCTCCGGCAATTATGGTTATCACACTCACCCCCTTTGTTCATAATTTTCTTTCTGCTGTGTTAATCATGGGTGGACTATCGCTGTTGTTCACTCAATCTATCACAACAAAGCACCTAACATCAGCCATCATATAAGCAAAGAGATCATGTGATCGGCTGGATACATAATCAGAAATGAATAATCTTCATTTTCCTTTTGTAGTACTGAAGGCCTGGGGGGCAGTGCGAAATATAAATTACATTAGGCAGTAGCCCTTGATGTAACCGAGTATGACCAGTGCCACCCCTACACAAAAGTAAGAGCTTCCCTATCCCCACCTGCATGTACTGCTTAAAGTAATGCATGCAAGTCTGCGTCATCATGGCTTGTGTCTCTTTTTCATGGGTGCAAGCTGATTGAGCTGGCATTATGCCGGCTACCACAAGTTCACGTACAAGTAATTTCTTTTGCAAAACTAGAGAAAAAAATAAGAATACTGGTGTACTCTCTGACTCTCTGACTATGTATTGAGTCCATAGTGCTGCCTGGTAGTAGAATTCCCGAGGCTCCCACTGTTACAGGCCAACAAAGACGGCGGAAATATACATGCCAAAATGTTATACTGTGCTTGCAAATTGCTAGTGTTACTGTGAGACAATTTTCTGTTGAATTATTTTGTCTTATTGTTAAAGAGTATTGGTTACATTATTTTTCTTTCTTTCTTCATATAGATGCTCCCAAAAAGCTCACCAGAAGGGAGATGGCTGTCCGGGACAGGGCCCGGAAGCTGGAGGCCATTCGGGTGGAATATTCCCGGCTGGAGGCTCGGGAACAGGAGGAGGGGGCGTCAACAACCTCCTCCAGCACTGCCCCCGTGTCCACCAGGCAGCTGCCTCCAGCGCAGCACCGTGCTCGGACAGCCCCCGCCGCCGCTTAGCTGCAAGAACACCAGCAGCTGACCCCCCCAGAGCCTGGAAGGCACGCATGCGCCGCCTAAGCCTAAGAGTGGACTACATGGAGCCCAAGGTGGACAACCTTAAAAAACAGCAAGGAGCGGCAGGACCGCCTGTCCAGACACCGCCGGAAGTGACTGCGTCCCTTGCCCCTTTTTTAAAGACTGTTGGGGGCTGGGAATCGGGAGTTGGGGATTATTTGGGACTATTGGACTATTTGAAATGGACAATTGTTTGGGGTAGGGAGGGGTGGGACTAGTTTATTTTTGTTAGGGGAAATATATCATTATTCATTTTACATACTTCAACATAGTGTACGCCTTGATCTTATTTTGTGGGGTGGTGGGCGGGGGTTACGCACGTTTGGTTTCCTCAAACTTACCAGCATGAATTATCTAAAACATCCAAAAATGCTCAAAAGTGCCACTAACAGGGTTAGTGAATTCAAGTGGCCTATTAGTACTTTACTAGTACTACTGTCAGTCTCTCCTCCGAGTCCTAGCCCATTATTCTACCTCCCCAAAATGCTTATCTTACCTGTGATTTGTGTTTGGGAATAGAGCTAGGCACAACGCTGGCTGCATCGCAAATGGTGATTATGCCATCCCGGAACGAAATTCTGTTGTTGTGGTGTTAGTAGGAGTGGTACCACACTAGCAGTAGCAGCATATGAAAAGCAAAGTAAAAAAATGAGACATTGAGTGGCCTGAGAGGAGTATTAGAAGGAACAGTAGCCTAAGCAATGCTGAAGATAAGTATAGGGAAAAAAGAATTGCATGGATGATTATGGCTACACCAAGAACAGTGACACATCAGCGTAACAAAAAGTCTTCTTGACATGTAGGAGGATGATGTTGACGATGGATCCAATCGATGGTGGGCATGAAATTCGGAATTTATTTTAAAATACTCATTGTTGTTTTTTTCACTAGAATTACAATATCCTAGAATTCATCTAGCTGCCTTAAAATTGATTTGAGGAGGTTGCTTGCACCTTACCCTCCCAAGCAAGTGTGTGGAATTATTGTTGTAATTTACTCACACCTCAATGAAAACCACACAGCCTGGGGGAAGATGGTTAGGGTTTGAAACTTGGATGGGAATGGTGTTTGTCAGGAAAGTTTTGTGGAGAGAGGAAAAGAAAAAAAACCAGCATGGACAAACAACAAATGAAGATAAACAAATCTTTGGGTACGAAGCTATCCATACATCTTTTAAGGGACATAAAGGAAGTGCATGCACTACTGCATGCATGAAGTTGTTTGCTAAATGGATAGGTTACTGAAAAGTAAGTAGTACTTTCTACAATGTACTAACTATGAAGAAACAATGTGACAGTACAGGGCTGCAGTAATTACGCAATTTCACTTGCCTATCTGCCTTCAGAGAGAAGAACCACTTAGTACATTAAATTAGTTTTAAAAAGTAGCAAAGACAAGAGTATACAATGGCTGGAGGGATGAATTGAAACAGAGAGCAAACAAATGCACAGAGTCACACTCATAGAAGTTCAGAGCAATAACATTACTTAAAAGATAAGTAGAAATGAAGATGGATACTGTAACTGTATGTTGTTGTAGTTGACCTGTTGAATTTGGGAAGTTGCATGCATCCAGCCATTCCTCTTTTTTGCGGTACTCCTCCATTCCATCTGACGCTCTGTCGATCAATGTTGGGGACCAGAAGACACCTTGTCCACTGCCTACCTTGTGGATGCTGAATTGCGGGTCGCTAATTGTAAGCCTGAGTTAATCCTTTTTGCCATTGCACAGGGTAAAAGCCGGCCTGTAATTCTTGATGGAAAAACAGGAAGTGATATTAAAGCACCACGGAGAAAAAAATATAAGGTACGCTGTGTAGTGCAAAAATAACACTTTCAGTTTCAGAGTCAACAGCATTACAATGCATACAAGCATAATTTCGAAAGTGCGTACTCTGAGTCTCCTTTTCAAGGATAAATAAGTGTGGGCGATTTTAGAACAAAATTAGACCTTCCAAGCAGTGCTCCCAGACCCCTCAACCCACCCCCAAACATCTAGAAGCCCCCCCAAGCAGCCCCCCAAAAACAAGCGTATACTACTACTATGCCTAACTTTCAACCGTGCAACTAGGGCTAGGCCCAAACCCCCCTTTTCCACCATGGATTTTCTCCAAACCACTTGCATCCGATATTAGACCTTCCCAGCATTGCCCCCAGACCCCTCAACCCACCCGCAAAAAAGTAGAACACCCCCAAGCAGGCCAAAAGCAAAAATGGAAAATGTCCCACTTCGAACATTTGAGGCCTACATCAAAATCACTCCAAACGCGCTCTGCAGCTAGTCCCTAACTCCCCTTTTCCACCAAGGATTTTCTTCAAACCACTTGAAATCAAATTTAGACTTTCCCAGCAGGGGTCCCAGACCCTCTGGAACACCCGCAAAAACCTAGAACCCCCCCCCAAACAGCCCCCCAAAAACATGCAAGTGAGCTAAAAAGGAAAACGTTTTCACCATAGATTTTCTCCGAACCACTTGCATCTGATACTAGACCTTCCCAGCAATGCCCCCGGACCTCTCAACCCACGCGCAAAAAAGTAGGACACCCCAAAACCTGGCAAAAGCAAAAATGGAACATGTCACACTTCGAAAATTTGAGGCCTACCTCAAAATCACTCCAAACACGCTCTCTAGCTAGGCCCTAACTCCCATTTTCCACCATGGATTTTCTTCAAACCACTTGCAATCAAAATTAGACTATCCCAGCAGTGCTCCCAAACCCCCGGACCACCCCCAAAAACCTAGAACCCCCCCAAACAGCCCCCCAAAACACGCAAATGAGCTAAAAAGAAAAAACTTTTTCACCATGGATTTTCTCCAAACCACTTGCATCCACAATTAGACCTTCCCAGCAATGCCCCCAGACCTCTCAACCCACCGCAAAAAAAGTAGAACACCCCTGAACAGGCCAAAAGCAAAAATGGAAAATGTCACACTGAGAAAATGTAGGTCTACCTCAAAATCACTCCAAACCAACGCTCTGCTGCTAGGACCTAACTCCCCCTTTCCACCATGGACTTTCTCCAAACCACTTGCAATCAAAATTAGACTATCCCAGCAGTGCTCCCAGACCCCCCGGACCACCTTCAAAAACCTAGAACCCCCCAAAACAGCCCCCCAAAAACACGCAAGTGAGCTAAAAAGGAAAAACATTTTCACCATGGATTTTCTCCAAACCACTTGCATCCGATATTAGACCTTCCCAGCATTGCCCCCAGACCCCTCAACCCACCCGCAAAAAATTAGAACACCCCAAACAGTCCAAAAGCAAAAATGGAAAATGTCACAATTAGAAAATTTGAGGTCTACCTCAAAATCTCTCCAAACACGCTCTGTAGCTAGGCCCTAACTCCCCTTTTCCACTATGGGTTTTCTTCAAACCACTTGCAATCAAAATTAGACTATCCCAGCAGTGCTCCCAGACCCCCCGGACCACCTCCAAAAACCTAGAACCCCCCCAAACAGCCCCCCAAAAACACGCAATACTGCTAGGCCTCAGTTTAAATTGTGCCAAAACGCTGTCTGCAGCTAGGCCCAAACCCCCCTTTTCCACCATGGATTTTCTTCAAACCACTTGCAATCAAATTTAGACTATCCCAGCAGGGGTCCCAGACCCTCTGGACCACCCGCAAAAACCTAGAACCCCCCCAAACAGCCCCCCAAAAACATGCAAGTGAGCTAAAAAGGAAAACGTTTTCACCATGGATTTTCTCCAAACCACTTGCATCCGATATTAGACCTTCCCAGCATTGCCCCCAGACCCCTCAACCCACCCGCAAAAAATTAGAACACCCCCAAACAGTCCAAAAGCAAAAATGGAAAATGTCACAATTAGAAAATTTGAGGCCTACCTCAAAATCTCTCCAAACACGCTCTGTAGCTAGGCCCTAACTCCCCTTTTCCACTATGGGTTTTCTTCAAACCACTTACAATCAAAATTAGACTATCCCAGCAGTGCTCCCAGACCCCCCGGACCACCTCCAAAAACCTAGAACCCCCCCAAATAGCCCCCCAAAAACACGCAATACTGCTAGGCCTCAGTTTAAATTGTGCCAAAACGTTGTCTGCAGCTAGGCCCAAACCCCCCTTTTCCACCATGGATTTTCTTCAAACCACTTGCAATCAAATTTAGACTATCCCAGCAGGGGTCCCAGACCCTCTGGACCACCCGCAAAAACCTAGAACCCCCCAAACAGCCCCCCAAAAACATGCAAGTGAGCTAAAAAGGAAAACGTTTTCACCATAGATTTTCTCCGAACCACTTGCATCTGATACTAGACTTTCCCAGCAATGCCCCCGGACCTCTCAACCCACGTGCAATCAAAATTAGACTATCCCAGCAGTGCTCCCAAACCCCCTGGACCACCCCCAAAAACCTAGAACCCCCCAAACAGCCCCCCAAAACACGCAAATGAGCTAAAAAGAAAAAAACTTTTTCACCATGGATATTCTCCAAACCACTTGCATCCAAAATTAGACCTTCCCAGCAATGCCCCCGACCTCTCAACCCACCCGCAAAAAAAGTAGAACACCCCTAAACAGGCCAAAAGCAAAAAGGGAAAATGTCACACTGAGAAAATGTAGGCCTACCTCAAAATCACTCCAAACCAACGCTCTGCTGCTAGGCCCTAACTCCGCCTTTCCACCAGGGACTTTCTCCAAACCACTTGCAATCAAAATTAGACTATCCCAGCAGTGCTCCCAGACCCCCTGGACCACCTTCAAAAACCTAGAACCCCCCAAAACAGCCCCCCAAAAACACGCAAGTGAGCTAAAAAGGAAAAACTTTTTCACCATGGATTTTCTCCAAACCACTTGCATCCGATATTAGACCTTCCCAGCATTGCCCCCAGACCCCTCAACCCACCCGCAAAAAATTAGAACACCCCCAAACAGTCCAAAAGCAAAAATGGAAAATGTCACAATTAGAAAATTTGAGGCCTACCTCAAAATCTCTCCAAACACGCTCTGTAGCTAGCCCCTAACTCCCCTTTTCCACCATGGGTTTTCTTCAAACCACTTGCAATCAAAATTAGACTATCCCAGCAGTGCTCCCAGACCCCCCGGACCACCTCCAAAAACCTAGAACCCCCCAAACAGCCCCCCAAAAACACGCAATACTGCTAGGCCTCAGTTTAAATTGTGCCAAAACGCTGTCTGCAGCTAGGCCCAAACCCCCCTTTTCCACCATGGATTTTCTTCAAACCACTTGCAATCAAAATTAGACTTTCCCAGTAGTGCTCCAAGAACCCCCGAACCACCTCCACAAATCTCGAACACCCCCAAACAGCCCCAAAAAACATGCAATACTGGTATATCCAAAACATGGCAAATTGCGCTGTTCACAAAAAATTGCTGTTTTCAGCTTTCCACTACTTTGATCCTCTTGAAACTTACCTGGACACTTGTTCCAGCGATTCCCAAGAATCTCAGCAAGGCAGAACACAATCAAAACACTGTGCTCTAAGAAGAAGAAGAAGAAGAAGAAGAAGAAGAAGAAGAAGAAGAAGAAGAAGAAGAAGAAGAAGAAGAAGGTGTACGACTAGTTTTCACTTTTCACCCAATCACACACACCCGCAAAGCACCAAAAAAGGCCAAAATTCTGCCAATTCTGGACCAAAGAATGCCAAACCCCCCAGAAACCTTGCCAACATCATTATGAACAAGCCTGCATCGGGCCCTGAGTCCTAGACTCAGCGGGAACCCTACCAACTTAAACCCAAAAACCCTAGTAAATCGCACTGAACCCTAAACCCTAGATATGCTTTGTCTGTCTGTGTCAAAGAACCTAGGTATGCTACATCAGGATGCTTCACTCAGTGGTGCCTGCCTTGACCGTCTGCATAGCCCTGCCGCAAGCATGAGCCAAAAATCCGTTCCGCTCAAGAATTTGCGAATTTTCGGTAATTTCGCAAGATTCGCGAAAAAACGAAAAACAGCAAATTTCGGAAACATAACGGATGTTTGGCCCAAGCTTGAGGCAGGGCCATGCAGACGGTCAAGGCAGGCACCACTGAGTGAAGCAACGTGATGTAGCATACCTAGGCTCTTTGTCAGACAGACAAAGCATATCTAATTGTATGCAGCAAGCCACATAGCCTCAATTTTACATGAACTGCTGTCTGGAGTGGAGTGGACTCTGCCTGGCATAACAACAACAGTACACTGCCTCGCCCTCAACCACTACATACTACGAATAGACAGACATGTAGTTCTGCTGTAGTAGTTGTTGTAGACTGGTTTACCTGTTTGCCACTCATGAATTGGCCATAGTTCTTCCGTAAACCGACGCTGATGATCCATCCATCCCAGTGAGTGATTGTAAAGAAAAAAGATATATTATTTAATCAATCATCATGGTATATTGGCAAGTGAGTCCACTCCAAGGACATTTTGCATATTGGAAAATGCAACATAGTGGCCCATGAAGTTGAAGTACAATTTAAATTAAACAAGGTAAAAAGGTAAAGTAGTAGACATGAGTTACAATTACTGTGTAAAAGATTAAATAATAACTAAGGCAAGATATATGATTCATTTCATGCACAAAAACAAACAGCAATATTTTTCATCAGATCCAGACAGCCATTGCTGCCACTGCATGCCATCTTCTCATTATTCATTACCTGTTCTACTTTTTGTCCGCATCTTCTTTGGAAAGTGAGGGCCCAAAGGGCAGCATCTCCTGTCAATTTCAGAAGTAACTCTGTCAGCAATCAGCAAGCATGTAGTCAGTCAGTAATTTCAGTCCCACTTGAGGGGACACGTCTACGAAGACAAAGTTTCTTTATTCTTCGTAATCAATCCATCTGCCTTGAGGGAAATGGATAGGGGGAGTCTGGAGGAGGATAGAGGAGCATGATTGGGTTGTGAACTTGTGAACCTCAGGAATGCAGACTGCAGCACCTTCAAATCAATAAGGAAAATAAGATGAAGACAGTGCTGCTGATGGACTTGTTGGGATTAGGTGATTAGAGTTTTGTTGTGGTAAAAGTTGCAAAACAAAGAAAGACACATAGGAATAAAAGTGAATAAGGACAAAAAAAAAAGTAGTCATTTTCAGGCCTCGGTGTCAGGGAAGTAGAGCTCGTCCTCAAACTCTATGAATTGAGACGGGAGTAGGTCAGCTAACAGAGAAGAACTTCTGTCACCTAAGTCGGTGTCCACTTCTTCCTGCATGTATTCACATATTTTGTAATCTGGTGGTATGAAGTGCTGATTCATCTTGATCAGTGTTAACCTCTCCACATTTTTGGGCGAGAGGCGGGTCCTTTTTGAAGTTACAATGGCACCAGCAGCACTGAAAACATGTTCAGAAGACACGCTTGCGAGTGGGCAAGACAAATAATTTAGAGCCAGGTTGATGATCAGTTGCCATAGAGGCCTTTTCCTATACCAATACAGCAATGGGTTCTGATTAACAAAGACCTCTGTTGGGTCATCCAGATAGGCCTGCACCATCGACTCAAGGTTCTCCATGGTTGCTCCACTTTGCTCACCATCTGTGGCCTTTGCAGCACTGGAATGAGCAAACCCTTGATGAGTTAGCCAATCTGCTTCCGACAATAATATGGCTGGGCCTGGTGCAGGGAAGGATGATGATACGGTTGCTGGTATCGTTAACGGCTGTGAGGGAAAGTGACTCCCTTCGGCCACAGATTCAGAAGTGGAACTTGACGCCAGATGGCCTGCTGATTCAGTTGTACTTCTGCCGGCTCCTTGAATTTTTTGCCGCTCTTTTGCGAACCCAGTGGCTTACACAGCTAGCCAATGTTTGTACTTTGACACTTCTGCTTCATCAAAAGGAATGAATGCTTTGCTGGCCATTGCCTTTTTGTACCGTGGATCCAGAATAGTGGCACAAATGTGTTGTTGTTTTGTATGTATGTTTTTAAGCCTTTCATTGGCAACTAGGCGGCTTAATAACCTCTCCGCCAACTGATATGCGTCTTGCTTTTCAGCATCATCTCGGAACGTTGAAGACACCGCCTTCAGTTGGTGCTCTAGCATGACCAACAATAGGATAGCTTTGCCCAAAGAACAGTCCTCCTTGCTGACTTCACGCGTGAAGACCACAAAAGGACGAAGCATGTCTGTCAGGCTTGCAACTAGCTTCCATTCCTCCAACTCTAGCCTCATGTCTTTCATAGTAGAACCCAGTTTATAGACATAATCATTTATTACCCCTCACTGCTCAGACAGACGCTCAAGCATGTAAAAGGTTGAGTTGCAACGTGTTGCCACCTCCTGGATGAGTCCTTTGACTGGCAGTCTACGTTCATGTTGAATGCTCATCAGCTCCTTCCGGGCCTTAAACGAATGGCTGAAATGTGTGCAGATTCTTCGACAGGTGGTCAGTAACTTGCACCATGATGTCAATACTGTGCACCAAACACGGCATTCTAAAATAGTCACCTTGCTGCATGGCCTTAACTATATTACTGCCATTATCCGTGGAAACATAACCAACTATGAGATTTCTTGGATGCAGCCATTCATAGAAATTCCTATTAAACTCCTCCAAAAGGTTAGGTGCAGTATGAGTTTTCTCCATGGCAAACATGGCTACTGTTGCATGTTTCCGACTAGCTTGAAAAATTGTGGCACTGTCAACAGCTGCAGTTAACTTGTCTCTAACCCCTGTAAAAGAGACCCAGTGTGCAGTGATGCACATGTAATCAAGGGCTTGGCAACTGGTCCACATGTCTGTTGTCAGGTGGATAGGGTGAACAGTACTCTTCTGCAAAGCTGCCCCAATCACCTCCAGCACATCTTGATGTAGTGCTGGAACCACAACTCTGGCAAAATAGGACCGGCTCGGAACCTTCCATTTAGGGCAGACTGTTGCCACAAATTCTAGAAAGCCCATCCCTTCCACGAAAGAAAAAGGGAGAAGGTCCAGCGCTAACATGTTAGTCAGCTTTGCGTTATACAGAAGTGCCGTTGGGAGGTTGCGTTCAAATGGCGCCTCTGACCAAAACATTCTGCTAATGGTGGGCTGGACCGTTTTATGTGATGATGATGATGACTTCTTCAAACCAGTTAGGCTCAGTGATGTACTTTTTTGCATTGGTGTCTCTCCAAGACTCTTATTGTGCCT
Organism: Lissotriton vulgaris; assembly: GCF_964263255.1. Taxonomy (NCBI): domain Eukaryota; kingdom Metazoa; phylum Chordata; class Amphibia; order Caudata; family Salamandridae; genus Lissotriton; species Lissotriton vulgaris. Next base: position 1,183,211,074 of record NC_141691.1, read on the forward strand.
CATACATGGTGCAGGGGTAGAGGGTGTGGCAGCTTCCACTGCAGTGCTGCTGCCAGGGGGACTGGTTGTACCAGAAGAAATGTCGCTCAGTTCTTTACTTCCCCCTGCACAATCAGCCCCTCGTCAGCATCAGATGCAACGTGAATGGATACATTTGAATCAGTTCTACTTTTGGCTTCCCAGATCTTCCTTAGGTGGGTCTCCCACTGGATAATGTGGTGTTTTTGGAGATGACCTCTCTGGCCTCTAGTACCATAGTTGGTACCAAGCTTACCCCAACTAACAAATGTTTTACAAATCGAACAAACAACCATGTTTTCCGCCTTTGGGCTAACAGTGAAGAAGTCCCAAACTGGGGGCTGGAGATGTATGCTGGTGGTGGAGGTGCTACTTTGAGTTTCAATGCCAGATGAAGTTAAGGATGGGCGTAGCTGAATTTGTTTCTGTTGTTCACTTACAGCACCACTACTTGAGGTAATGGAGGTCGAGCTGGATGGAGATCCCTGCCGACCCGTCTGCCTAAAAAATATGGAAGCCATAGTTCGTGTTGGTGTTGTAGTTAACTGCGTTGGTGGTGGTACCAGTGCCACGCCGCCCACACCCCGCTCAACAGCCATTCAGGATAGGGTGAAAATGTCTGTCTGCTGCATGCCCGCTGGGGCTGGAGTGACGACTGTGAAGACTGGGTCGTCGTAAGACTGTTCATCAGCAGCAGAAGACACCACTTCTTGTTCGTCGTCATCACCCATAAGTGGAAGCCTTGCGGGAACCTTCCTTTTAGCTGAGCTACCTTTGTTGGCTCATGGCTTGCCTCACTCTCAGAGTGCATTGGTGGGATCCAATCAAGATCAAGGTCATCAGAATGAAGGGGGCTTGAAGAAGAACTTGTAGTAGTAGTAGTAGTCCTCCTTGACCTTTTTCTTGCTGGGGATCTGGAAGACAATGGATCATCATCAGGAGGAGTGCCTTCCTCGGATGATACCTCCACTTGAATATCAATTCCTGATGTGCCCCTACTTCTGGAGGAACAAGCGTTGTAGGCAGTCATGCCGCTCCATGAACCTCTAGTTGCACCTCTCCATGCAACTCTCCATGCACCTCTACTTGCGCCTCTACTTGCACCTCTCCTTGCGCCTCTCCTTGCCCATGTACTTGCACTTGTACTAGTTGCACCTGTGGTTGTCGTTGCAGCTGTGGTTGTTGAACACTCGTCAGCTGAGTTACACCCGACGTTGATTGGATTGTACTTTCTTGTGATGAGCCAACATCACTGGTCGATGGTGATTGAGAAACTAAAGTGGCTGCCTCAGCAGCACTCATGGTCTTGGACCTAACTTGGCGTGTTGTGACTGAGCCCAGTGAAGCGGAGGTGCTGCTTCTAGCTTGGTCCCCGGCGGACACCGCTGCTGCTGCAGGCGTAGTTTTTTTTTACCAAAAAAGGTGTTGGTGGGCCCACCAGTCTCCTTGGTAGGTGGTGCCTCTTGCTTCTTATGCTCCTTCTTACTGGCAGTGGCACTGGCAACTTTTATCGCTGAGGCGCTACGGCCACCTTTCTTTGGGCCCATCTTCTTCAGATGTCAGAACAGCAGGCCGCAGTTGCACGAGTTGCAGAGTTGTCTTATCTGTGGCCACACGTGACGTCATGTGACGTTGCGCTGCACACACCGTTGCAGGACTTCTTCCTGGCACTGGTGGTTCTCTTTTGCACCTAAAAGCAATGGAAGCCAGAGGAACATCAGTTAAACACCCCAAAAAGTCAAAAAACATACAAAAATCACCACAATCCAATGTCATCCATGCCCTCAATGATGTTTAAATTCAAGACACCCCACAGAAAGACTTGGTCCATGATCCACTCACTACCCTGGGCCTATAGGATGAAAACAAGGAAAATTGGGTACAGGCCTGAACACACTGCCTGGCTTCAAAATGGCCCCTTGACCCCAAGCCACATGGCCAGGCCCTGCCTGGACCAGGCCTCAAAATGGCCCCAACCCACATGGCCAGGCCCCAACACCACCCAAAAAGTTGAAAAACACTCAATAATCACCACGATCCACTGCCGTCCATGGCCTCAATGATGTTTAAATTCAAGACACCCCACAGAAAGACTTGGTTCATGCATCACTCACTACCCCTGGACCTAATGGAAGAAAGCAAGGCAAACCGGGTGCATGCCTGAGCACACTGCCTGGCTTCAAAATGGCCCCTTGACCCCCAGCCACATGGCCAGGCCATACCTGGACCAGGCCTCAAAATGGCCACCACCCACATGGCCAGGCCCCAACACCACCCCAAAAAGTCGACAAACACACAAAAATCACCACAATCCAATGCCATCCATGCCCTCAATGATGTTTAAATTCAAGACACCCCACAGAAAGACTTGTTTCATGCATCACTCACTACCCCTGGGCCTAATGGAAGAAAGCAAGGCAAACTGGGTGCAGGCCTGAGAACACTGCCTGGCTTCATAATGGCCCCTGGATCCCCAGCCACATGGCCCGGCCCTGCCTGGACCAGGTCTCAAAATGGCCCCCACACACATGGCCAGGCCCCAACACCACCCCAAAAGGTCGAAAAACACACAAAAATCACCACAATCCAATGCCATCCATGCCCTCAATGATGTTTAAATTCAAGACACCCCAAAGAAAGACTTGGTTCTTGCATCACTCACTACCCCTGGGCCTAATGGAAGAAAGCAAGGCAAACTGGGTGCAGGCCTGAGCACACTGCCTGGCTTCAAAATGGCCCCTTGACCCCAAGCCACATGGCCAGGCCCTGCCTGGACCAGGCCTCAAAATGGCCCCCACCCACATGGCCAGGCCCCAACACCACCCCAAAAGGTCGAAAAACACACAAAAATCACCACAATCCTATGCCATCCATGCCCTCAATGATGTTTAAATTGAAGACACCCCACAGAAAGACTTGGTCCATACATCACTCACTACCCCTGGGCCTAATGGAAGAAAGCAAGGCAAACTGGGTGCAGGCCCAAGCACACTGCCTGGCTTCAAAATGGCCTCTTGACCCCCAGCCACAAGGCCAGGCCCTGCCTGGACCAGGCCTCAAAGTGGCCCCCACCCACATGGCCAGGCCCCAACACCACCTCAAAAAGTCGACAAACACACAAAAATCACCACAATCCAATGCCATCCATGCCCTCAATGATGTTTAAATTCAAGACTTGGTTCATGCATCAATCACTACCCCTGGGCCTAATGGAAGAAAGCAAGGCAAACTGGGTGCAGGCCTGAGCACACTGCCTGGCTTCAAAATGGCCCCTTGATCCCCAGCCACATGGCCAGGCACTGCCTGGACCAGACCTCAAAATGGCACCCACCCACATGGCCAGGCACCAACACCACCCCAAAAAGTAAAAAAACTCACAAAAGTCACCACAATCCAATGCCATCCCTGCCCCCAATGATGTTTAAATTCATTAAATTCAAGACACCCCACAGAAAGACTTGGTTCACGCATCACTCACTACCCCTGGGCCTAATGGAAGAAAGCAAGGCAAACTGGGTGCAGGCCTGAGCACACTGCCTGGTTTCAAAATGGGCCCTTGACCCCCAGCCACATGGCCAGGCCTCAAAATGGCCCCCACCCACATGGCAGGCCCCAACACCACCCCAAAAAGTCGAAAAACACACAAAAATTACCACAATCCAATGCCATCCATGCCCTCAATGATGTTTAAATTCAAGACACCCCACAGAAAGACTTGGTTTTTGCATCACTCACTACCCCTGTGCCTAATGGAAGAAAGCAAGGCAAACTGGGTGCAGGCCTGAGCACACTGCCTGGCTTCAAAATGGCCCCTTGACCCCCAGCCACATGGCCAGCCCCTGCCTGGACCAGGCCTCAAAAAGGCCCAACCCACATGGCCAGGCCCCAACACCACACCAAAATGTAAAAAAACACACAAAAATCACCACAATCCACTGCCATGCATGATCTCAAAGATGTTTAAATTCAAGACACCCCACAGAAAGACTTGGTCCATGCACCATTCCCTACCCCTGGGCCTTTTGGTTGAAAGCAAGGCAAACTGGGTGCAGGCCTGAGCACACTGCCTGGCTTCAAAATGGCCCCTTGACTCTCAGCCACATGGCCAGGCCCTGCCTGGACCAGGCCTCAAAATGGCCCCCACCCACATGGCCAGGCCCCAACACCACCCCAAAAAGTCGAAAAACACACAAAAATCACCACAATCCAATGCCATCCATGCTCTCAATGATGTTTAAATTCAAGACACCCCACAGAAAGACTTGGTCCATGCACCCCTCTCTACCCCTGGGCCTAATGGAAGAAAGCAAGGCAAACTGGGTGCGGGCCTGAGCACACTGCCTGGCTTCAAAATGGGCCCTTCACCCCCAGCCACCTGGCCAGGCCTCAAAATGGCCCCCACTCACATGGCAAGGCCCCAACACCACCCCATAAAGTCGAAAAACAGACAAAAATCACCACAATCCAATGCCATCCATGCCCTCAATGATGTATAAATTCAAGACACCCCACAGAAAGACTTGGTTCATGCATCACTCACTACCCCTGGGCCTAATGGAAGAAAGCAAGGCAACCTGTGTGCAGGCCTGAGCAGACTGCCTGGCTTCAAAATGGGCCCTTGACCCCAGCCACATGGCCAGGTCCTGCCTAGACCAGGCCTCAAAATGGCCCCCACCCACATGGCCAGGCCCCAACACCACCCCAAAAAGTTAAAAAACACACAGAAATCACCACAATCCAATGCCATCCATGCCCTCAATGATGTTTAACCCGTTCCGTGCTTCGAACGTCCAACGGTCGTCGCGTGCACTACCTCGCTAGTGCTGCGCACGACTGTTGGACGTCCGAATCCCGTTAGCGCAATCGAACGTCCTCACTGGGGCGGAATGTTTGCGCGCGCTTAACGGGTTAAATCAATACACCACACAGAAAGACGTGTTCTTGCATCACTTATTACCCCTGGGCCTAATGGAAGAAAGCAAGGCAAACTGGGTGCAGGCCTGAGCACACTGCCTGGCTTCAAAATGGCCCCTTGACCCCCAGCCACATGTCCAGGCCCTGCCTGGACCAGGCCTCAAAATGGCCCCCACCCACATGGCCAGGCCCCAACACCACCCCAAAAAGTTAAAAAACACACACAAATCACCACAATCCAATGCCATCAATGCCCTCAATGATGTTTAAATTCAAGACACCCCACAGAAAGACTTGGTTCATGCATCACTCACTACCCCTGGGCCTAATGGAAGAAAGCAAGGCAAAAAATAATTTCTACATATAACAGTGAGCTATTCAATTCCATGACATAAATGAAATGTAAGTTCAACAAAACTCACAGAAACAGTTGTATCATGCACCCATGACTAACCCTGGGCCTACTGCATACTGTGGCTACCCACAACATATTTTTTTTAAAGTTGTGAAAAAGTTTAACAATTGTAGTTGCAGCAAGTACTATGCCCCAAGCAAACAACACCAACTTACTTCTAAAATCTCAAATCCTAAAGTACTCCTAAAGTGATCCAAACAAAAAGTCCTCAAATACAAATATCCAGCAGCAGCCACAAAAAGTATTCCTTCCAGCTTCAGATCCTAATGAAAAGTGACCAGGACATGGACAAAGCACTGGGAGGAGCCTGCTGGACAGTAACAGGAAGTTGGAGACTCTGGGGCACATCCCTCCTCCTACCCCCCCCAAAAAAATGGACCCCTTGCACCAAAAAGTACAGCCAAATGTCAATCTGAGGAGTTATTCTGATCAAAATCATCATTTTCAGTAGGTTTATGCTGCCTGCGGTTGATTTCTTGTGCAGAATTGCAATTTTAGCAATTTCGGGAAAGCGAGCTGTTCAAATCTCCTGCCGGAAGTCAGCTACGTGCCGCATCTACGTGTTCGGCATTGTTTACTCCCGCGATGCGTGATCGCGGGCCCTTATTACGTACCGCCGTTCTCAAACTCTCGCTGTGCAAGATTGCGGGTCGCGATGACGTAATCGCGGTCGAAAAACTCTCGCGCGATCACGCAGCAAGATCCAAAATGGCACAGCACACTCAAACCGGGAGGAAAAACAACTCGCGAACTCAGAATCACGGTAAGTGAACACAGCGCGTGCGATATTCTATTTTTCAAGCGCGACCAAGCAAAAAAATCCGCAGCTTGCAAATTTGCGGATATTCGGGCAAATTCATGCGATTCGCGGACCGCGAATTTGCCAAAAATCTGCAAATTTCGCAAACAAAACAAATTTTACGCCCACGCTTAAAGATAATGAGGACAATCGTCTCTCTCCTGAGAGCAAAGGGGATCTGCCTGATTATCTATCAAGACGATATCCTCATCATGTCCCAAATTCACTCTCAACTCTTGGAAGATCTCTGGATCGCCATGAATCTCATAGAGGGTCTTGGCTTCATTATAAACCGGGAAAAATCTATTCTTACCCCTTCCAAATCTCTAGGGTTCCTAGGTTTCACCATAGACACCTCAGAATATCTCCTTCTGCTTCCCAACAAGAAGATCACCAAGATTCATAAAGAGATCAGGTTTGCTCTAAAACAATAATCTCTTACTCTTCGAGAATTGGACAGACTTCTGGGTCTACTCTCTTCCTCAATTCAGGCCATCTTTCCCGGATCTCTCAACTATCTTGCCCTCCAGAGAGTGAAAGCCAATGCCCTCAGATCCGGTCTGTGGTACGGAGACCTTGTAACCTTAGATCAACAATCGAGGTCGGAACTCTCTTGGTGGCTGGACAATATGGATGCATGGAATGGAAGAGCTATCTTCGGGTTGACTCCGGATTTTGTCTTGGAGTCAGACGGCAGCCTTCATGGTTGGGTAGTCCTCGACCAAGACACAGGTGGTGTTTGGTCTCAGGCCGAGTCCTCCCACCATATAAATCTTTCAGAGCTGACTGCTGGTCTTTACACCCTAATGAGTTTCAAACACTCACTTCAGGGCAGATCTGTTGTCTTGAAGATGGACAACATCTCTGCAGTCTCTTATATCAACCGCCTTGAAGGGACAAGGTCAGCAGACCTCTCCGATTTGTCCAAGAGACTTTGGATGTTTTGTTTAGAACACAAAATTTCCCTGAAGACGGAATATCTCATGGGAAAATTGAATCTTTCCGCAGATTGGAATTCAAGATTCCTTCAAGACTTCAGTGATTGGAAACTCAACGTGAACGTTTTCTATTCTCTGTTTCATTTTTGGGGCCCCTTCGATGTGGACCTTTTTGTGATCAGATTGACCTTCCAACTGCCCCAATACTACAGCTGGATGCCAGATCCGGGCACTCTTGCGGTGAACGCCTTTCTCCAGCCCTGGTCCCTTCTACAGCCTTACGTCTTTCCTCTCTTTGCCATGATTCAGAGGGTTCTTCAGAAGGTGAGACAGGACCAGTGTTCCCTGGTCCTGATACCTCCCTTCTGGCCTTCTCAAGCGTGGTTCTCGACAACTTTGGAACTGTGGTGCAACATTCCCTTCCTAATTCCTGCAACGAAAGGTCTGGTTTCAGATGCAAACAGAGAAGATCACCACCTAGTACTTTCAGGGAGTTTGAACCTTCTTGCTTGGAAAGTGTCAGGCAATCTAACAAGTTGTCTGGACTTTCGTCATCAGCTCTCACTCTCCTTGGAAAGTCCTGGGCACCAGGGACTCACTACAGATACAATAACATTTGGAGAAAAGGGTTTTGTTGGTGCATGGAGAGGAACTTGGATCCCGTGTAGGCTCCTATCGTCAATATAGTTAATTTCCTTGTTGAATTATTCGACAATGGCCTCTCCTATAGATCCATTAATTGTTACAGATCAGCTATCTCCGCTAGACATTCTCTCGTCAACGGTAAGACGGTAGGTAAGAATGTTATTATTTGTAGAGTTTTGAATAGTATTAGACTTAGACCGAAATACCAATCTTTGTGGGACGCTAAACTTATCCTTGACCTTTTTGGCTCATGGCCTGATAATTCTCTTCTTAACAGGAAATGTCTTTCCATTAAACTTGCTACTCTCTTATGTTTCATTTCTTATTGTAGGGTATCTGATGTTAAATCTCTAGATATGTATAAGAGATGTTATGAAATGTTTGGTGTTAAGTTTGAAATCGTTAGGAGAACTAAAACTATGTCAGATTTTATCTTTTATCCTTGTTTTGACTACTGCAAAAAACTTTGTGTTGTTGATTGTATGAAAGAATACGATTCCAGAATGAAAGACCGACGACCTCAGGAAGCCAATCAACTTCTCATTTCCTTTGTCAAACCTTTTAAACCTATCTCTTCCTTTTCTATCACCAGATGGGTTAATATGGCTATGAGCTTTGCTGGCATTGACCTTTCTAAATTTCGAGCCCACTCTCTCAGAGGTGCTATGGCCAGCAAGTCCTTTTGGTCTGGTGGTAAGTTAGATGTTATCCTTAAAGCTGCTGATTGGTCCAATGCCTCCACTTTTGCTCGTCAATATTGTAAACCTATTGAACACATGTCCGGCGTGGTTCTTCAAGGCTACCAACATACATAATGTAGCCTCCTGTCTTGTAATGAAATTGCGATTCTCCTATTAACATGACCAGTGAATCTGGATTTCATTAAAGACACGGAGGCTAACATTATCCCACCTGTCCTCCCTTGGACGGAGTATATATTCTTATGTTGTTGACTATTTGCATTCATATACTGTTTATTTTGGTCTTGTTGATGTTTTCAATATGCACTCTATCTTTGCAAAGGTTCTTTCAGCCCTTTTAATTTTTCACTCTCTTTTCAGATAACTCGACCTAACAGATCTTCCTGGACTTCTCTTCGTTCCCCTTCTTCATCGCTCTCTAGTCCAAGCTTCACCCTGAACTTCCCGACTCTCTCCCTGCTTCATTGCATTTAAAAGAGGCAGCTCTGTTGTTGCTCATGTCTTATATTATTGTCACACTGTCACTGCATTCTAATTCTTCTTTCTATTATGTAAGCGGCTGCTTGTGAATTGCATTAAAGGATTAATGCATAATGTTAGCTTCCGTGTCTTTAATGAAATCCAGATACTCTGGTCATTTCAATAGGAGAATGGCAATTGACTGTCACCAGTTACTGGGGCAGTTCTCCCTCATCCCTGAGCTCACATACTTGTGAACCCGCAACATTGATACAGGGGCAGTATACCTGTGAAAAACAAACTTTAAGGCTTGTTAGGTATGGCGAGGGCCAGTATCAAGGAAGACGCCCCGAAGACACGAGTGCTGGGGGTGATTGAGCCCTCCATCAGACCCTGGTCCAGCCTAGTTGTGCTGGTTTCCAAGTCTGACCCATCAGGTGCCGACTTATAATTCAGATTCTGTGTAGATGTCAGGGAACTCAATTCAGTCATCAAGACTGACACTCCAACATCAACTATGTCAAGAATGAAGGTTTCAGATGAACTCCTAGTCTGTTCACACGTTCTTTTAGACCTTGGCACACCTTTCCTTGTTATGACAGACTACACAGAGTTATTCCTTTGACTCTGGTGTGCTTTCTGATGCGACTTCTTTCGGGTGCTTAGCCGTGGAATTGCAAGAAGGCCGCCACCAGATTTAGTCGGTAGTTTGCGGTCTAGTTTTTTTACTTGCGAGCGATCACAGCTGCTAAGGCAATCGCTCGTGAGCAGAACTACACACGTCAACTGACATTCTGGAGAGAATGGAAGTGTTTCGTTAGCGCTTCCATTTATATTGAAGATTTGACGACCTTGGGGCTTTTTGGAGCAGTTTTCTTCGGACAGCTAAGTTTTCAGCAACCGTTTGTATACTGCAAATTATTTTTGAACTGAACTATTATCTCTGACATTGGTAAAAAAGACGGAAGACATTTTTGAGTTGCAAGAAATATTTGAGACCAAGAGAGAGTAGTTTCAATCTAAAATTCTGTTAATAAGAATAGGCTAGAGTTAGGAATAAGACTAGAGTAGAGAGTAGAGAACATTTAGACAAGAGTAAGACTACTTATCCTAAATACAGAGAGAACCAACATAGGAACTTATTTTAAACCATCAAGAGGAAGATATGGAGGTGGGATTATATATATATATAATTGCGTTTACCACCATAATCCCTGTCGGCAATCCTATCTAACAAGAAAAGAGAAGAAAGGATCAGAGTTTATGTTCATCAATCAGCAGTATAGTCAGTACTATTATTTAAAAGAAGATAAAGCCCAATACTAGGATTTAGAGTAGCAAGGTAATAAGAAGTACTTAGTAGGCAGGGAATTTCAGTGAGAGCAAACCTAAAAGGGTTGAGGAGGGGGCCTTTGTGGGAGGTACTGTCAAGAATGAAGGTTTCCGATTAACTCCTAGTCTGTTCACACGTTTTTTTAGACCTTGGCACACCTTTCCTTGTATGGCAGACTACGCAGAGTTATTCCTTCGACTCTGATGTGCTTTCTGATGCAACTTCTTTTGGGTGCTTGGCCGCGGAATTGCAAGATGGCCGCCACCCGATTTAGTCAGAAGTTTGCTGTCTAGTTTTTTACTCGTGAGCGATCACAGCTGCTAAGTCAATTGCTCGCGAGCAGAACTACGCACTTCAACTGACATTCTGGAGAGAATAGAAGTGTTTCATTAGCGCTTCCATTTATATTAAAAATTAGATGAACTTAGGGATTTTTGGAGCAGTTTTCTTCGGAAGGCTAAGTTTTCAGCAACCTTTTGTATACTGCAAATTATTTTTGAACTGAACTATTATCTCTAACATTGGTAAAAGAGACGGAGAACATTATTGAGTTGCAAGAAATGTTTGAGACCACGAGAGAGTAGTTTCAATCTAAAATTCTGTTAATAAGAATCGGTTAGAGCTAGGAATAAGACTAGAGTAGAGAGCAGAGAACATTTAGACAAGAGTAACACTACATATCCTAAATACAGAGAGAACCAACATAGGAACTTATTTTAAACCATCAAGAGGAAGATATGTAGGTGAGATTATATATATATAATTGTGCTTACCACCATAATTCCTGTCCGCAATCCTATCTAACAAGAAAAGAGAAGAAAGGATCAGAGTTTATCTTCATCAATCCACAGTACAGTCAGTACTACTATTTAAAAGAAGATAAAGCCCAATACTAGGATTTGGAGTAGCAAGGTAATAAAAAGTACTTAGTAGGTAGGGAATTTCAGTGAGAGAGAGAATAACATATTGTTTGTGCTTTTAGAATAATCATCCAATTAAACTACACATCCGAAAGAGTAAACCAAGACCAAGAACAAACCAAAACTACATAACAAGAGAGCAGCTAGACACTGTGGGAAGTCAGGTAACATATTTGAAGTAGAGGGTGTGTAGGGAGTTAGGTGAGGTACTGAGTTTTATGTATAATATTTTGTTTCAGGTTTTCTTCATCAGAAGAGAGGATTCAGACCTGAAGAATTCGAAGCAGTGCAGTCTCTCTTTCTCTTTCCAACACCCCTTTCCCCCTCTTTCTTATTTGTGAGCATTAAAACTCGCAGATAGGGGAGTCGGGAATTGAGGAATTAGCATCGGCTCCTGTGGAAGCTACAGTTTGAGAGGGTACTTGACACCCTAAACTGATGGGTTAATTGACAGGCTGAGCACTACCAAGTTTGTCATCACCTTTGTTTCACATCAGACTTCTGGCAGATTGCCTTTATTGAGAGGACAAAAGAAAGGTCAGCATTTTCGACCCAGAGGGCCATTTACAGTTTAAGGAAGAATGCCCCTGTCACCTTTCAGAGGTTGGTATACAGGCTTTGGCAGGGAAGGAGGCAATGTGTGTCACCTACCTGGATGACATTGTTATCAAAGCCAGTAAGTGTCCAATTGAGCAGTGTACTGTGGTGTATCTGGGCCACATGGTGGGCAAGGCAAGGTTTAGCCCCCCCAGGCACGACTGAGACTACCCCCAACACATAGACTAGGTTGAGGGCCTTCCTGGGCATCACTGTATATTGCAGAAGGTCTGTTAAGTGTTATGGCACCATTGTTGCCCCTTTGACTGAGCTGACTTCAAATAAGTAGCCCAAAAAGGTGATATGGACAAAGGCCTGTCAGAAAGCCTTTAATTCCCTCAAGGAAGCTAAGTTTATAACACCTGTACTCACAGCTCCTGACTTCTCCAAGGAGTTCATTGTGCAGATGGGTACTTCAAAGCATGGTGTAAGGGCTGTCTTAGATAAGTTAAATGAGGAGGGCGCAGACCAACCCTTTTCCTTGATAAGCAGGAGGCTACTTCCCCCGAAAACAGAGGTGGAGTGCAATTGAGAAGGAGGCTTCTACTGTGGTATAGGCACTGAAAAAGCCCAGGCCACACCTGTTTTGGACTCACTTCTGGGTTCCGGCAGACTGCAGGTCCCTCAGATGGCTCATGGAAATTAGGAATGAAAATCCCAAGCTGTTGAGATGGTCGATCTCTCTACTGCAGGAGTCTTCCAACTAGGAGACCGGCCCCCCTGGGGGGCTCTCAAGAGATCCCATGGGGTGCCAGCCTCTGGCCAAAAGAAGCATAATACTGATAACACAGATTTTTTTCAAGGGTGATCACTTGAGCAGCAGTAAATTGCTCTATAATGGGCAATTGCTAACATCTTTTGTCATTTATATCCTAGCTGGGAATATGTGTAAAGGGGGATGAACTTCGAATATGCTTTAAAACTCACACCACCATTTCTAATAATCCCACTGTGGATGTTAGTAAGACCTGCCTGACCAGAATAGTATGTCTGGCAAACATGCATTTGATTGCATCGTTAAAACAATAACAGAACTTAACTGTAATGTTTCAATAAGTCTAGACATATATAAACATTGCCAATTTAATAGGATAATTGTGAAAAATTCTGAAGGGGACCCGATTCTTTTTTTTTCCTAATGGGGGCGCAACATTAAAAGGTTTGAAGACCACTACCCTACAGGGAATAGACTTTATTGAGGAGAACCGCCCTTGGTCAGGCCACCCCAATGATGATGCTCTCTCCAGGATCTTTCACCTTAGTGATGAGAAGTCCCAGGAGGTTGGGTAATTCTCCCCACTTTTGACAACTAACTAGTTCTAAAGTGTGTGTGATCTCTCCCTAAAACATGTTAACAATGGCTTGCGCCCAATTGGCACTTTAATTTACTTATAAGTCCCTAGTAAAGAGGTAATGTATTTACCCAGGACCTGTAAATTAAATGCTAATAAATGTTAAATGTTGTATACTTGTAAAGCGCACAGCTGCCCCAGCAAAGGGGCGTCCCGGCGCTGTATACTGCTGGGGAACCCATCCTGGCTTTCCCTGTGAGATGGTCCCTCCTGGGCATCTCCAAGGTGAAGACACGCATCCGCAGCACTGATGGGGCCGTTAGTAGAGATTAAGCAAGCTATTGCCCAGAGTTGCTGAGTGGGACCCATGGTTAGAGTAGGCACCGAGGCGAGAATTATCGAGTCCGCTGACCATGGCCCAACACCCTGCCGCGTCAGGATTCAACCCTGGTCCCGGGCCGACCTCTGCTACCGGGTCTGCTGCCTCTAACCAGTGAGCCACACCACTCCACATACTGGGCCTGCAGCACTGCTTGTGCCTCCCACTTAAGTAGCCCTTTTAAACATGACTCTGGCCTGCCTTTGCGGCCTGTGTGTGCAATTTTAAGCTGACATTTCAACCTGGCAAAATAAACATTTTGCTGGACCTAAACCTTCCTTTGTAATACATATAAGTCACGCCTAGGGCAGACCCTAAATAGCCCAGAGGGCAGGATGGAGTGTATGTAAAATGTTGCACAATGCATTTTTTACTTTTACATGTCCTGGTAGTGAAAAACTCCAAAATGTGTTTATCACTTATGCAAAGCCTGCCTCTCCTATAATATAACATTGGATTAAGTTACTATCTTTAATACATGAGAAGGTTCAGTTGGGAGCGAAAGGAAATGTTGAGTTTGGTGGCTAAAGAATTGTAATTTAAAACCCTGCTATTGTTAAAGTTGAATTGTAAGTCACAGTTCTAAAAATTTCAACTTTTAGAAAGCTGGCATCATTTTTTCCTAACCATTTGAGGCCTGCAACCTGTATCCTGGGTCACTTGACTAGGTGTAGCTGCCAGCGAGTCTTTGTGTATTGCTCCCAGACAGTGAGACAAAGAGGGGAGAGGTGGTGGCAGGATGGGCCATCTCTGACTTAATGGGGGAGCAGAGCTTTCATCTATGTCACTTGAACATCACAAAGGCTCTGTCTAAGCACACTCACAAAGGATTTGATATTAGTCTTTTATGTCACCAGACAAGCTTGGCCATGGCAGAGGGGCAAGAAATTCCAGACACCTTTGGTAGTGGAAACCTTCAGAACCTGCTCCTACTTCAAAGGGGGCACCAGGTATAAATAATGGACCCACATACTCAACTCTTCAGTACACCTCTGTACCTGTGAATACTACAGATTGACAGCTGTGCTTCTTGGCTGCCAGAAGGACTGCTACCCTGTTGTCCTGCAACTCTGGTGTCTTGCTCCCTGCTGCCCTGCTTGATGAGAAGAAAGATTGGACCTGCACCCTTCACCCCAGGCTGAAGTTACTCCAAGGGTCAGCTGACCAACCTCCTGTTCTGAGGCCTCCCTGCATCTGACCAGCTGACTTGCTGACTGGACCTGCAATTGGACCTGCCTGAACCCTGCTGAATTCTGCTTGAGTGAGTTCCTGATCCCCAAGAGCCGCCCTAAGATCCTGGACCCAGCATCAGTTGAGCTACCTCCTCAAGAAAATGATAAACACTACAATTTTAGACTCTTCGAGTCTGTGAGAAGGCCTGTTTGCACCAAGATATTGCTGCATGCGCCACCTGTCAACGTGAAGCACCAGTGAATCCTACTCTTCACTCCCCAGCAACTGCCGGCAGCACGAGATCTGCACTTCACGCTATAGTGTAGACAGTCCGTGGTGACCAGTGCCAATCCCCAAAAATGACCATCCATAATGCCTGACAGGATATTCTTTCGACAGCAATGACTGTCTACAAAGCCCAGCCGACTCTTCGTGCTACAGTGCGACCATCCGCAAAGCGCTCCCTGTTTGACGTGGCCCCCTCCACTGTGAAAGGAACTCTTTGAGCTGGACTTTTGAAGGTAACTCCTTCAGCTGGACTACCCTGGTCCCTGCATCTGGCCCACCCTCTATTGCAGTCGGCCTGAACTTGTGACTTTCACCTGGCCTTGCACATCCAGATAACAGTGAGTGGCGCTTTGTGTTTTTAGGGGCTAAATTTACCTGAAATCCTTGAAATTGCACATCTCCAGTTCTACTGTATAGATTTTTTTTGTTTCGGTCTCAAATAATATATTTTATTTTACTCTATTTTTCTAAATTGGTATAGTAATTTTCTTGTGTTGTGTTTTCTGTTTATTACTGTTTGAAGTTCTGTACACATACTTTACACATAACCTCTAAGTTAAGCTTGACTGCTATCAAGCTACCAGAGAGTTAAGCACAGTTTAATGTGGGGTTTTCTTGTGTTTACATTGGTAAATCGATTGGGGTTATTGGAAAGCAGATTACAAGAAAACAGACTGCGATGAGGAAGTGGGGGGTATCACAATGTTGAGATGTTACACAGCCATCAGTACCCTAAATACTGTAATTATAGGCTTTGTTTTTAAGTGTGTGTGTGTGTGCGTGCGTGTGTGTGTATGTGTGTGTGTGTGTGTGTGTGTTTGTGTGCGCATGCGTGCATGTGGATATGCGTATGCAGGGGAGTAGCCACAGAATTAAAATACCCACCATTTGCATCATAATACTATGGCACCAGGTGAGCCCCGTGAGGGATTTCGACTGCAACTACAAGTTTTCAGGAACTGGGTGACGGTGCTGAAGGGGGTGCTCTGCTCCTATGGATTCTTTTCTCACAACTTATTCCTTTCCTTTTCCTTCTTCCCTGCTTTTGTTATTTTTTTCAACACCATAATTTTTGTTCTCTATCTCTCTCTCTCTCTCTCTCTCTCTCTCTCCCTATTGCTCTCTCTCACTTTTGTTTATAGGTTTTCGTTTCTCTTTTTCTTTCCCCGTCAGTGCAACCACCTATTACCTCTGTTGTTATATTCTGGCCAAATGTTATTCATGCCATTCATCTTGACTAACAGACAAAAGGGGGCCCATAAAGCAATAATTATAGTTTCCCTTTGTACTATTCTGCCAGGCCAATGGGTGAGACAGCCCATGATCTAGCTGCTAGGGCCTCGCTACATTTCTGTGTTTGTGCGTGTTTGTGTATATTGCTCGAGAGAGAGATAGAGAAGTAGTGAGAGATGAGAGGGCATATTATCAAGATGGGGGAATAAAATTATCGCAGCTTTAGCGTCCGTTTTCCGCCAAAAAGAGGCGATAATTTTATTGCATTATTACCAAGAACACGCTATTGTGTTTTTTCATGTTTTAGCACCCGTTTTACTCACGCCTTGCATCGCTAATGAGCGTAGGTGTGCCTCACAGAACTTCACAGGGAAATATCACTAATGCAGCTTTGCAATATTTACAACGAGGCCGCGACCGTCGTAGCGATAACAATAATGGCGCTAACTCGCCATTAATGCAGAAATATAACATCTGCTAAATTCCTGACTAAGGCATACTTAACATGGGAGGTGGATTATAGGGTTAAGGCCACATGCTCTTATTAGCAAGCTTTTCGCCGTTTCACATTGATTTTATTTTTTTTATATATATATTTTTTTCCCAGTACACACATTGTATTACATATATTATACATTTACCAATTAACTTTAGATTTATGATTTACCGTATCTGGTTGATGACACTACTCACACTTTACATGGCTTCAACAAAATTAAACAAAAGAGTAAAGTACTAAATAAAAAATATGAAGTACATTTTAGCAGCATATACATAAACTTATGGTTACTAGTACCTATAATTCCCATTACATTGGACATAAACATAAGTTGCCCTACAGTGCCATAATCTCCTTCCATTTTGCTATTGGCTCCCATATTTTTAAACCTAACCTTCTTCCCCTTTTTCCCTTACATGCATAAATTGCCTTCTCAAGATTATACAGGGCTAATAAATTTGACAACCAAGTTTGCATAACCGGGGGGGGGGTCTTATCCAACCACGCTCTTGCTATTGTCAGCCTCAATACTGCGGTGGCAATAAACATAAATTCCTTATAAGCAAAATCTCCCCCCGTGTTCCTCCCCAACAAACTTAACATAGGTGTCAGCTGTGCTCATAATCTTAAAGTGCTACCAAGAAAATCTTCTACATTTTTAATCAAAGTGTGTAGCTGGGGGCAGGTAGCAAACATATGAACGATATCTGCATCCGCTGCATTGCATCGGGGGCAGGTGGTACCGGTGGAACCTCCCCACTTGGCTATTCTGGCTGGGGTGTAGTACAAAGAGAACAAAGTCTTATAATGCTGAGATTGCAGGGGACCCGAGCATAAGATAGTACGACCCAAGTCCAGAGATTCCTGGAAGCTTCTAGGCTCCCCCCCCCCGATTTTTCAGCCCACTTGTTACTAACTTTATTCATATCATCGATCTTCCCTTTTGCAAGACGTGCATAGAAGGATCTGATCGTACAATCCCCTCCTATTTTTATCTTCTCCAATATTTCATTACGGCCAAAACCCGCGGCCCCACCCCGCTTATTACTAAGAAAGCTCCTTACCTGCAAGAATTTTAAGAAATCCCTGCTTCAATACCATACTTAAGGGTAAGATCTGCAAACTGAACAATCCCCTCATCATCCATCAGATCCCCAATCTGTATTATCCCTTTTTGTGCCCAACCAGCCATTGTTGAATCAGCAAAGACTTCCGCAGGGAAGGATTTATTCTTATATAGCCGGACATTCCTATTGTATCTTCCTAAGTCCGCCTTTTTTAATAGAGCATTCCATATCTTAACTGCTGCCATTACAGTCTTGAATCTGGTCCTTTTGTAGTACCCAAACTCCACTCTATTTAAGAAACAATTTTCTGCCTCCGCCCCCAATACTGCAGAATAGACTTCCGTGGACATGGTCGTAACTCTTTGCTCAAATCCCCCACCCCCAATTAGTCCCTGCATATACTGTAATGCTGCAGCCATTTGCTACAACCTAAAATCAGGGGCCCCCCAACCCCCTCTCTCTCTCGGAGGAGACATATATCGGTAAGCCCGCCGGGTCTTCCCGTGTGCCCAAATAAACCTATTCAGTACATTCTCTAACAAATTAAACCATTTAACTTCAAAAACCAAGGGGATAGATCTAAAAAAATAAAGACATTTGGGCAGGATCAACATTTTTATCACATTAGTGCAGCCCATCAGAGAGAGATGGAGATTTTTCATCCTCAGCAAATCACTCTTTACCTTAGAGATTAATGGAGTCAGATTACTCTCAACCACCACATCCAAATCCGCCGATAGTGAAACCCCTAAATACACTGCAGAACTAACCACCCTGTTGTCATCACACCTAGCGTATATATTCTTTATGATCTGCGTTTTGGATCTATTCAAACTATAGCCGAATATCTGTCCAAACACCAGGGCCTCTGCTTCAACCTCTTTTATAGCTAAAGTAGGGTTTGAGGTTAGTATCGCTACGTCGTCTGCATAAGCTAGAGTCTTCACAATACAGTTATTTACCCTCATTGGTGGTATCTCAGGGTTAGTTTCAAATCACCGCAATAGCGGTTCAAGATATAGCGCAAAAAGAAGGGGCGAGGAGGGACACCGCTGCCTAGTCCCCCTAGCGATTTTTACTGCAGCTGACAGCCCTCCATTAACTCTAATTCTGGCAGTTGGGGTGCTATAAAGGGCCTGTATAGCTTTTAAAAACGTCTCCTCTATCCCACACCACCTCATAACGTATCAGAGATAGTCCCAGGAGACCCTGTCAAACGCTTTCTCGGCGTCTAGGAAGAGTGCTGCGACAGGGTGCCCTAGGACACCTGTAGAGTCAAAGATGGTGACTACAGTCCTAACGTGTTGTGTTGTCCCTTTACCGGGTATAAACCCGTGCTGTGTGGGGGTTACCAGTTGCTCAATAATCCCTGACAACCTTTTTGCCAGGATTTTAGAGTAAATTTTGACATCTGAGTTCATCAGTGTAATTGGTCTATAGGATCCTGGTGCTTCTGGTGGTTTCCTTTTTTTTTAAATTACGATAATGTCGGCCCCGCCCCAGGAGTCTGGAGTGGATTCCCCTGATGGCGCTTACAGCATTATGAAGAACATATCTGCCAGAAGCACATCCCTAAATACTTGATAGAATTTGAGCGGGATTTGATCCAGCCCTGCTGCTTTCCCTGCTGGTAAGCTTCCAAGGGCACCCTTTAGTTCTTCCAGCTGAAAAGGTCCCTCCAATATCTCCCTATCTTCTTCAGGCAATGTCATCGGTGAAATATTCCTAAGGTAGTTTTCAATATCTACCAGGCTCCCTATATCCTCCGGGGTGTATAAGTCTGAATAAAACCTCCTAAAGACTTCCATTATTAAATTAGGATCCGCAACCAAATTCCCCTGTCCATCCCTTATTTCTTTTATTACAGCTGCAGCTGTTCTCTGCCTAGTTCTAATTGCCAGTACTTGCCCTACTCTCTCGCTAAATTCATACGTTCTTTCCTTTTTCGTTAAATAATTATCTGCTGCTTTCCTAGCCAGACCTTCAATGGCTTCGGATTTCAGTGCTATAATTTTAAATAAATATTCTTCTAGGGGTAGATTTCGTACAATTGCCCTACTCAAATTATCTTCCTCTCTTAATAATTTTTGTACTATCTGCTCTCTCTTATCCCTTTCCCTCTTCTGCCTTGCTAAGACAAAACTCATTGTTTCTCCCCTTACACCGGCCTTAAAGGTGTCCCAGACCACCCCTGGAGATGCTGTCCTTCTATTGATATCCCAGAAATATTGGATCCATGATGTCATATGCTCCCTATATGCAGAATCTTTTAGCAAACCTCTCTCGAAAGACCATTGCGAGGGTGTTCTTTGTGCCTGAGTAATTTTAAACGTAATAATCAGCGGGCTATGGTCCGAAATAACCCGAGGCAGTTTCTCCATATATGACCCAGGAAGCAAGGAGCTAGAGGTTAAAAAGTAATCAAGTCTGACCATTACTTTGTGTGGGGCGGAGAAAAAAGTACTCCCATCCAGATGCGGGTGTATCTTTACCCATGGATCAACCAAGGCATTATGAGAGACCATAGCAGCTAATGCCCTGTACACCTTCTTCTTCCTTCCCCGATATATCCCACCTGGCTGTGTATATGAACTCTCTGGGTCATGTATATTAAAATCCCCACAACACACTATGGGCTCAGGCTACTGAGCTAGCTCAATATCGAGGAATTGGAACACGTCTGGGTCATCTTCTGTGGATCCATAGATCGTAGCGAGAGCTAATTTCTGGCCCCTAAAATTTTATTCCAAAATCACCCACCTGCCCCATTTATCTTCCTTCTTCCTCCCTATAATCACATCCCTACGCTTACCCAGAACTGCTATCCCTCTAGTTCTGGTCCCCTGTTTAGTACTTGCTAAAACAGGGAACCCTAGTTGCTCCAGGAGATACATCTTACTCCCTTCTATATGGGTCTCTTGAAGACATATCAACTCTAAGCGCAGGGTTTTTAGATATGCCGCCACTTTCATCCTCTTATTTATATCATTGAGACCACATACATTAATTGATGCTATCCTGCACGCCATAGCAGTAACATTGGAGAGTGTGGCCAATTAGACAAATACTTTTTAAGGTCATCAACCAGTTTGTACCCATACCGTATGTTCCAGATGAATAACAATGTGTTAAAACATATAGTGACAAAGAAAACATTAGTGCTGTTTTTCCCCTCCCCCTCCCCTGAGCCCTTCCCCCCTTCCCCAGCTCTACCCCCTCCCTACCCCTCCCCTCCCTCTTACAGGCAAATAGGTCAGAAGACCTATGTGTGTCCGCGTTAGGTTGCGCTAGTCGCATCCCTCGCCACCTTCTACTTTATATGTGTTGTGCTGCCCATTACCCTTTAACCTTATGCCTGGATTCTACAGATAGCATTTTGTGTAAGCACCCATGCCACTCTCAGTTAGCCATCCTTCTGCATCTTCATTTTTTCCAAGAATAACTGAGCTTTGATTTCGGAAGAAAACATCCATGGTTTCCCCCTCACGACTACCTTGAGCCTAGCAGGGAATAGGAGATATGCCTCCATACCCAGGGCCTGGAAAGGAGCAATCATCTGCCTTATCTTCCATCTCCTCTTTATGGTGACGTGACAGAAGTCAGGCCTAGCGAAGAAGGTAATGCCTTCAAATGACCTCCTATTATCTGGCCTTGCTTTGCTGATGATCTCTTCTCTAAGCAGAACGTTCCCAACATTCACTAATATCGCCCTTGGGTGATTCCCCTGGCCATCACTCCCTGTACCCCCTGTGCCATGGGCTTTCTTCAATATGAAGGGGAACCTATGTGTTCTCTGTATCTCCCTTTCCCACTGCCACTGAGACTCTCGGAAGGCCCCCTTCAACAGATTAGTCATGAACTGCCTGGCGTCCTGCCCTTCTGTCCCTTCTGCCACACCCAGCAGCCTGACATTATTCCTCCTCTGTCTATTTTCAAAATCCTTCATTTTCCAACGCATATCCTTCACCAGCTTCTCCTGCTCTGATTTAAATGTTTGCCAGCTCCCGACTTCATCCTCCAGCCTTCCAGTACGCTCCTCCACCTCTGTTACTCGGTCCGCAATTTCGTCATACAGCTTATTAACTTTCCTCAAAGTGTTCTGGATTTTCTTTGAGGCCTGTCTTGCTCTGCGACTTTCCGCCCTTGCTTCCCCTTGCATCTGTTTGAGAGTAGAAAATAAAGTGTCAAAGGGGTCCCGTTTTGAAGGCGGAGGTCCACCTGAGGCGCTCTCAGCACCCCCAGCACTAGCACTAGCGTTATCATCCTCCTGATATACCTGCGAGGTCGCAGAGTAATCCCATAGTAATCGCTTCTCAGTATGCGCGGGAGATCCGGATGTCTGTCTCCTTGATTTCCTGCGTCTTTTCTTCGTCGTTGATTCTTTTCCTGAGGTACTGGAGCCTGACCCAATTACTCCCTCACCGTCCTCCTCTGAGCTGATATCAGAAGATAGTGCTGATTCAGAGTCCTCATTTAACGAATAAAACTCTGCTTCTACAGAAGCACAATCTCCTCCACCCAAAGTCTGCCTGCTCGTGCCTGCTTCCGGATTATCCTTATCTGCTAGACTGACCCTACTGCCCCAGGTGCCATCCAACTGCCTTGAGGCGTTCATCTCTTCCTCGACTAACAGTAAGGCCCCCAGCATGTCAGAGGTCGTATCCCCCGTGCCTATGGTTGGAGGCCTCCCGAGTCCCCCTCTGCTTCCATCTTTAGACCCTTCCATTGGCTCACCTCTCTCGTATGCTTCACCTGCTGCTTGTGCTTCTGTACCGGTGCTCTGATCCTGGTTCCCCGCTGGAGCTGGCCGTTGCTTAGCAACCAGACTCCCTGTGTTTCCAGCACCTGTTGCCCGGAACCGGAGCCACTGAGACGTTTGTTTCCTGGAGAGGATCGGGCTGCTCGGGGATTTTTGCTGCAAGGACCTCTACCAGGGTAGGTTGCCGCATACCGGAGTCCCGATTCTTGTTGTTGCCCTCCCCTTTCCCGGGGTTAGCCCTGGTTGAATTGCGATCCTCCGCTGATTGCCCATTGATATTTTTTACAGCCGTGCTTGATTTCCCCCGCATCTCTCCTCTCTGTCCTTTCTCCGACGGGGGGGTGGGGAGTGTTTTCCTTATCGCCCGGTGCTCTTCCCAGCGGGGGGTCCACTTTTGAATTAGTAGCCGCTCCTGTTTTCACTGCTGGGGGGTCTGGTGCTTTTTTGCCTTTCTCGCTCCCCTTCTCCTGATTTGCGGCCCGGGAGGGTACCTTCGGTGCCATGGTCCGCCTGTCGATTAAACTCGCAGCCCTTCCCTTGACCCAGAACCAGGCCAGTCCTATTCGATGTACTTGCTTCTTAAAATATTTGTATTCAGAGATTCCTCTAAGCCACCATCGCTCCAGCTCCATCAAGGGTATACTCTGAGCAGCACAGCGTCCTATTCATCCATCATAGCGTGTTGTGCGGGAGAGGAATTGTATGTGACCTCTCAGCACAATACAGCGGCCATCTTGCCCCCTATTCCATCCGTTTCGCAATGATTTTCGTTGTATTTTTAGTGATGTTGGCCCATTTCCCCGCTATTGCTGGATTTTATATCGCCAATGCGCTAAGCGTTGTTAATACTGCGCTATCATGGCAATATAATTAAGTGATAGCTGACAATAGCAAAAAATGCACAAAGCGCTTTCAGCTATAATTATCGCTGCGTCTTGATAGGTCAGATTCAATAAATACTTCAAAGATTCGGAGAGATAAGTTTCTGTGTCTCCAGTGCTTCAGATGCCTTCTGAAATCTGACATTGACACCAGCATACCTGACTGAGAGTTCTTGGACCCAAATACCTTTTAGATCAGGGGTCTCCATACCGGTCCTGGAGGGCCGGATCCATGCCAGATTTTTAAAATTACTACATGTATCTCAATGGGGATATTTAAAAAATCTGGCATGGATCCAGCCCTCCAGGACCGGTTTGGAGACCCCTGTATTAGATAATGCATTTATTAGGGGATTATAACACCCCAAACACCACCCAGTAGCTACGCCCCTTGAATCCTGTCAATCAGAATAGATAGACATCTTATTGGGCTCTAGCCTGAAGGGAGGGTGAAAAACACAGGCTTGATATGCTAATCTGCCAAGTTGTCCCATGACATTTGTACCACTTTCAGGTTGTGGCTTTTTAGTTAAGAGTAAGTTACATTTTCGACCTATAAGTTTTGCTTTTAAATTTGTACATATGGGCCCGAAAATCGCAGGGACAGCTCATTGACCTGAACACGCTGAATGAACTTTCTAACCTGCATGTTACAAGTTAAAGCCCAATGGCTCAGGGGTGTAAATTTCTGCCACTGAGATAAGTATGCAACTTGCTCCTATCGAGGCAATACACATTGAAGGGTTAAAGTGGACATCTCTGAATCAAATGCATCAACCCTCAGCTTTACCGGTATAGTAGTAGCCTCTCGCAGGTTACATGCAGAAACAATGCACTTTGTAGAGCAAGTTAACATATTGGAGAACACTAAAGTACAATTTTATCTGCCTTAGTTTTTTTCTTCATTTTATTAATATTTTACTTGCTGTAAGTTTTTGTCAGTGTCAATGTTTGTGATATTATGAAGGATAAAAGTGTTGTGATGTAATGTCCTGTGATATAATTGACATGAAAGTTCATGTGACACTGTGACATCATGGGGGGGTCAAAGGGTGTGTGATATCACTTCTTACTTCTTCTACTCCCGGCATTTTGCTTAATTGATGCCTACCTTTCTCTTTTGCAGTGGTGTGACACTACTACTACTACACTAGACAGCTTATGATGTTCCACTTGTTTTCCTCCCATCTTACTTTCTGGAAAACAACAGCTGTCTCCAGCAAGTCCTTCCCTTGCGGGAAATGACAACCTTACGTCTGAAAGAGCAAACAAGCGATTCTTCTCAATAAGTCAAAACTGCCAGCGACTTAATAAATGCAAGACCTAAATTTGGCAAAAGACAGACGAGCAATACAATTGCAATCAATTGCAATTGTCTTCATATAGAGTCATTAAATAGACGAAAGACAATATCCGCAATTCGATGCAGGCCGTAATTAAGGTACTGTAAAAAAAGGAGTTTGCGCATGGGTTTGTATTTTGAGTTTTGCGGTAATTACGGCAAGGATATTTATCCTTTTAGGTATGTACCGCATGCAATAAAGACTGCATTTTCCCCTCCATATGTTTTGTCACGTAAACTCTGTCAGGGAAAATGAGCCAGGAAGTGAAAAATCAAGCAGAATGAGGCCTGATGAATGCTGAGGCACTTGGAATGGGAGGTACTTACTTAAATATCTCACAACAGAGTAGCGTAAAACCCTTGAGCGCACTGCTTGTAATCAGGGCCTAAGTCTGAACCGCTTTTAAACGATTAACGGCCAGATCATCAAGCCGAAAACGGCTCGCAAAGGGCCAGATTCTGAGAATCTGGCCCTTTGCGAGCGCTATTTTTGCATTTGGGATTCATCATCCCAAATGAAAAAATCGCATTTGTAGAAATCGCATATTTGCGAATAATTGTATTTAAGGAATCTCAATTAGAGATTCCTTAAATGCAATTCAAGAAGCATTTAAAAATTGCATATTCGCTATTTTGGGCCGCTATTTACCGCGAGGTCTAACCTCGTGGTAAATAGCGAAAACTTAGAAAAATGCATTTATATGCATTTTTCTAAGTTGCATGTTACACATACACATGTCCTTTGGACATGTGTGTGCGCAACACCAATGTAGATTACTTTTCAAGGATGCTACAGGGTGTCCTTTGGACACCCCTGCCTCCCTTGAAATCGCATCCTCCCCATTCATTCCTATGGGCCTTTAGGCCCATAGGAATGAATTGGGAGTTGTTCCTTATTTGCGACTAGCAATTTTGCAGAGGCCGCCGCACCCGCCCGAAGGGTGGGGGAGGCTCGAAGGCCGGCGCCATAACCCTCGTGGTGCCACCAGCGGGGATAAACTGGTTCTGGGCGCTTCGAGGCGCACAGGAACCAGCGGAAGCGGGGTGCGCACCAGCCACCCGACCGGAAATGACCTGTTGACCTGAGCGCCCCCAAAGGGCGCCCAATGGTCAACCTGGCTTTGTTTGAACCCCCCAATCAGGGGGACTCACCTGAGACCTGCATGGAGGGCTCAAGAGGATTTAAGCGACGCCGCCCTCCCAGCAGAAGCACATCGCATTCGAGGAGCTGGGAGAACGGCGCGACAGCAACAACGACTGAAGAACGACTGAAGGAAGAGAGGCGACGCGGCGAAGGACGAAGCAGGAAAACGGCGAGGCTCCGGTGGAAGATCCAGGTCATCATCACCGAGGACGCCTTACGGAGCGCGGCGCGCCGTGCCAGCTCCCCCGAAGCAACAACAGGTAAAAACCGCGGCAAGCTCAGGGCAAGGGATAAGCACACGCAGTCAGCTGTGCCCCCTGCAGACGGCCTGACGCAGACGCGAGAAACTAAGAAGCCACACACAAGTGCGCAGAGACTCACGACATGTCGGAAGGCCAGCCGGACGAGATGGCGGAGGTACTGACGAAGATCCGCGAGTTATCGGCCATCCACGGTGACGACTGGCTTCACCCTCACCTGGGCAAAGGGAAAGAGAACAGACCGGTGGAACAGGCGGACGAAGAACCAGGGCCTTCCGCACCCAAGAAGCTGAAAAACACGCCGATGAAGAGAACATCGAAGAGGAACCCTCCGAGGAAAGTGCGGCAGAAACCTCTTCCGCCGAGGCCAGAGGGCAGCGAACAGGGCGAGACGACCGGCAAAAAGAAAAAGGGTGAGCATATTAGCAACATCGTAAAGGAATGTCTAAAATCGCTGGCGCCGGGGCTACTTAATGGCACAGGGCAAGGGGTACCAGGGCCTAGGGAGCAGCGCGCGGAGGAAGCGGCAGGTCTCACGTGGCATATGGTCGACCCGGGGTGGGCCCGTCAGACAAGAGTGCAGGAGCAGGTAAGCTTGTCCGCCCAGGGGGAACAGATTTCCCCGCTACCCGGTTGGGGTTACGGCCCCGTTTCAGGAAGCCCACCTCCGAGTGGGGTAGTCAACGATCATTACATCAGGCCATCCCCCGGCCCGGCGTCCCGGACTACGAAAGCCACCGGCTTGGCATGTCTCATCCCCCTAGCGGTAAAAGAGAGGATATGGCGCAAAGAATTCATAGACATATTTTCGCTGCTTGAAATACAGCTAGAGGGACTTGACCTAACCACGTGCGACAGGAAGGAGGAGGACAGGAGAGAAAGGCGTGGGGCCAGAAAAGAGCGCAGTTTTGACAATTGGTTAGACGCCTTCAGAATCATGGCGTGCATTATAGTGGAGAGGTTCCCCCATTGCGCTGCTGACTTGTGGCTGTACGAGGCCAATATCCACCTAGCACAGAGGCAGTTCCCGGGGGATGCCTGGCTAGAATACGATAAAGGGTTTAGATTAAAAATGCAGAGGCACCCCGAAATGGAGTGGAATGAGGAGGATGTCTCCGGTTTCATCCACAAGATGCTCACAGCCAAAGACGTTAGGGCCTGGGCCGGAAAAGGCGACCAGCCCTTTCGGAGCTCATACCAAAAAGGGAAGAGTGGTTCTTATCAAAGGCGGTCGAACGGGAGATCATACTCCCCAACCGCAACTAAGGCGATCTGTTGGAGATACGAGGCGGGGTACTGCTCATGGGGCTCGTCTTGTAAGTTTCAACACGCATGCGCTAGCTGCGGAGGCAAGCATGCCACCGCCGCATGCAAAGGTCCAAACACGAAGGGAAAAGGGAGAAGAGAGAAAAGAGCAAGAAGCGTTAGCCCCAACGCAGGGGAAAAGAGGGGACTGGTGGACATTTGTAGGCGCCAGCTGGCCAGATCCCCCATTATTACTCAACAGCTGCGCAGATTAACAAACAAATACCCGAACAAAGCAGAGGCCAGGTCACTGGTAGAGGGCTTCGAGCAAGGCTTTGTTATTCCATTCCATGGCCCGCTCCCCTCGGCGGGGGCGAGCAACCTGAAGTCGGCAAGCCAACACCCCGAAGTGGTTAGCACCAAGATAGAGAAAGAATTGAAACTGGGTAGAGTTGAGGGCCCTCTCCCAAAGGAATTACAAGGAGGCATAGTCATCTCCCCGCTAGGCGTGGTCCCCAAGAAAGAACATGGTCAATTCAGGCTGATACACCACCTTTCGTTTCCGGAAGGTTCCTCCGTGAACGACGGTATCGACCCCGAAGCTTGCTCAGTGGGCTATGCGTCAGTCGACGACGCAATCGAGCTGGTGAAGGCGACAGGCAGAGGGGCCCTCATGGCGAAAGCCGATATTGAATCCGCGTTCCGACTATTGCCGGTCCACCCTTCCAGTTTCCACTTACTGGGTTTCCAATGGGGCGAGGACGTGTTTATTGACAAAGCCATGCCCATGGGATGCGCGATATCATGCGCATATTTTGAGCAGTTCGCCACTTTCTTAGAATGGGCGCTGCATGACCGGCACCAGGAAGGTGGAAAACTGCACTACTTAGACGATTTTCTGTTCACGGGCCCGGCAGGTTCCGCAGTGTGCGCAAGCACATTGGCAGCCTTCGAGGAGCTAGCCAGGTCCCTAGGGGTCCCCCTCGCAAAGGAAAAAACTACAACCCCGACCACAAGTCTCACGTTCCTGGGCATAGAGTTGGACTCTATAGCGGGAACGGCCAGGCTGCCTCCAGGCAAAGTAAAGGAATTTCGCGAGGAAGTATCGCAGCTACGGGGTCGGAACAAGGCCACCCTGAGGGAGATCCAACGAGTGATAGGTAGACTCAACTTCCCGGCTCGGGTAATCCCGCCCGCCAGGGTATTTTCAAGGCGCCTAACAGGGCTAACGGCCGGCGTCACCCACAAGCACCACCACATCAGGCTGAGCGCAGGCGTGAAACAGGACCTGCGGGTGTGGGACGAGTTCCTACAAGATTTCAACGGGGTGCTGATTTGGAGAGCAGGTTGGGTAACGGCCGAACAGATAGCCCTTTACACAGATGCGGCCGGAAGCCTTGGCTTCGGCGCGGTCCTGGGAAACAGCTGGTGCGCCAGCCAGTGGCCAGACGAGTGGCATGCGCAGGGGCTCACCAGGAACATCACGTTTCTCGAGCTGTTCCCGATCATTGTGGCACTGACCATTTGGAGCGAAAAAATAAAAAACCTGAAACTCACCCTTTGGTCAGATAACATGGGAGTGGTGCAGGCCATTAACAGAGGCGCAGCGAGATGCCCGGACATGCTGAGGCTAATGCGACGGTTAATTAAATTACAGCTGGAAGGGAACCTGGAGCTGAAAGCACGCCACGTGCCAGGGGCAGAGAACTCAGCAGCGGACGCACTCTCACGGTCCCAAATGAAGCGTTTCAGAGAGCTGGTGCCCGGGGCGGACAAGGAGATGACCCCCTTTCCATCGTCCCTTTGGGACCTGGGGGAGTAGACTTATCATGGCTAGTAGGGCAATCGCTTACCGCAGAAGCTAACAGAAGATACAGGACATACGCGGGCACAGTAATGAGAGTTGGGGGCCTAAAATCGCTGGAAGACAGGGCAAAGACTCGCACAGCAGTCGAGAAATTCGTGCAATGGGCATTCGAGTCGAGAAAAACGAGATCATGGGCCCAGGCGCATTTGTCCGCCATTGCCCATTTTGCGAGGCTTTGCACAGGCGAGGACCCCACTACCTCAGCCTATCTAAAGACGGCCTTGAGAGGCTGGAGGAGGGTTGAAGGTAAAAAGAAGGACAACAGGTGTCCCATCGATTTTGCCAAACTGGGGCAGCTCCTTGGAGCTCTCACAGGTGTAATATCGGATAAATACGAGCTGCTGCTATTTAGGGCGGCTTTCACGACGGCGTTCTTCGGAGCATTCCGTGTCAGCGAATTGGTAGCCCCCAGCAAGTCGGGCCCAGCGCAGCAATGCCTGCAGGCAAGAGACATTAAACCAATGGAGAGGGCAGTGGAGTTAACGCTGAGGCAGTCCAAAACGGACAGGGCAAGGAGGGGGACGACGATACGTCTCCATTGCATCCCAGAGTCGGGGCTCTGCGCGGTATGCTGGTTGTTCAGGTACATGGGGGCTCGACCAGCTGGTGAGGGCCCCCTCTTCATACATAAGGACGGGAGGAACCTGAGTAAGTTCCAGTTTACAGCCATAATGCGCCAAGGCCTTGGTAAAGCCGGGTATTGCGCGGCTTCGTTTGCCTCTCACTCTTTCAGGATCGGCGCAGCGACCTCGGCATCGCAGCATGGCATGCCAGAGGACAGGATCCAGGCAGTGGGCAGATGGCGATCCAGGGCGTACAAGTCGTACATACGCCCTCACCTCGTATAAAAAAAAAAAATAAAAAAAACAAGGGCGTAGAAAAAAGACAAAAAAAAAAAAAAGGAAAAGAAGACAAATGAGAGAGAAAGCCCCGAAGGGGGGGGGGGGAAGGAGAGGGAGTTGCCTTGGGATGCCGCACGGCAGGGTGACAACACACCCCCCGCCCTACTCTAAATGCACACGGTGCGCAGTAAAAGCCACCTAACAGAATGCTTTCTCTCGACAGGGGGACGCCCGCAGCTGGTCTGGGTGGTGGGGCACTCATTCGTGTCCCGGATGGAGTCTTGGTGGCGGCAGGGGGGCCGCAGCATAAACAGGCCCAAAGCGACGTACATCCGGTGGATAGGGCAGCCAGGTATGAGATGGGAGCAGCTACTGCCGACGCTGGACGGCCTCATGGCAGATTCGGCCTGGTTGCCCGACGTCCTGATCATCCACCTCGGGGGCAATGACCTGACCCGGCTAAGGCGAAAAGCAGTCGGGCAAGCCATCCAAAGGGATCTCACCAAGACAGCTGCGTGGCTGGGACCCACGACGGTGGTCTGGTCCGAAATGATCAGCAGGAAACATTGGAGAGGTGCCGATTCCAACAAGGCCGTCGACAACGCAAGAAGGAAGCTAAACATTACAATGCACAAGTTCTGCCTCGCCAATGGCCTGGAATCAGTTCGGCACGGCCTCATCCACCCGGGTCGCCCAGAACTCTATGGGCAAGACGGGGTACACCTATCCGAAAAGGGGATGAAGGTGTTTTGGGGATAACTTGTGGGGTGCAATGTCACTCGCAGGTTGCAACTAAAAAAAAAAAAAAAAAAAGGAAAAAGAGGAAAGATGGAGAAAGGTGGGAGCCACGAACCAGGTGCAGGGGGGAGCCGCAGTGAGACGTGGGCCTCCCTGCGGCGTGGCGGAAATCCTACACTGGTTGGCAAAGAAAACACACCCGCGGGCGGTGTGTAAGAGGATGGCCACTCACTTTTGAATGCCGCACGGCAGGGTGACGTGGCGGCATAAAGGAGGGGAGTAACAGGAGGAGACGGCACTCGCGGCCCAGACCCGGCCGGACGGCAGGGCGCAATTTGGTAGCGAGCTGGGGACCTTACTCCCGACTGGAAAGCTCCCCTCCGCAACACGCAAAGGGCGTGGTCAACCAACCACTGGAGCACCAATAGACTGGCAACAAACTGATTTGGGTACAAGCCCCATTTTCGAACTAAGGAGGGCACAAAGAGACTGACACCCGCTATCACAAGAGGGTGTCATAATGTGTAATATGCCAATTATGATTGATAATTATGATTGATGAGTAATGTTCGCAAAATGGAAGATTGCTTGAAACCAGTTTGTGTTATTAATATGTCTTTGGTTATTAATAAACTGCGGCCAACAACGACCACTAATGATACCAGGTTTTGTTGGCTGACATTATTTCCCACCTTTGGCAACAGCAGAATGCAGGGGCCGGTAAGTAGGGAGACTGGGGTCTCCGCTGAATAGGCACATGCGAGGGTTATTGCAGAGGCCGCCGCACCCGCCCGAAGGGTGGGGGAGGCTCGAAGGCCGGCGCCATAACCCTCGTGGTGCCACCAGCGGGGGTAAACTGGTTCTGGGCGCTTCGAGGCGCACAGGAACCAGCGGAAGCGGGGTGCGCACCAGCCACCCGACCGGAAATGACCTGTTGACCTGAGCACCCCCAAAGGGCGCCCAATGGTCAACCTGGCTTCGTTTGAACCCCCCAATCAGGGGGACTCACCTGAGACCTGCATGGAGGGCTCAAGAGGATTTAAGCGACGCCGCCCTCCCAGCAGAAGCACATCGCATTCGAGGAGCTGGGAGAACGGCGCGACAGCAACAACGACTGAAGCCCACCCACCCACACCTAAGGAACAGCAAAAGTCGCAGTGCTGGATAGGGGGAAGGGTGTTAGCGGAAATCCTACACTGGTTGGCAAAGAAAACACACCGGCGGGCGGTGTGTAAGAGGATGGCCACTCACTTTTGAATGCCGCACGGCAGGGTGACGTGGCGGCATAAAGGAGGGGAGTAACAGGAGGAGACGGCACTCGCGGCCCAGACCCGGCCGGACGGCAGGGCGCAATTTGGTAGCGAGCTGGCGACCTAACTCCCGACTGGAAAGCTCCCCTCGCAACACGCAAAGGGCGTGGTCAACCAACCACTGGAGCACCAATAGACTGGCAACAAACTGGTTTGGGTACAAGCCCCATTTTCAAACTAAGGAGGGCACAAAGAGACTGACACCCGCTATCACAAGAGGGTGTCATAATGTGTAATATGCCAATTATGATTGATAATTATGATTGATGAGTAATGTTCGCAAAATGGAAGATTGCTTGAAACCAGTTTGTGTTATTAATATGTCTTTGGTTATTAATAAACTGCGGCCAACGACGACCACTAATGATACCAGGTTTTGTTGGCTGACATTATTTCCCACCTTTGGCAACAGCAGAATGCAGGGGCCGGTAAGTAGGGAGACTGGGGTCTCCGCTGAATAGGCACATGCGAGGGTTATGCTAATCGCAAATAAGGAATGTGTAGGAATCGCAATTTGTTTAGCGATTCCTACATGAATCCAACTTTGCAAGTCCATAATAGCGATTCCTTAATAATTGCTATTAAGGACTCGCAAAACGGCACTATGATGAATCTAGCTGATAGTGAATTTTCCACCAGGTGTGTGCAATATAGATTATTTAATGTATTTTAAATGCTGAGGTTTCAGGGAACTACAGTTTTTTTTAGCTTCTGAAGTTTAGCTTGCCACCTTCAGTTTCACATAGACAAAGTTTTCTCCTTGCTCCGGCGTTTTTTAAAACAAATTATGGTTTTATTGTATTGCACAGTTAGACCTGCACTTTTTAGTTTAATTGGGCCAAAAGTCAATTACTCTTTGATTTACTTTTGCGTGTTCAGAGAATGCCCAGCACGCGAGAGCATTTACTGATTGCAGTTCTGCTTTTGGCGCCAGTTACTTGCAGCACACCCTGTGCTCACTGCAGGCTTTGCATTGTCTGAGCATCGACTCGAGAACAAGACATGCCTTGGAGTTCAGAGGGATCCTAATGAATGTTTCTCCAAGAAGAAGCAAATCAGGTGGAATGTCAAATCATCACAACTGGAGTGAAAAGGGGCAATGTCCTTGATTGGCCTTGCCTGAAAAAGCTCACTGAGAAAAATCTTTCCCATGCTGTATTAAGCAAAATATGGCGTTGCTAACAGGATTCTAACCCTCTCACCTTCTGAAGGAAAACAGTTTTGAACTTCCACTGATGCAGCATAAAGCAAGGCAACGCAGGGTAAAGCAAAACCTAGAATGATCTTTACTAAGCCACGCAGGGCCCTGCGTGGCATAGTAATTCTGGAATAACGCAAAGCAGTGCAGTGGAGCGTGTGTTTTTCTATGCATCTACCCATGAATTTTGACACATTCCCCGATTTACTAACACAGGTGAACCTAGGAATGCCTCAAAATGTTACACCTTCCCAGAGGAGGTGCAACGAGGAAAAATATCTTTATTTCTCCTCGTTCTCTCCTCTTTCTAATAGGAAAATACCTCTAAGGATTGTTTTTATGCAGGAAGGTGCCCACAGGGCAACCTGGTTGTGCAGGAGGCTGAGGCCCCTCTAAGATGGCAACAGCAGTTTATGAGGAGGTGTTTGACCTCCTCCTGAGCCTAACATGAACCAACATGATCATACAATGTAGGTCTTGTTTTGCGTGATCTGCATTGTTGAGCTCAATGGATTGTTCATGTTCCATAATGCAAAATTGAATGTGTCATACTATAGGGTGTGGCGCATGCACTGAAGGAATAGCCACACGTTTGGTATTGCAAAAATATTATTCAGTCTTTACATAACACAGTCCCTGGTGGCCAATACTCAGGAAACACAGGCTACAATGCAAAGGGCAGGGCAGGCATACTATTCTGCCCAAATCACATCTTGAAAGGCTCTTTCAACATTTAAAACAGAGGCAACATTCTGAATCCTACTCACTTGATGCAATCCTTGTGGAATATAACAACAATGGACATCCTAGTGATTGAGTTCCTAAGCCTCGGTCCAGGGTATCAAAGGGAGCATACTAGAGTTACATGGAGCTCTGAAGTACTGTCACAAAAGGTAATGAAGTTGGTGGAGACCTTTAAGAACAGGAGTATCTCAATATCTTCTCCCAAAATTTGTAGGTACCCATAACTACTTGAACGAATATGTGAAGTAGTGTGGCTCACTGGTTAGAGGCGGCAGACCCGAGAGCAGAGGACTGCCCGGGACCAGGGTTCGATTCCCGGCGCGGCAGGTTTCTGGACCAGGGTCAGCGGACTCGATAATTCTCTCACCTCAGTGCCCACTCTGATCAGCGATCACACTCGGCAACTCTGGGCATTAGCTTGCCTCATCTTCACTAACGGCCCCACCAGACCGCCGGGGATGCCTGGTCTCACCCTGGAGATACCCATTAAGGGACCATCTCTCACAGAAGCCAGGAAGGGTTTCGCAGCGGTCGAAGCGCCTTGGGACCCTATGGGTAAGTAGTGCGCTATATAAATGCCAATACATACATACATACAAACGAATCCATAACAAAAACCCCAGGTCAAGTATGATGACAAGAAGCAAATCCCCAGGACAGACCATAAATCTGGCCAATGAGACTACTCCGGCACCTTCTCAACACAAGATCATTGAACAACAATGGGATTGTTAGCAGGTATATGAAACATGACTAAGAAGCTGCGATGACAAAGAGAATTTAAAAGTAATCAGGGTGAATATTCACTAACAATATGCTCCTGGAATATAAACAGGCTTGTTAGAAAGGGGAAAGGATGTAGCCTGATGGCTTGGGCGGTCGACCTCAAATCTGGGGAACCAGCAAGGTCTCAGCAAGGAAACACAACATCCTGTGATTCTGGGCAAATCACATAATCTCCCCGTGCCTAACAAAAAACGAATGTGTCCTTGTGTAATGCAACTGGTGCTCATATAAAGCGCTCTGTTACCTGAAATCTTCGGGTCAAGTTTGCGCTATATAAATTCTGTCAAAAAAATACAAAAAAATAAAGGGGGCTTCACAACCTACTTATCAACATCAGAGCCGGACTGGACATAGCGAGCACAGGGTGTTTTCCCTGGTTGGCAGTCATGTTGGGGGCTGACTTTGTTACCAGGGGCCGGCAATGTTGCCCCCCTGTAACAAAATTGGCCGATGCCGGCCCTAACAAACAGCCACACTCCCACCTCCCCTCCAAGGGGGCCAACCGAGCAGTTTGCCAGGGCAAGTTTCGGTTCTCAGTCCGGCCCTGATCAACATCTATTAAAAAGGAGGGTAAAGAAGCCAAGGGAAAACTCAATGGTCTGCAAATTGTGGAACTGGTCTTAAAACATCTAACAGCAGTCTTTTTACCACAAAAATAGTGAACATATATATTCATCCTAGCTAAAAAGCAAGATTGAAGTTCTGCAAAGCCTTAACGGAAACGCTCATGGTCTTAAAATTTAAGCAAGGGAACATCTCTCTTATACTCTCTGGAGACTTTAACATGTGTCTGATGGGAGCTCCTTTATCCAACGAGGTTTTGGCAGCACAAGACCAAGCCTGGGGCATACAGCATTCAGAAAGCCCCAAATGGCATAGGCATTACAAGAAAGGAAAGCTGTTACTTGGGGACCTGGGGCATCTTGGTCTTCAATTCCTGAATGACTATGTTGCTGGCAAGCAACCCCATGGGCTTTCATATCACTCCAAAAGAGGAGCATCCCTGATTGACTACACCTTGATGGACCCACCTCCAATGTAACAAGTAATCTTGTTTGCTATGGGAGAGAAGATTGATAGTGATCACCCCCCAAAGGAGATAGTTTTATTGAGGATGTATGACGTTACAACGCATACTTTTACCACGCATACCATTACAACGCAGTATTTACAACGCATACCGTTACAACGCATAGCACTTAGAGGTGCTGGATGGTGGTAAGTATAATTTTATATTCCAACTCCAGTCCCCGTGGATACTAGGGAAGGTGTTGGATATAAAATTATACTTATTCCCTATCCTAGAGCGCCCCCCAGCGCAATGCGTTGTAATGGTATGCGTGGTAATGCCTGCGTTGTAGTGGTAGTGCGTGGTAAAAACTTCGTTGTAAACGTTGTATACCTTTTATTGATCATCCCAGGTGTATATGAGCTCTCAGCTGACCTGGAGACTATCTTAAATATTTAGCAATAAGAGGATTAAATTGCCGTCCACTTCTTTGCCACATCTTATTCAAGGTGCAAAGAAATTAATCCCCACCACAGATGCAATGCATAATCCTGTGAGGAGCTGGAACACATCACAGCTGAATATGTGAAGCTCTTTGCAACAACAGTAGCTCCTCGTAGTAAAGGCCCTGAATTTATTGGTATCTCCCATGGCACCCTAAAGAAAAATCCCCACATCAGGGAAAGAACAAGGTTAGTAAACCAAATTTCGAGTGCATTGAGGAAAGCCCCAAGTGATTTTAACCTTTGCAAAATTTAAGTAAGGCAAAAAAAGACTTACAAAAGCAGAAATGGGAGCTATTGAGAATTAGTAATGAAGCTTACTGGGCAAAACTGCTCTGTGATGCAAAAATAAACAATCCGCCCTACTTTTGGCAGGCAGTAAACAGCATCAACAATTCACTGTCATGGATGCCAAGTTCAAACACCTCGGAAGCCACCTTGGACAGCTTCCTAATTGCTCATTTTAATACAAGGGACACAACTCACCTAAACAGAATGGAACATTTATCTCCAGCACTACAAGTAACAACTCTGAAACAAGAGCCTCAGTTTCCTTTTCATGGAAGTACTGTTGAATGTGAAAAAGGGCGAGAATGGCCTAACAGGGACAAAGAACAATTTATAAGGTTAACTACAGCAGCAGGCCCAAACATAACAACAACTATATCAACAAGCTCAAACAATGCTACCTTAAGCACTTGACCCTTCCTCTGCCTGGAAAGTCAAATGGAACTTATGTTAACAACGAGCACACAGAACATCCAGAAGCAGCTTTCTAAAGGGTGCTGAAATGGGATTGCCATTACCCCAGCAATCTTCAAGGAAGTACCAACTTACTTGGCAGAGAAGTTATTGCCTCTCTTCAAATTTGTCCTATCCCGTGGCAGAGTCCCCTCCTCATGGAATGGCTCAGTGATTCCACTAGTACTCAAAGGGGGAGACAAAAACAAGCCCAAGTAATACCACCTAGTTGCATTCATTGACAATGAGCGGCTAGCATCTGTGGCAGCTAGCACCTGTGGCAGGTCGTGTCACTTGACCGACGGCGACTGCAGCTTGATTGACCCCCCTCCCCTTAGACTAAGGGTGGTATGTACAGCCACCTCAACTACCTAGGTGCACTGCCAACTCCTCCCCACTATTTTGGCCCCCAGGGGGCCTCGAAATGGGGCTCATTGATGTTATTGTGGAATAGAGCAGCAAACAAGCTAGCATACTGTAGAGGGAGTCCTTGTGGTTGGTTTAACGACACTGTCATCATTTTGGGATCTAGTTCCAATAACATTTTCTTTAAAAAAAATTCTCTTTAATTAATTTAGTTTATTTGGGGATTGTGTATGTATATGCCATAATTATATAACGGGTATTAGATCATCTAGCCTTCTAGTGCTCACTGGTCTATATGATTCAGATATGTAATGGGCTTATATTGGGAGCTATGAAGGCATAACAACTATGAGTTGATCTGCGATTCTATTATTAGGATGGAGGGCGTTTGGGCAACCTTCTTGGTTCCCACTGCCGATCCACAGCAAGATTGATTATGATATGACTGAATTGGCATTATTGTTATGATGAATTATTGAGTTATTTATGCCATCAGAGGTAAAAATTAGATCAGTGTGATGATGGTATTTGATCATACTTCCAATATGGTTTGCGCTATTCAGCAAGACGTCTGTAGTCCATCCTTTGTTTTCATTATGTCATGCCTATGAATTAAAATGGCGCCGCGCAGCGCGTTACATTCTGACACCGAAGAAGGTTTATCCGAAACGCGTCTGTCTGTGCAATAAATACCGCTTAAGAAAAGAACATCCCGAGAGTGCTGCCTTCTTTAAAACGAATTTCGTAGCGTGCGCTGCATCGCTTTTTTCGATGCAGGGTGTGCTAGAAATTCGTTTTATTTATTAAATTGTTTACTTACCTGCAATTATCCATATTCCGTTGTTTATCACCACCCACCCTGCCCCTCCCCCGCTCCGCCTCCCTGCCCCACCGAACTCCCTCCAAGGGCCGCTGTTGCATACAACATCTACGGAAGTCACATCACATATATTTAACAAAACAAGAGTGTCTTCGCAAGAAGGCCACATACCAAAGGTAAGTGTTCGTTGCTTTAATGGTAAAGCTGCAGAGTGGAGTCAGAGCACTTCCCAACAAAATTCAAAAAAACCCGACGCGTTTTGTGCTACTATGCACCTAATCATAGGCATACAACATCTACGGCAGTCACATCACATATATTTAAAGCACCTGGTGATCTTCTGAGGCCCGCCTCTGTGGGCGTTGACGAGCAAACTGCCTGCTGGCCCCCGTAGTGCTTTAATATTCTTACTTCAGTGAGCTGAGATGCGCTGTTATAATTACGATAAATAATCCCAAGTGGGTGTGAAAAAGTCTCTGAATGCCATGCTGCCCGTAGAACTCCTCCCGCATGCCTCTGGTCCCTTTCATAGCAAGGCATCATCTAAATACCAGCATGGGTTCGCTCATCATGATGGGGCTCTTCTCTCGGCAAGACGGGACGATTCAAATCCAAACAACAAGAGCGTCTTCACAAGAAGGCCACACACCAAAGGTAAGTATTTGTTGCTTTAATGGAAAAGCTGCAGAGTGGAGTCAGAGCACTTCCCAACAAAGTTCCGGGGTTGAAATTTCCAAATGAATTCCTTTCCCTGACGTGTTTCGGAGCGGCTGCTTCTTCTTCATAGGGGGAACTGCCAAGAGTATGAATCACTCAACCTTTATTTCCGCTTTTGCATATGCTCCCAGGTGAGCAGCATGCCAGTAGATGTAGTGTCAAATCAACCCCCTCAGTAGGGCCTGTATACTTGGCAGATTGCTTCACCTTCCATTTTATTAACATTTAAAGTCCTCCTGTAGACCTCAGAATTGCAATACTTGTTTTAATGTTCTGGACTTCTGTGCTGCAAACAAGCTTGGGATGATTCCCCAACGAGCAGTGTTGTGCCATTTGTTAACAGGTGGTGCAATCCTTGATGGCCAGGCTGCCGTGTTACACATGTTCCCAAAAGGACCCTTAGCTTCAAGGACTCCACTCCACAGAAGACAATTAACATACTCTTTATTCCAAAACCGGCACAGACATATCCAAATTAATTCCTTTCCCTGACGTGTTTCAGAGTGGCTGCTCTTTCTTCATAGGGGGTAAACTGGCAAGAACAGGAATCACAGAAACTTCATTTCTGCTTTTGCATGTGTTCCCAGGTGAGCAGCATGCCGGTAGTTGTAGTGTCAAATCAATCCACTCAGTGGGGCCCGTATACTTGGCAGATTGTTTTACCTCCCATTTTATTAACATTTAAAGCCCTCCGGTGGGCCTCAGAACTGCAGTCCCGGTTTTCAATTAATGGTCTTCTGTGCTGCAAACAAGCTCGGGATGATTCCCCAACCAGCAGCCCTGTGTCATTTGTTAAAAGGTGGTGCAATCCTTCACCGCCAGGCTGCCGTGTTACACATGTTCCCAAAAGTGCCCTGAGCTATATATTCACTAAAAAACTATAGGTTTCAGGGATGTTATAGTTAGAGATTAGCATTTAAAATACCTTAGAAATTCACTTAAAAAATCATAGGTTTCTGGGACGTTATAGTTAGTTGGACATTTCACTTGTACAAAACCACAGAAATTCCACCGTTATAGTTAGTTCAGCTAACTATAACTCGCACCCCCGCAATGCACTGCTTTACAACATATATTACATCATTCATGACATGGTCAGTGACATCACTGATGACATCACTGATGACATCTCAAATGAAATCACTGATGACTGTGTGTTTCTATAAAGTTTAAATATGTTTTATATATATGCCAAGGTGTATTGAAGAATGAGTTGTTTATGAGTGTCTGGATGGAGGATTTAGTAGTTGCGAGACTGACTGTATAAGTGACTGATTAAATGTGTCTTACTGAATGCATGGGTTAGTGACTAAACTGTGTGAATGTCTGTATCAGTCTGTCTGTTGTTGTGTAAGCTGCTGCATGGGTTGGTGAGTAGCTACATGAGTGTCTATATGGGTTGTTGATTGGTTACCTGAGTATTTGTATGGGTGCCTGAAATTGTGTGTGGGTGGGTGGGAGGTATGTGACTCTGCATAGATGTGTGAGTAGTTGATTCATTGGGTGTATGGGTTCAAGAGTGCAAGTGGAAACAGATGTATGGGTGGGTGAGTGTGTATATGGGTGTGTTGGTGAGTGAATGGATGTCTCAGTGGTACATGTCCAAGTAACTACATATGTAAAAGTCAGTGTATGTGAGAGTTGGAGTATATAAATGACTATATGTGAGAGTCAGTTACTGAGAGAGTGGCTTTATGGATGAGCATGTACTTGTATCAGTGATTGTATAAGAGAGTAAGTATGCGTTTGTATCTGTATGAATAAGTGAGGTGGTGTGTGTATAACTGTATAGGTGAGTAAATGGGAGTGTGATTGATTATTTGCATGACTGACTATGTGCGTGAGTAAATCTATGGGTGAGTAGTGGTGTGAGACTGTCTCTATAGTTGTATGAGTGCATATGATAGTGCTGTATTGATGAGTGACTGCATGTATGAGTGACTGCATGGGTGAATGAGTGGATGTTTGTGTAAACCTAGAAATCAGTAAGTATGTTTGTAGGAACTGGTCTTGATGTGTCTATGGTTTCGAAAATAGTAATCTGTATTTTAGAGTGGGTGTATCAAAGGTTATATTAGGGTGTGAGGAGGTGCATTAGATTTTCACGTGGATGATGTCATCAGTGATGTCATTTGAGATGTCATAAGTGATGTCATCAGTGATGTCACTGACCATGTCATCAATGATGTAATATGTGACGTCAGCAGCAATGCATTGGGGGTGCAAGTTGTAGTTAGCTGAACTCACTGTAACAGCTGAATTTCCCTGGTTTTGAACGAGTAAAATGTCCAACTAACTATAACGTCCCTGAAACCTATGGTTTTGTCTGTGAATTTTTAGGTTTTTTAAATGATAATTTTTGACTATAAAGTTCCTGAAACCTATGTTTTTTTTAGGGAATTTCAAAGGTTTTTTAAATGATAATGAATAACTATAACATCCTTGAAACCAATGGTTTTTTCAGTTAATATCTAGGGTTTTTTAAATCCCAATTTCTAATTATGCCTACATAGGTAGGACATATGCAGAAAGAGCAGAAAGGCGCAGAAAGAAGCAAGAGAAATGAAAGAGGCAACAGAAGCCCAGAAAGACGAGTAAAGGTGCAGAAAGGAAGCAGGAGATATGCAGGAAGATCCAACAGAGGTTCTCAAAGAGGCCTTGTTGCAAAGCCATCCTGTGCCCCTAACTTTTTGATGACTGGTACTGGTGGTAACTGACTGACTAACCATGTCCGGAGCCAGTGCTATGCTAAAAGACACTTAGAATACAGTGAAAACACCTGCATACACTAGGGTACACTATGGTTTAGGATAAGCCTGTGATTGGCATGACCTCCCCTGTAAGGCCCTAGTTCATAATAGGGCAGAGGGTTAAAACTACCTCTATG
Source organism: Lissotriton vulgaris (assembly GCF_964263255.1). Lineage (NCBI taxonomy): Eukaryota > Metazoa > Chordata > Amphibia > Caudata > Salamandridae > Lissotriton > Lissotriton vulgaris. Next base: position 1,183,252,903 of record NC_141691.1, read on the forward strand.
TGAGAGGTGCAGATAGAAGCAAGAGCAGAGCAGAAAGAACAAACAGAGGTGCAGAAAGAGGCAAGAGGGGTGCCGAAAGAGGTAGGAGATGTACATAAAGAGGCAAGAGAGGTACAGAAAGAGGCAGGGGGGTGCAGAAAGAAGGAAGAGATGTACAGAAAGAGGCAAGATAATTGGTGTAAGAAGCAAAAGAGGTGTATAAACAAGCAGGAGAAGTGCAGAAATAGGCCAGAGAATCACTGAAAGAAGCAACAGAGGTATGGAAAGAAGCAAGAGCAGTACAGAAAGAGACAAGTGAGGTGTACAAAGAGGCAATAGAGGTGCACAAAATGACAAGAGAACAGCAAAAAAGCAAGAGGGGTGCAAAAAAGGGAGAAAGGGTGAGGTTCTGTGACAATTGTAAGTGGTGTTTTCGACTCGCACGAATATGGTCGAGTCTGGTATCTATGAACCGCAAATGACGAGTTTAGTGGGTGTACGCGTTTTCGCTGTACTAACCTAAACCGTTCGTCTGTTTCGTGGGTTTCTTCATCTGAACCCACGGGTTCCATTTTAGATACGGCATCCATTTTGTTTCTTGCCCTCAAGTAGCCAGCGAACGGACACTGTCCGCTTCGTGACCCTGGGATTCCCAAATTCTTGCGGAAGACACGTGTTTCTTTGAGGGTGTCTTTATGACGAGGAGGATGACACTGTAAGGCAGATGGCCCCGCTCGAGGCTCATCTTGCCGTGCCAACCTATTGTTTCAGTTGCGCATTCATTAGGCATGTCTCCTTTGATCCCTGCAATCGTGTTTCCTGATACCACCCCCTTTACACTCTTATCGATTTGTTCGCTATCCTCGTCTTCCTCTGCACCTGTTTCTGACTCTTCCTTGAGTCTTTTACAGCCGAACGGAATGCACTAATGGTGGGAAGATGTACTTTTACTGTTGGAAACCGGCAAATGCTACTGTAATTATGTTCCGGGCTCTGAATACATGAAAGCGACCCCCTATGAAATTAACTGTGGGAACCTGGTTGTAACTTTTTGTTTGCCATGTTATCTTATGACGAAAAACTGTATAAAAGGAGCGATCCACAGATACAATTTGAAGCAGTCTCCGTGAACATACATGTTATGTACTTCTCGTGACTTCTGTGTTCCCTGCAGTAAATAAACCTCGAATCTTTGACGCCGAAGGAAGTGTCCCGTGTCTCTCTCATTTGTACGCCGGAACAGGTAACCCACGAAGGTTTCAGGTGTTATCCCTGGCACCGCTGGGTCTTAAGAAAACCCAGTCCTTCAGTTGGCGCCCAATGTGGGGCTGCATCAGTGGTACCGGTCCAAAGCCCGACGATCGTGAGGATCTTCTTGTGAAATCTCCGAGGGAAGGTGCACCCCGCTTCATCGATCCTGTTGTCGAAATAAGTGGCCCAAAGACTTTTCTCGCTAAGATCCCCGCCTCCTGACGGCTGCGACGGACTGCTGCCCTGACTGTAGACCTGTTTTGGCACCTGGCGTAGACCTTGGTACAGCGAGACGATTGACGGGCCTTCCTGGTGACTCCATTGCTCTTTGAGTTAAGTATTTGTGGGTCGCTCCCAAAATCCTTAGTCTTTGTGGGTGCTTAGTTGTTGCATGGTTCCATTGCATTTGTGGTTCTTTGTATTTTGTTCTTAGTTGTTCTATTTGACGTCTGCAGTTGCCAAAAACCGAGGGTTTTTGCACTTTTGCAGGGACATTGTAATCCAATAACCCTTGACGTTTGTGAAACTCGGTTAGTGTGCACGATGCCTGGCCGTAGTACTTTGTTCAGTTGCTTTAGAGGTTGTGGTGCGGATTCCCGATTGGAGGACTCGTGTCCGATACCTCCGGTTGGAACTCCAATTTACGAATTATATAGTCGCCATGGTATGGGTCCTATCACATTCAATGATTGTTGGGTTCGTTACACTAAGAATGACGGTGTCCTTAGTTGGCCACCTCATGGTAGTTTTGAGACCCCGATTCTAGATAATCTTGAAGCTAAATTGTTTCAAAAGAAAGCAAGGCCGGCCATGTTTGATTCCTTTCAGTTATGGCGTAAAGAAGCCAAGCAGAAAGAAATCAAGCAGCTTAAACGTAATAAGAGAGAAGGTATCGTTACAACGATGAGAAATGCAGAGCAGTTTCAGCGAGACAAAGAAGAGAAGGAAAAGGAAATTTTTGATAGATTACAACGTATGACTGTGGATAAGTGTTATCCCGCTTTACCGACGGGTACGGAAAAGAAGGGAGAGGAAGCACTAGAGGATCCTTTGCTGTCCTATCTACTGAAGTCGCCACCTCCATATGCACAGGATACCACAGCTCCTGTGGTTCCTCCTGTTCCTCAACCCGCTGTTCCGGCCGCTGTTAATCAGCCTGTCGTTGGTCCTGCTATTGCGAATCCTCTCGTTCCTATTCCTCTACCTGCTTCTGTTCCTATTACTCCACTGTCTATACCTTCTCAAGCTGTTGTTCCCGCTACTTCTGCTCTTGTGACTACTCCTACTGCTCCTGCTGCTCCTGTCTTTAGCCCTCATGTTGTTGCTCCTGTACTTTACTCCTCTTCTCCGTCTGTTCGGCGACGCATTCCTAACACTGTTGCTAATCTTTATTCTCCTTTTGGACCGCTTCTTGGGTCCGATGATTCTGATGTTCCCCAACGACGGAGCCAGCTTCCTGGTGGTAGGGAACGTGATACATTAATTAAAATGGCGCGTAACTGGATTAGGTACCCCTTTAAAAATCCCCCGCGCATAGTTGTTGAGACGTTTTCTCAATTCAATGAGCCAATACAGAGATTTGTGTTTGACGAAATGTGCAAATTCTTACGTGAAGCAATATCTAATGACGAGGTCAACGAAGTACCGGTTGACGTAACTGAACTTCAGCTTCAGTTTGCGAGTGGTATACTTGTAGGTAGTAATGTTCGACGTGCTCTTGAGCATCTTCTATCTTTCCGTCCCACTGTGATACCCCGAGCATTGTTTAAAGATGAGACTGAGGAGTGGATGGCAACGCCTGGTCAGTATACTATGCGTGAAGTTCCGCCAGTGTATATGCCGGGTAACCCTGGTGCTAACCCTCCAATCCTGCCACACTTCCAGAGAATATGGATACACCTTCCATGGAAGCGGTCGGAAGTTTTGCAGGTAAAGCAATCTTTGCCTGACCCGCGCAAAAATCTGGCAGGGTACTATAAAGAATTGTCTCAGCTAGTGGATGCCACAATAATGAATCTTGCCGACATCGATATGTTGTTCGGCAATGTCGTACCGCAACCGGTATGGGCGAAAATACGTCATGAGGATCATGCAGCTGAATTAGGTGGTGATTGGGCTGCACTTACAGCCGCGGACGGTTTGCAGGTTGGTGGGGCTAAGCCTGAGCAATTAATTACGGCTTTGCCTCAGAGAATTATTACACTAATGAAGACACTTATGCCAGCTATGAAAGTTAATTGGGACAAATTGTCTGCTTGTAAGCAAAAGAAGGACGAGAGTGTCTCCGATTTCTTTACGAGATTTGAGGAGGCATTCATTGATCATAGTGGTCAAGATATGGGCACAGAGGGAGGCCAGAGATTGTTTGTGGATAAATTTGTATCGAATTTGTTGCCTGATTTAAGCAATAAATTAAAAAATTCAGAGAGTGCGTGGGCTGTTTCTACTTCTGCCCAGATATTGGCTACGGCTTAATATTATGAAAATAGAGACAAAGAGGAAAAAGATCGTGCTGATAAAAAGACGAAAGAGCTCAAAACGAAAGTTCTGTTGCAACAAGCGTATCCTCTGTGTACTAATCAAAATGATTCTCAGCAGCGGAATAGATCGCAATCACAGCCCGCTAGGTCACAGTCGCGCAATGACTCTCCTTCGCAGAGACCTATGCTTGGGTACAATCAGTGTGCCTATTGTAGAGGTGAGGGTCATCTGAAATTTGATTGTCCGGTTTTGCGCGATCGGAATAATGGTAACTCATCTAGAGGAGGCCGTAGTGGTCCTCAACAGGCTTCACGAGGTAGAGGTTGTGGTGTTACTCAGAATCAAAATGAGATTTCTAATAATTCATCTGATTCCAATAATTGCTTTGATCAGCGTGGTTCATCGTCAGGTAGATTCGCGCAGTACAATGTGGACGATTATTACGTCGATCAGGGTACTGATGACGGTAATTACTAGGACAGCCATAGACAAGTAGAGGGAGTAGTATCAGTTCCGGTCGATCAGAGAGGGCCTTATGTCGCAGTTGCCACCTCGGGCGTAGTTGAGCCTTTTCTGTTGGACACTGGTGCAGCGAAAAGTTCCATCATGCATTCGAAACTCCCTGGCGCACCTTTGTCTGGCTTAACAAATGTTTCCGTTGGATTCTCCGGCGCCCCTGTTAGCAATCCGGTTTCTCGCCCTTTGCCCCTCACAATTGGGCCTCGTGAGCTGAAAGCTCCTTTGATTTTGACTACTGGTTGTGGTGAAAATCTTTTGGGTTTGGATTTGCTGAAACGATTGTATGCGACTTTGTATTGTTCTCCTGCGGGTGTGAAGCTTACATTGGGTGAGAGAGTAATCTCTCCTATGTATTTGTCCATTGATAAGCTCCCACCGGAATTGAGTTCTCTTCCTGCATCTTTGTGGACAACAGGTCCTAATGACGTGGGTCTGCTTGACATCTCTCCTTATGTTGTCCACTTGAAATCGAATGTGCGATTACCACGTATTCCCCAGTATCGTATCTCCCTTGATGGTGAGCGAGCGTTGTTACCGATTATCTATGATTTGATCGAGAAAGATGTTATTGAGGAGACTCGGGGAAACGTGTGTAATAGTCCTGTGTTACCTATTCTAAAATGCACTGATCCGTCTAAGCCTCCTGTTTATCGTTTTGTCATTGATTTACGGGAGGTGAACAAAATTGTGGTTCCTCAGTTCCCTGTGGTGCCTGACATTACGGCTTTACTGACTCTGATTCCAGCATCTGCATCCTGGTTCTCAGTGATCGATCTGAAGAATGCTTTCTTTAGCATTCCGATTGCTGAGGAGAGTAGGGACCTTTTCGGTTTCTCTTTAGGTGGCCGCAGTTTTAGGTTTAAACGCGCTCCTCAGGGCTATTGTGAGAGTCCATCGATATACAGCCAAGCCCTAAAGAGTCAACTTGATGCTTTTGTGTTACCGGCTGGTGCGGCCTTGATTCAATATGTCGATGACTTATTAGTGGCTGCGGACACACGAGACATTTGCAAAACTGCTACGGTGTCTTTATTGCAACATCTCTGTGACTTACATCACAAGGTGTCTCCTTCTAAACTGCAATATTGTTGCCAAGAAGTAACCTATTTAGGTCACTTATTGTCAAAGGAGGGAAGAAGGTTGACCCCAGAGAGAATTGCAGCGATCGCTCGGATGACTGTGCCAATAACTCAGAGAGATGTGCATGCCTTTCTAGGTATCACGTCATACTGCAGGCAATGGATTCCAAATTTTTCATTGCTAGCTAAACCATTGGTAGCCCTTACGTGCAAGGATGTTCCAACTCCTTTGCCATGGACTGAAGAGTGTCAGAAAAGTTTTTCTGAACTGCGTGATGCGTTGTGTTCGGCTCCTGTGTTAGGTACTCCTGACTACAGTAAGCCGTTTACACTATACATTCACGAGAGGGAAGGTTGTGCGTTGAGTGTTTTGACGCAACAATGAGGCGGTAAGCAGCGTCCATGTGCATATTTTTCCTCGACCTTGGACCCGGTAGCTAGAGCGTTGCCGAGTTGTTTAAGAGCGACAGCGGCAGCTGCGGTGTCCATTCGACAATCTGCAGGATTGGTCATGGATAATATGCTTACGGTGATGGTTCCGCATGCAGTTGACACTCTCTTGAATCGTACGAAAACCCAACACTTGACGAGTGCAAGGTTGTCTGGTTATGAGTTGACGCTTTTGGCAAGTCATATTCAAATAAAGCGCTGCAATGTCCTAAACCCGGCGACTTTGTTGCCAACCAATATGGAATCAGACGAAGTACCACCACACGATTGTTATTTGCGAACTGAGGAAGACACAAAGGGTCGTGTTGACCTGAAAAACACTCCATTAGAAGAACCCGATGGTACTTTGTATGTGGATGGTTCGTGTTTTAAGTTGCCGAATGGTGATGTGACGACTGCGTATGCTGTGGTAACGTTAAGTACGGTTGTGGAAACAACGAGACTGAATCAGAATTCTGCACAGGCGGCAGAATTAATCGCTTTAACTAGAGCGTGTGTTTTGTCGAAAGGGAAGAATGTGAATGGAAGAGGGTGAATGTGTTTACTGACAGCCAGTATGCCTTTGGTGTTGCCCATAGTTTTGGTCGATTGTGGCGAGAGAGAGGTTTTATGACATCGCATGGTACGAAAATCCAGCACGGACAGCTTGTGAACGATCTTTTGGACGCACTTACATTGCCCAAGCAGGTGGCGATTATTAAATGTAGTGCGCACCGTAAGGTGACGGATGATGTTGGTCGTGGCAATGCGTTCGCTGATGAGATTGCTAAGGAGACTGCGAGAAATCTTACAACTAGAATGTATGTGACAAGTTCGGTAAGGTGGCCTACAGAAACGGGTATGTGTGAGGATACTGTTGAAAGTGTGAAAGCGATTCAGAATGAGGCCACCGAGACTGAAAAGACCAAGTGGAAGGAGAGTACAGGAAAGTTGGATGCGAATGGCTGTTGGATTGATTTGTCGGAGAATAAAAGGTGGATGTTGCCGGATGCATATGTGCTAGCTGTTGTGACCATGGCACACGGTTTATCGCATATTAGTGCGAAAGGTATCTGTGAGTTGTTATCCCCCGTATGGAAGAATGATGGTATCGCTAAGTGTGCTGGGAGATTGGTCAAGAATTGCATGATATGTATGATGTACAATCCTGGTAAGGGTACTCCTACACCCCCCGGCCATTTCGCTCCTCCTACATGTCCCTTTGAGGTAATTCAGTTGGACTTCATCCATATGGAGCGATGCAATAACCTAAAATACGTTTTAGTTGTGGTTTGCGCATTCTCCCAATGGATTGAAGCTTACCCTCTCAAAGACAATACTGCCCTGTCCACCGCGAAAGTCCTGCTGAAGGAATATTTTCCTCGGTATGGAATGCCACGGATTGTATGGTCTGATAACGGAAGTGAGTTTGTGGGGAGTGTGATGAAGAGTGTGTGCAAGGGCCTTGGAATTACACAAAAATTACATAGCGCCAACCATCCCGAGTCAGCAGGTTTGGTTGAAGGGTACAATGGTACTCTAAAACTAAAACTTGCAAAGATTCAGGCTACGACTGGTCTCTCGTTGCCTGACGCTTTGCCTTTAGCTCTTCTGTCAACTAGGGCGACTGTACACTCTCGAGTAGGGCTCAGCCCATACGAGATTGTGTTCGGCCGTCCTGCAAATATTTGGGGGGTTCCTAGACCCAGTGCATTTACAAATCTTGAATATCCAATGCTAATTGATTACCTTCATGATCTGACTGCTAAACTGAGGTTACTTCATCAACAGGTCTTTGAAGCACTGCCGGCGCAGACGGAGGGTCCAGGCCACCAGCTCCAACCCGGAGACTGGGTGGTTGCGAGGAACTTTGGCCGAAAGCGAAATCTTGAGCCGAGGTTCATTGGACCCTTCCAAGTGCTCCTCGCCACGAGAACTGCTGTTCGTTTGGAGGGCCGCAAGCATTGGGTGCACGCCACCCACACCAAAAAGGTGCTGATACCTCTACCAGCGGACTCGTGGGTGAGGACAGGCATCGCCGCATCTGAAACTGAGGCTTTGCCGAACTTTGTCCCTTTCAGTGACGCTCAGCCTGTGGGAGATACTTCAGTGCAGCCAGACAACACTGTTGAACCTTTGTCATTGGAGAATTCAAGATCTGTACTATCATCTGACCGACAGGACTCTGTTTCATCATCCGACCAATTGTTCGAAGAGCAGACTCGTCCTGGAAGAAGCAGATATTTTCTTCGTTCCAATACTAGAGACAAATAAAATCATTTTTGCTTTTTCCTTTTGAAAATTCACGTTACCCCCATTATCACTCTGAACACTTTTTGAACAATTGTGGTTTCTGTTTGAATTTTGAGTTCTTTTCCACACATGTGTTTTTCTCCACAGCTAGGAGATTTTGTATATATTGTTTGATTAAAAGAACCTTACATCCGGGTGGACCGTAGGGCCGTGCGGGTACTTACTTCTGGTTAGTAGGTCCTGACACTAGGTTGGAGACCGTCGATTCCTAGGAACTCCTGGGGATTGACTATTGCTACACAGATCGAAGTGCGTCAAGAACATTGCGGACGGTTTTAGAGGATGGCATTCTCAAAGTTGTTGGATGTGGAAAAGACTCCAGCGCAAAGATCCGAACTCCATAGGATTGTACGTACCAAATGCTTTATGTTTCAGGCGTTCCTACTGTTCTTAACTGTTTCCTCGTTACTGGTGGGTGGAGTGTATTATGCGATACAATCACTATTGTCTTCTGCTTCACCTACTCTTTCTTCTGAACCAAAACCTACTTCTACTGTTTCTCCTCATTCTTTTCATATTTTACCCCAACACGAGCAGGTTAGACGTGCAGAATTTATGAACAATTACTTCGTTCAGCTCCTTCATCAGCATCAGTTGGTGATGAACACTACCAACTGTTGGGTGTGTGGGTTAATGCCACATACCACCGATAGGGGAATTCCGTACTTGGTCCTTCCTTACAGTTCCCAGGGTTCAGCTCGAGCATTTCAAACAATGTTTCGTAGCGCACTAGATTCTTACCCCAATCGAGAGCCACGTTCTCCACACTTTGGTCCCGGCCTGTACCATAAGTCTTTGGCAATAGCGATTGCTGATTTAGATAGAGATATTTTTGATCCATTGCTTATTCCAGAGGAAGAGGTGCGAGCCTATAGGGATCTGAGCGAGGCCGAATATAGCGTGTTAGTGGGTGATAGACAGCTCAAAAGTTCATCTCCAATCTGGATCGTACCCCACCTCGGAAATTTTTGTTTGAAAGGTCATGGTCGAAGCCCGAGAGCTCATCTTGGGGAGAGTGCTTGCACTGAAACGTATGTTTTACCAATGCTCTCTTCCCCTGTTCTCCTGACTGCCAAGGGTACGTACTTTGTATGTTACGACCGTGCATATACATGGTTGCCCCTTGACTTCTCGGGCACCTGTTATATTGCAAATTTGTTGCCACCGACTTTTACAGTTGCCTCAGATTATCACAAGACCAGAGTTGTGAGAGGCGTGATTAGCAAAGAGGACACTGCCGGTCAAGAAGCGGGAGACTTCTTTAAGGGTTTCTTGCCGTTTTAGGGACCTATGATCAATAGTAGGAACCTGAGACAGTTGACTCGAGTGGTGGAATCGACCGCTAATATCACTGCAAGTGCCCTTGGCAACATTACGGCAGAGCTTCAGGCTGACAGGCTTATGACGTTACAAAATCGTATGGTTTTAGACGTTGTCCTAGCAGATAGAGGTGGAGTATGTAAAGTGATCCATTCGAGTTGTTGCATTTTCATTCCTGACAACGCTCCAACTGTCTATCAAGCCATCTCGGAGTTGCATAAGATCTCCGAGTCCATACACGTGGACGTAGGTGATTGGACGCTACTAGGGTGGTTTTGGGGCCTGATGTCGACTTGTTGGAAGATTCTGATGATCGCTGGGGTTGTTGTAGCATTTCTGTTCACGTGTTGTCTTTGTGTGCAGTGTGGTCCTGCCTTATGTGGCCTATGTGCTACAACGTGTATAAGACGGCCACCTGTTACCAAGGAAGCATTGATGGGTAGAATGATGTTGCAGCAGCATCTGGATGGTCTGATGAATATCGAGATCGATTCCGATTACGACTAGTGCTTGCCTACATGAGGGCAAAAGGAGCGTCTGAGGTTCTGTGACAATTGTAAGTGGTGTTTTCGACTCGCACGAATATGGTCGAGTCTTGTATCTATGAACCGCAAATGACGAGTTTAGTGGGTGTACGCGTTTTCGCTGTACTAACCTAAACCGTTCGTCTGTTTCGTGGGTTTCTTCATCTGAACCCACGGGTTCCATTTTAGATACAGCATCCATTTTGTTTCTTGCCCTCAAGTAGCCAGCGAACGGACACTGTCCGCTTCGTGACCCTGGGATTCCCAAACTTTGCGGAAGACACGTGTTTCTTTGAGGGTGTCTTTATGACGAGGAGGATGACACTGTAAGGCAGATGGCCCCGCTCGAGGCTCAACTTGCCGTGCCGACCTATTGTTTCAGTTGCACATTCATTAGGCATGTCTCCTTTGATCCCTGCAATCGTGTTTCCTGATACCACCCCCTTTACACTCTTTTCGATCTGTTCGCTATCCTCGTCTTCCTCTGCACCTGTTTCTGACTCTTCCTTGAGTCTTTTACAGCCGAACGGAATACACTAATGGTGGGAAGATGTACTTTTACAGTTGGGAACCGGAAAATGCTACTGTAATTATGTTCCGGGCTCTGAATACATGAAAGCGACCCCCTATGAAATTTACTGTGGGAACCTGGTTGTAACTTTTTGTTTGCCATGTTATCTTATGACGAAAAACTGTATAGAAGGAGCGATCCACAGATACAATTTGAAGCAGTCTCCGTGAACATACATGTTGTGTACTGCTCGTGACTTCTGTGTTCCCTGCAGTAAATAAACCTCGAATCTTTGACGCCGAAGGAAGTGTCCCGTGTCTCTGTCATTTGTACGCTGGAACAGGTAACCCACGAAGGTTTCAGGTGTTATCCCTGGCACCGCTGGGTCTTAAGAAAACCCAGTCCTTCAGTGGTGCAGAAAAAAGCAAGAGAGGTGCAGAAACGAGCAAGAGAGATGCAGAAAGAGAAAAGACAAGTGCAGAAAGAGACAACATGGGTGCAGAAAGAGACAACAGGGGTGCAAAAAGAAACAAGAGATGTGCAGAAATAGGCATTAGAAGCGCAGAAAGAAGCAACTGAGGTGGAGAAAGGGGCAAGAGTGGTGCAGAGAGAGGAGAGAGACGTGCACAAAGAAGCAATTAAAGTGCACAAAGAGGCAAGAGGGGTGCAAGAAGAGGCAAGAGCAGTGCAGAAAGAACCAAGAGATGTGCAGAATGAGCCAAGAGAGGTACTGAAAGAGGCAAGATATGTGCAGAGAAAAGGAAGAAGGGTACAGAAAGAAGAAAGAGAAGTGCAGAAAGAGGCAAGTGGGGTGCACAAGGAGGCAGGAGAACTGCAGAAAGAGGCAAGAGAGTTGCAGAAAGAGGAAAAAGAGGTGCATAAAGAGGGAAGAGGAGTACTGAAACAGGCAAGAAAGGTACAGAAAGAGGGAACAGAAATGAAAAAGAGGTAAAAGGGATACTGAAATTTTCGAAAGAGGTGCAGAAAGAAGCAGGAGCAGTACAGAAAGAAGCAAGAAAAATGCAGAAAGAAACATGAAAAGTGCAGAAAAGCAAGAGAGGTGGAAAAATAGGGACGACGTTTGCAGAAAGAGGCATGAAGGATGTAGAAATTTACAAAAGGGTGCAGAAAGAAGCAAGAGCATTGCAGAAAGAACTAACAGGTGCAAAAGGAGGCAAGGGGGGTACAGAAAGAGGTAGGAGAAATGCACAAAGCGGCAGGAGAAGTACAGTAAAAAGCAGGAGGGGTGCAGAAAGAAGGAAGAGAAGTGCAGAAGGAAGCAACAGAGGTGCTGAAAGAGGTGCGAGGGGTACAGAAGGAGGCAAGAGAAGTTTAGAAAGAAGCAACATAGGTATAGAAAAAGGCAAAAGAAGTACAGAAACAGGCAGGAAAGGTGCAGAAAGAGAGAACAGGTGTGCAAACAGAGGCAACAGAGATGCAGAAAGGGGGTAGAGGGTTGCAAAAAGAGGCAAGAGGGGTCTAGAAAGAAGCTAGTGAGGTGCAGATGGAGGTAAGAAAGGTGCAGAAAGAGGCAGGGGAGGCACAGAAAGAGAATGGCTGTAAGGAGCAACAGAGGTGTAGAAAGAAGAATGAGAAGTACAGAAAGAAGCAATTTAGGTGCAGAAAGAAGCAAGAGCAGTGCAGAAAGAACCAACAGAGGTACAAAATGAGGCAAGAGGCATGCAGAAAGAGGTAGGAGAGGTGCACAGCGTGGCCAGAGAGGTACAGAAAGAAGCAGGAGGGGTGCAGAAAGAAAGAAGAGAATTGAAGAAGGAAGCTGCAGAGGTGCTGAAAGAGGTGTGAAGGATAAAGAAGGAGGCAAGAGAAGTGCAGAAAGAAGAAACAGAGGTATCGAACGAGGCAAGATAAGTACAGAAACAGGCAGGAAAGAGGTGGACAAATATGCAAGAGGGGTGCAGAAAGAGGCAAGAGCAGTGCAGAAAGAACCAAGAGATGTGCAGAATGGGGCAAGAGAGGTACAGAAAGAGGCTAAAGAGGCACAGAAACAGGCAGGAAAGGTGAGAAAGAGGAACAGATGAACATAAAGAGCCAAGATGAATGCAGAAAGATGCGAGAGGGGTGTAGAAAGAGGCAAGAGAAGTGCAGAAAGAAGCAACATAGGTACAGAAAAAGGCAAGAGAAGTACAGAAACAGGCAGGAAAGGTGCAGAAAGAGAGAACAGGTATGCAAACAGAGGCAACAGAGGTGCAGAAAGGGGGAAGGGGGTGCAGAAAGAGGCAGGAGGGGTGCCAAAAGAAGCAAGTGAGGTGCAGATGGAGGTAAAAAAAAGGTGCAGAAAGAGTCAGGAGAGGTGCAGAAAGAGAATTGTTGTAAGAAGCAACAGAGGTGTAGAAAGAAGTATGAGAAGTACAGAAAGAAGCAAGTTAGGTGCAGAAATAAGCAAGAGCAGTGCAGAAAGAACCAACAGAGGTACAAAATGAGGCAAGAGGCATGCAGAAAGAGGTAGGAGAGGTGCACAACATGGCCAGAGAGGTACAGAAAGAAGCAGGAGGGGTGCAGAAAGAAAGAAGAGAATTGAAGAAGGAAGCTGCAGAGGTGCTGAAAGAGGTGTGAAGGATAAAGAAAGAGGCAAGAGAAGTGCAGAAAGAAGAAACAGAGGTATCGAAAGAGGCAAGATAAGTACAGAAACAGGCAGGAAAGAGGTGGACAAATATGCAAGAGGGGTGCAGAAAGAGGCAAGAGCAGTGCAGAAAGAACCAAGAGATGTGCAGAATGAGGCTAGAGAGGTACAGAAAGAGGCTAGAGAGGCGCAGAAACAGGCAGGAAAGGTGAGAAAGCGGAACAGATGTACATAAAGAGGCAAGATAGATGCAGAAAGATGGGATAGGGGTGCAGAAAGAGGCAAGAGAAGTGCAGAAAGAAGCAACAGAGGTACAGAAAAAGGCAAGAGAAGTACAGAAACAGGCAGGAAAGGTGCAGAAAGAGAGAACAGGTATGCAAACAGAGGCAACAGAGGTGCAGAAAGGGGGAAGAGGGGTGCAGAAAGAGGCAGGAGGGGTGCAGAAAGAAGCAAGTGAGGTGCAGATGGAGGTAAAAAAGGTGCAGAAAGAGTCAGGAGAGGTACAGAAAGAGAATTGTTGTAAGAAGCAACAGAGGTGTAGAAAGAAGCATGAGAAGTACAGAAAGAAGCAAGTGAGGTGCAGAAAGAGGCAAGAGCAGTGCAGAAAGAACCAACAGAGGTACAAAAGGAGGCAAGAGGGGTGCAGAAAGAGGTAGAAGAGGGTAAAGATATATGCCTGTTCCAAGAAACTTGGGCGAGAGAGGATGTCTCCCGCACAGGTTTTGTAGCATTTTCCACTCCAGCAAAGTGGGGGGGGCAGGGGGCGTCCTTCAAGAGGTCACGCAACCTGGGTGGCCGCTGACCCGGGATGCAGGGCCACCGTACTTCCCCTAGCCACCGAGGACATTCTTGGCGTTTTGCTGGAGTGGCCAAACTCGAGCAGACTTGTGTTGGTAAATGTTTCCTCTAGGCCGGTAAGCATTACATATGAGTCGCGCACCATTGAGGAACTCGCGGACCCCCTAAGAGATATTCCTGAGGGTACTCCCTTCCTGATAGGAGGGGACCTGAATTGTCATTTTGAGCCGCTTTCAGGTTTTTTGGACGGACTGTCCCAGGAGGAAGACGCAGTATAGTTCGTACCTCCATCGGCATCGCCCGCCCCTAGAGCCTGGACTCCTCTGGCTGTCCAAATTACATCCTTAACCCTGAAACATGGCGTGCGGGCTTGTAATGGACGCACATATTCTGACATCCCTCCCAAATGTACATACAACAGAGTGGGCAGGGAGTCAAGACTTGACTATATTCTGGTACCACTTGCTTTGTGGTCACACATTAGTGACGTCCTGATGATACCTAGGGAGGATAGCGACCATAACGCACTGGAACTGGAATACGCCCATCCTGGTCTAGATGTTAGGGGGCGGAGGCAGAGGCCTCCATGCAAGGTCTTGTGTTAACAAATAATAGAGAGTAAGGTGGGAGAAGCTAGCCTCTAACCCAGAGAAGGTCTTTGGGCTATATGCCCGGGTTATCCCCATACTCGAAAAGGTTTGTGCAATAACGGAGCAACCCAGCACTCAGGGCACAAATAAACAGCTGTGGTTGTTGCACGAGGACCTAATTAAGTCTGTGTCTGAAATTCTTTTCTCAACTGTAAAAAGTGGTAGTGGTTGTTCCATCCGCCTCTCCTGGTATAACGCTGCATGCCACAAGGCAAAATCTGACTTCGATCAAGGAAGGCAAGGAGAGAGTTGAGATTAGGGCCAGGAGAATGGTCTACAAGCGCCAGATTGCCCATGCCAAGAGTGAATGGGAACAGGAAAAATGGGAAAACCTCACCATTTCTTTAGCTTGCAGGGACTCTCGCAAATTTTGGCGTACTGTCAACACAGGGTCTGAGGAGCTAGCCTTGGCAATAGAACCTAACATCTCAGCCAAGGCATGGCAAGACCACTTCCAGTCCCTGTATAGGGTCGACGACGGTGCCCCAATCAACTCCTTACTGACCATCAGCGACCTTCCAGAAGGGGATCCCTTTACATAAACGGAGGTACGAGTAGCCATCGCAGGGCTGGCATTAGGCAAGGCACCTGGCTTGCATGGTTTACCGGGTGACTTATTCAAACAGGAGCCTGATGTATGGGTACCCTATCTGGTGACGATATTCAACGCAGTTCTGAGGGGTATGGAGGTGCCCGGTACTTGGCTGGGCGCAGAGATTGTTCCAATATACAAGAAGGGATCACCTCTGCTCCCAGCCAATTACAGACCCATCAATCTCATCGATGTTCCTCAGAAAATATTTGGTAGACTGATACTCGATCGCCTCCAAAACTGGATTGAGGAATTCGCCATCCTGAGTACCTATCAAGCTTGGTTCAGAAGGGGGGTTTCAACTACGGACCAGATCTTCCGTCTGAATCTCTTGTTCTGGAAGACTGCGACAATCGAGGGCGGCAGCTTGTACACGGTATTCGTGGACTTGCGAGCAGCCTTCGATTTAGTGTCAAGAGACAAACTATGGACCGTCCTAGCGGACTTAGGGATCCTGGCTGATATCCTGTCGATTCTGATAAGATTACACCAGGGGAACTTCGCCAGGGTCAGGTGCGGTAGAAGTGGGGCACTCTCTGGAAGATTCCCTGTTGACAGAGGGGTAAGACAGGTCTTTGTGCTTGCACTGACCCTGTTCTGCCTCTTTGTCACTGGGGTAATCGACCACCTGAATAGGTTGAGTGACATCGGCGCTCCTAAGCTCAACGGCAGCAGGGTGCCCACTATCATGTTTGCGGATGACACCCTGCTGCTGTCCAAGTCTCCCATGGGTATACAACGGGTCCTGGACGGGTTCTCGACTTTTTGTGTGGAGCGTGGGTTGGAGATCAATGCCCTGAAAACCAAATACATGATCCTCAACCGGCCTTCCTCAACTCACCCGAATCCCACCATAGGGCCTTCAAGACTCGAGAGGGTTCTCACTTTCGAATATCTGGGGGTAACCATCAACCAGAATATGACATGGGTCTCGCATCGAACCAAGGAAAACATGAAACTGATTCAGCTAATGGGTGGTATCTGCAGGATGGCAAGTGGGTCGACTTACAAGCCTTTAGGTCCCCTCCTCCAAATCTACAAAATGCAGGCAAGAGGGGCAGTCACCTATGGTGGAGAATTATGGGGTCACACAACTTCCCAGAACTTGCAGATTAGTGAGAACAACTTCATCAGGCAGTTGGCAGCTCTACCATCTAGCACCCCACTGCTCCCGCTGAGATTAGACTTGGGCCTTAGACCTATTACAGAAGAGCTGGGACTAAAACCTATAGCTTTTTGGCGTAAAATCTGGAGCAGGCCAGAATTATCTAACTATAGGGCTGAGCTCAAAGAGATCTTACGCCTACCTAATGTGGCACACATCCCATGGTTGAGATATATTAAATAAACATGTGAGACACTAGGAAGACCAGAACTGTGGCTTGATCCAGGAAATGCATGCTGCAGGATCCCACGCAAATCTCTTTTGAGGGATTTCTACGAGCATAAGTTACTCGTCTCAATCGAGAGCACATGCGAGGGGTCTTTAACAAATCTGCCTATTAAATCTAAAGACTCATATCACCTAGAGTTTGTTCTCGATGGCATCAGCCCCGTCATCACTAGGAAATTATTTATGCAGTGGCGATATGGCACTCTTCCTCTTAGGGAATTTACGGATCGCTGGGCTAAGTCCCAGTCCTCAACACAGTGCCCAGCATGCCCATATCCCCGAGAAAATGACCTGCATATTATATTTTTCTGTACAGCCTACCAAAGATCTAGGAAATATTGGCTTGTTCCACTCCTCAAAAACCTTGGTTTCATGCACTATCTCCCAGCTTACAGAATATTAAAGCCAGAATTATCTCCCCCAATTGTGTTTGCAGTGGCAAAATTTTTAACAGCAATGTGGCAAACCCGTAACCGCTGCATTAAGTCAGATACAGGAAAATGAATTGCTCTTGATGATTCCTAAATTTATTGTATTGTAACTGATTTTAAACAGATTAATTGTATTGTTTTTAAATCCTCTTATATTGTATACTATTTTTAATTGTTTTAAATTGCTGTATTCTTTTATGATCTAAATTGATCGAAATAAAGATTAAATGATGATGAGAAGAGCTGCACAAAGTGGCAAGGGAGGTACAGAAAGAAGCAGGAGGGGTGCAGAAAGAAAGAAGAGGATTGTAGAAGGAAGCAACAGAGGTGCTGAAAGAGGTGGGAAGGATACAGAAAGAGGCAAGAGAAGTGCAGAAAGAAGCAAAAGAGGTATCGAAAGAGGATAGAGAGAGAACAGGTGTGCAAAAAGAGGCAAGATATGTGCAGAAAGAAGGAAGACGAGTGATGAAAGAGACAACAGGGGTGCAGAAAGAGAAAACAGGGGTGCAGAAAGAAGCAAGAGAGGTGCAGAAAAAAGGCAATAGAAGTACAGCAAGAGGCAATAGAAGTACAGAAAGAAGTAACAGGCGTGTCGAAAGAGGCAAGAGAGGTGTAGAAACAGGCAAGAAAGGTAGAGAAAGAGGAAACAGGGATGCAGAAATAGGGAAGAGGGATACAGAAATTTGCAAGAGAGATACAGAAAGACGGAATAGCAATGCAGAAAGAGGCTAGAGAATTGCAGAAAGAAGCAAACAAGGTAGAGAAATAGGGAACAGGGTTGCAGAAAGATGCAGGAGGGGTGCAGAAAGAGCCAAGAGATATGCAGAATGAGGCAGGAGAGGTACAGAAAGAGGGAAGAGATAAGCAGAAAAAGGAAGAAAAGTGCAGAAAGTTGCAACAGAGGTGCTGAAAGAGGCACTAAGGATGCAGAAAGAGGCAAGACAAGCTCAGAAAGAAGCAACAGAGGTATAGAAAGAAGCTAGAGGGGTGCAGAAACAGGCAGGAAAGGTGAGAAAGAAGTAACAGAGGTATAGAAAAAGGCAAGAGAAGTACAGAAACAGGCAGGAAAGGTGCTGAAAGAGAGAACAGGTTTGCAAACAGAGGCAACAGAGGTGCAGAAAGGGGGGAAGAGGGGTGCAGAAAAAGGCAAGAGGGTGAAGAAAGAGGTGTGAAGGATACGGAAAGAGGCAAGAGAAGTGCAAAAAGAAGCAACAGAGAAATCGAAAGAGGCAAGAGAAGTACAGAAACAGGCGGGAAAGGTGCAAAGAGAGAGAACAGGTGTGCATAAAGAAGCAAGAGAGGCACAGAAAGAGGCAATAGAAGTACAGAAAGAGCTGAGAGAAGGGCAGAAAGAAGCAAAAGAGGTGGCCAAATAGGCAAGAGGAGTGCAGAAAGAGGCAAGAGCAGTGCAAAAAGAACCAAGATATGTGCAGAAGGAGGCAAGAGAGGTACAGAAAGAGGTAAGTGATATGTAAAACTAAGGAAGAAGGGTGCAGAAAGAAGTACAAGAGGTGCTTAAAGAGGCAAGAGGGGTGCAAAAAGAGGCAATAGAAGTACAGAAAGAAGTAACAGGTCTGCCGAAAGAGGCAAGAAAAGTGCAGAAACAGGCAAGAAAGGTAGAGAAAGAGAGAACAGGGATGCAGAAATAGGTAAGAGAGATACAGTACTGTGCAAGAGAGATACAAAAAGAAGGAATAGCAGTGCAGAAAGAAGCTAGAGAATTGCAGAAAGAAGCAGGTGAGGTAGAGAAATAGGGAAGAGCGGTGCAGAAAGAGGCAGGAGGGGTGCAGAAAGAACCAGGAGATGTGCAGAATGAGGCAAGAGAGGTACAGAAAGAGGGAAGAGATATGCCGAAAAAGGAAGAAAAGTGCAGAAAGAAGTAACAGAGGTGCTGAAAGAGGCACTAAGGATGCAGAAAGAGGCAAAACAAGTGCATAAAGAAGCAACAGAGGTACCGAAAGAAGCTAGAGAGGTGCAGAAACAGTCAGAAAAGGTGCATAAAGAGGAACAGGGGTACCAGGGGTACAGAAAGAGGCAAGAGAAGTGCAGAAAAAAGCAACAGAGGTATTGAAAAAGGCAAGAGAAGTACAGAAACAGGAAGGAAAGGTGCATAAAGAGAGAACAGGTGTGCAAACAGAGGCAACAGGGGGGCAGAAAGAGGAAAGAGGGGTGCAGAAAGAGGCAAGAGGGGTGCAGAAAGAAGCAAGTGTGGTGCATATGGAGGTAACAAAGGTGCAGAAAGAGGCAGGAGAGGTACAGAAAGAAAATTGCTGTAAGAAGCAACAGAGGTGTAGAAAGAAGCATGAGAAGTACAGAAAGAAGCAAGTGAGGTGTAGAAAGAATCAAGAGCAGTGCAGAAAGAACCAACAGAGGTACAACAGGAGGCAATATGGGTGCAGAAAGAGGTAGGAGAGGTGCACAAAGTGGCAAGGGAGGTACAGAAAGAAGCAGGAGGTGTGCCAGAAAGAAAGAAGAGAATTGTAGAAGGAAGCAACATAGGTGCTGAAAGAGATGTGAAGGATACAGAAAGAGACAAGAGAAGTGCAGAAAGAAGCAACAGAAGTATTGAAAGAGGAGAGAGAGAACAGGTGTGCAAAAAGAGGCAAGATAGGTGCAGAAAGAAGGAAGGCGAGTGAAGAAAGAGACAACAGGGGTGCATAAAGAGACAACAGGGGTGCAGAAAGAGGTAGGAGAGGTGCACAAAGGGGAAAGAGAGGTACAAAAAGAAGCAGGAGGGGTGAAGAAAGAAAGAAGAGAATTGTAGAAGGAAGCAACAGAGGTGCAGAAAGAGGTGTGAAGGATACAGAAAGAGGCAAGAGAAGTGCAGAAAGAAGCAACAGAGAAATCCAAAGAGGCAAGAGAAGTACAGAAACAGGCAGGAAATGTGCAAAGAGAGAGAACAGGTGTGCATAAAGAAGCAAGAGAGGTGCAGAAAGAAGCAATAAAAGTACAGAAAGAGCTGAGAGAAGGGCAGAAAGAAGCAAAAGAGGTGGACAAATAGGCAAGAGGGGTGCATAAAGATGCAAGAGCAGTGCAGAAAGAACCAAGAGATGTGCAGAATGAGGCAAGAGAGGTACAGAAAGAGGCAAGAGATATGTAAAAAAAGGAAGAAGGGTGCAGAAAGAAGCTCAAGAGGTGCTTAAAGAGGCAAGAGGTGTGCCGAAAGTGGCAAGAGAGGTGTAGAAACAGGCAAGAAAGGTAGAGAAAGAGGGAACAGGGATGCAGAAATAGGTAAGAGGGATACAGAAATTTGCAAGAGAGATACAGAAAGAGGGAATAACAATGCATAAAGAGGCTAGAGAATTGCAGAAAGAAGCAAGCAAGGTAGAGAAATAGGGAAGAGGGTTGCAGAAAGAGGCAGGAGGGGTGCAGTAAGAGCCAAGAGATGTGCAGAATGAGGCAGGAGAGGTACAGAAAGAGGGAAGAGATTTGCAGAAAAAGGAAGAAAAGTGCAGAAAGGAGCAACAGAGGTGCTGGAAAAGGCACTAAGGATGCAGAAAGAGAAAAGACAAGTGTGGAAAGAAGCAACAGAGGTACAGAAAGAAGCTAAAGAGTTGCAGAAACCGGCAGGAAAGGTGCAGAAAGAGGAACATGCGCACAGAAAGAGGCAAGAGAGGTGCAGAAAGAGGGGAAGGGGTGCAGAAAGAGGCAAGAGAGGTACAGAAATAGGTAGGAAAGCTGCACAGCGAGGCAAGAGGGGTACAGAATAGGCCTGGGCGGTATGTGGAATTTCCTGAATCTGGGTAATTTTGCGTTCCGCGGAAAATGCTAAATTACCCAAAATTCGGCGTTCCGCAGTTTCGCAGAATTTTGTGCTTGTTCGCGTTCTAAAATACGTGTTTGCGGGGTATTTCTCCCCGAGCACGCAAACAGCGATCGAGAACATGAAAAAAGCATCGCGAACAAGCAATTCCGCATGTTTGTGGAATTTCTGCGTATTCGGGGAGATTTTTTACAGTTTTGCAGAACTTTGCGTAGTGCGACTACGCAAATTCCGCCCACCCCTAGTACAGAATGAATCAGGAGGGGTGCAGGAAGGAGGAAAAGAAGTATAGAAAGAAGAAACAGAGGTGCTGAAAGAGTCAAGAAGGGTGCAGTAAAAGGCAGCAAACGTGCATAAAAAAGCAACAGAGGTACAGAAAGAGGCAAGAGAGGTGCAGAGAGAGGCAGGAAAAGTGCAGAGAGAGACAGCAGAGGTGCAAAAAGAGGGGAGAGGGGTTCGGAAAGAGTGAAGAGGAGTGCAGAAACAAGTACGTGAGTTGCAGAAAGAGGCAATAGAGGTGCCAAAAGACGCAAGAGAGGTATAGAAACAAGCAAGAAAAGTACAAAAAGAGACAAGAGAATTGCTGAAAGAAGCAACAGAGTTGTAGAAAGAAGGAAGATAAGTGGAGAATGAGGCAAGTGACGTGCAGAAAGAAGCAATCGGTGTACAGAAACTGTCAAGAGAACTGCAAAAAGAGGCAAGAGAGGTGCAGAAAGAGGCATTAGAGGTGCACAAAGAGGCAAAAGAGGTACAGAAAGAGTGAAGAGGGGTGCAGAAAGAAGAAGGAGAAGTGCAGGAAGAAGCAACAGAGGTGTTTAAGGAGGCAAGAGAGGTTTAGAAAGAGACAAGAGAAGTGCAGAAAGAAGCAACTGAGGTGCCGAAAGAGGCAAGTGAGGTGCAAACACTGGCATGAAAGATACAGAAAGAAGATGCAGGGGTTCAGAAAAGAGGTGAGAGGGATACAGATATTTACAAGAGAGGTGCGGAACAAAGCAAGAGCAGTGCAGAAAGAAGCAAGAGAAATGCAGAAAGAAGCAAAAGAGGTGGAGAAAGCAGCAACAGAAGTGAAGAAAAATGCAAAAGAGGTGCCGAAACAAGCAAAGGAATTGCAGAAAGAGGCAAGAGAATTGCTGAAAGAAGCAACAAAGGTGTAGAAAGAAGCAATAGAAGTACAGAAAGAGGCAAGTTAGCTGCAGAAATAAGTAACAGCAGTGCAGAAAGAACCAGCAGATGTGCAAAAATACGCAAGAGAGGTGCAGAAAGAGGTAGGAGAAATGCACAAATTTGCAGGAGGGATACAGAAAGAGCAGGAGGGGTGCAGAAAGAATGAATAGAGGTGCAAAAAGTAGCAACAGATGTGCTGAAAGAGTCAGGAAGGGTGCAGAAAGAGGCAAGACAAGTGCAGAAAGAAGCAACAGAGGTACAAGAATAGGCAAGAGAGGTGGAGAAACAGGCAGGAAAGGTGCATAAAAAGGAACAAGGGTGCAGAAAGGAGGCAAGAGAGGTGCAGATGGAGGGGTTCAGAGAGTGGCAAGAGTGATGCAGATTGAAGTAAGTGAGGTACAGAAAGAGCCAACAGAGGTGCCGAAAGTCTCAAGAGAGGTGTAGAAACAAGCAATAAAAGTACAGAAAGAGGCAAGAGAATTGCTGAAAAAAGCAACAGATGTGTAGAAAGAAGTAAAAGAAGAGCAGAAAGAAGCAAGTGAGGTGCAGAAACAGGTAAGAGAGGTGTTGAATAAAGCAAAAGAAGTACAGAAAGAAGCAAGAGAGGTGCAGAAAGAGGGAAGACGAGTGCTGAAAGAGACAACAGAGGTGCAGTAAGAAGCAAGAGAGGTCCAGAAAGATGCAAAAGAAGTGCAGAAAGAAGCAACAGAGGTACCGAAAGAGGCAAGAGAGGTGCAGAAAGGGAGGAGGGGGCAAACCGAGGCAGGATGGGTGCAGAAAGAAGCAAGAGAAGTGCAGAAAGAAGCCATTGGGGTGCAGCTAGAGGCTAGAGGGGTGCAGAAACAGGCAGAAGGGGTGCAGAGAGTGGGAATAGGGGTGCTGAAAGAGGCAAGAGGGATGGATACGTTTGCAACAGAGGTGCAAAAAGAAACAAGTGCAATGAAGAATGAACCAACAGAGGTCCATAAAGAGGCAAGAGAGGTACAGAATAGGCAAGAGAAGTGCATAAAGAAGCAACAGAGGTACAGAAAGAGGCAGGAGAACAGCAGAAAAAGGCAATAGAGGTACAGACAGAAGAAACAGAGGTGCTGAACGAGCCAAGAATGGTGCAGAAAGAGGCAAGAGGAGTGCAGCAAGAATTAAAAGAGTTGCAGAAATAGGAAACACAGATGCAGAAAGAGGCAAGAGAGATGCAGAAACAAGCAAGTGAGGTGTAGAAAGAGGCAAGAGAGGTGCAGAAAGAAGAGAGTGAGGTTCAAAAAGTGGCAAGAGAAGAGCAGAAAGTGGCAAGTGAGGTGCAGAAAGAGGCATCAGTGGTATAGAAAGAGGCAGGATATGTGTAGAAAGAGGCAAGAGAAGTGCATAATGAGGCACTTGTGGTGCAGAAAGAGGCAAGAATGGTACAGAAAGAGGCTTGAGAAGTGCAGAAAGAAGTGCCAAAAGAAGCAAGCGAGGTGCCGAAGGAAGAGAGTGAGGTGCAGAAAGAGGCAAGTGAAGTGCAGAAAAAGGCAAGAGAGGTACAGAAAGAGGCAAGGGAAGTGCAGAAACAGGAAAGGGAAATGCACAAAGAGGCAAGAGTAGAGCAGAAAGAGTCAAGAGAGGTGTCGAAAGAATTAGGAAAAGTTAGGAAAGAGGCAAGTGAGGTGCAGAAAGAGACAAGAGAGGCGCTTTGAGAGGCAAGAGAGGTTCAGAAAGGGGCAGTAAAAGGATAGAAAGAAGCAAGTGAAGTGCAGAAAGAAGACAGTAAGGTGCAGAAAGAGGAAGAAAGGTGCTGAAAGATGCAAGAGAAATACAGAAAGAGGCAAGAGAGGCACAGACAGTAGAGAGGTTTTTACACCATTAGTACCAATTTAACACCCACATTTAGCAATAAGTAACATGTGACCATTACAACTTTGAAAAGGAACTTCCACCACGCTGTAACATGTGCCGCTGCATTTCTGGGAACATGTAAGCCATTTGAGCTACAAATAGCCTTTTTTGTATAAATCTGCAGATTAGGCAGTAGATGATGGAATATTTGTCAACTGCGGAAAATGTTTAATTATGTGAAAATTGATGCAGCTGAACAGTCACATAATTCCAGTGGCCCTGCTCATACCTTCGACTAGGTCCAGAAGGACTCCTCAGTGGTTCCTATTTTTTGGTGTCTAATTGAATTTATAGTAAAGCTTCTATGAAAACGATGAAGGCTAAACCTGATGTTACCACTCCACAACACAGACTACTGTACCACAAAATTACTCTCAAAAACACATAATCCCATTCCACATAATTTCTATAAACCAAATACCACATACTTTCTATTCATATAATTTCACTGCACAACATACCACATAATCCCACTACACACAACGTACATCCACTCTACATCAAAAAACATTAGTAAAAATCCTTCAAATTTACAACACAAACAGCTCTTACTCTCTCAAATGCGAGACCGATTACATTACAAATGATTCTTTAACTGGTAGTTCCATTTGCAGAGTGGTGCAGAAAGGGATCTTGGCCTCTGACCAGCGCTCAGGAATTCCGCTGCATAGGACTTACAGGAGGTACCAGGAGGGCATATTGGCCCCAAAGTCCCTCTGGGGTAAAGTGGACTTCATCCCCCAAGCAGTACTGTGCCAGGAGGCATGTTTGCAGAGTGGTGTAGAAAGAGGGGGCATTGCCTCTGAAGACCTCTTAGCAATCCTACTGTGTGGGACTTAGTTGAGGTAATAGGAGAGGTAGCTGCACCCTTTTAACACCACACTTCAAAAGCGCCTCCTGTTGCGTAGCTGCTCGAAGGATGAAGTCCACTTGTGTCTTGAAGTCCACAGGACACAAGAGGACCAATTTTCCCCACCAGCAGTGCGCCATGAGGCGCTCTTGCAGAGTGGTGCAAAAAGGGACATGGCCTCGGACCACCTCTCTGCAATCCCACTGTGTGGGGCTTACTGGAGGTACCAGGTAGGCTAGTTAGCCCCCAGGGACCCTTAGGAATCAAGGGGACTTAATCCCTAAACCCAGAACATGTTAGGGGCGCATTTGCAGAGTGGTGCAGGTAGGGGGCGGGGCCTCTGGCGAGATGCTAGCTTTTCTTTTTGCATTTATAGAAGGGGCTGTGTTAAGGCCCCGGGGACCCCATCCCCAGGGCTTGGCCTTGTTCATTTAAAAAAATATATATATATATTTGTCAGCGGGCCCCCCTTCCCTAGGCAATTTTTGGCCCCTGGAACGCTAACCCCCGGGCTTGGCCCTTTCTTTTTTACATATATTTTTGGAAGGAGGGCTGCATGCCCCCCCCTCCCCTGGGCCTCTCTTGGCCCCAAGGAACCCAACCCGAGACCTGCCCAGCCTTTCTTTGTTTTTAGAATTTTGGAGTAGGGCAGCGTGGTACCCCTCCTGAGCCCAATTTTGGCCCTGGGGGCCCCATCCCCCCCTGTCCTGGCCTTATGTTTTTAATTACAAAGGGAGGGGGCACGTGGCCCCCTCCCCTGGGCCACTTCTGGCCCGGGGTCCCCATCTCCCAGGGCCTGGCCAGCCTGCTTTTTTGAGAAGTGGGCTGCTTGGCCCCCCTCCTAAGACCAATTATGGCCTTGGGGATCCCATTTCCCGGGGCTGGCCTTCCTTTTTAAAAAAAATAAGTAATAATTTTCCCGGGAAGGGTCCGCATGGCCCCCCTCCCCAGGGCCACATCTGGCCAAGGGGTCCCCATCCCCTGGGGCATGGCCAACCTC
This sequence comes from Lissotriton vulgaris, assembly GCF_964263255.1. Lineage (NCBI taxonomy): Eukaryota > Metazoa > Chordata > Amphibia > Caudata > Salamandridae > Lissotriton > Lissotriton vulgaris. The sequence continues at coordinate 1,183,278,403 of NC_141691.1, forward strand.
CTTTTTTTGACCCTCCTGAGGCCAATTGTGGCCCCGGGACCCCATTACCCAGGCCGGCCTTCCTTTTTTCAAAAATAGATAATTATTTTCCCCGGGGTTAGCCTTCAAGTTGGGGACCGTGGGGGAAGCCCCAATGTCCCCACTGTCCGAGCCAGCTCCCCATCTCCTGAAGGAGCCAGCATTGCTTATGGGCAAGGGGAGCTGGTGACATGCAGCTCCACTCGCCAAAAAGCAATTCTGCTCTGCTTTTTTGAAGCGAGAGCAGGTTTCCTGCTCTCGCTGCAACAAAGCAAAGCATTGTTTCCTTTGGCAGGATGGGAGTCAGCAATGTCCTGGGGGTGCACATTGCAGGAGCCAGCCCTGGCTCCAGGAGGGGGGCTGTGCATCCCCCCTCCAGACTCTTTAAAACCCCTGGGAGGTGGTGGTCTCTGAGGCCCAGGGCCCCACAATGGACCCATGCATTTCCATAATTTGTGCCTCGGGAGGTGGTGGTCCCTGAGGCAGTGTGGAGGGGCTGTATTTCCATAATTTGTGCCTTAGGAGGTGGTGGTCCCTGGGGCAGTGTTGAGGGGCTTGAGGCCCCTCACACTTTGATTTTAGAAGTCGCCCCAGTGAGTTGGCGGTCCCCGAGGCTGTGAGGGTTCGCATGCCCCCACATTTCAATTTTGTAGCCCTGGGGAGGTGGTGGTCCCTGGGGCATCCACGAGGCCCCCTGTCCAAAATCGATGTTAGCCCCGGGGAGGTGGTGGTCCCTGGAGTTTTGGGGGGCCCATGAGGGTCCCCCGCTTTAACATAACAATGCCCCGGGAAGGGGGTGGTCCCTAGGGCAGCATGGGAAAAGGAGGCACCCCCATATAGTTTTAAAAAGGCCCCAGGGCTGCGGGGGCCCCCGCAGGCCCCCGCTATTTAATTGCACATTGACCCCGGGACCTGGCCCACCTGGGGGCGTATAGAAAATGAAGACGGAAACCACACTTGTTTTTTTATTGGCCTGATTTGTGCACCCAGCAGAAATCTGGCTGAGTTGTTGTTTTAAAAAAAATTATATTTTGGGCCCTGGAGGTCCTAGTGGGACCCCCTGAGCAGGCCTAGGGGGTCATGGTGTTTCAACCCTGTCCACTTTTCTTGTTTTTTATATTTTTGTTAACCTTTTTCGTGTGACTCGGTTACTGAGTCACAAGATGGCTGCCAACATTTCCTGGTTTAGAGTGTTGGCAGCCAATCAGAATTAAGCTCATGCTCTGGAGGATTCGCAGCTCCACCTCGGTGCTCGATATTTTTATTTTTTCAATTTCTCAGGCACTACCAAACGAATTTACACCATTAAAAATAGGGTCGCTTTCGGAACCAAGAGCTACCTTTTCCCCTATTTTCGTGTAATTCCGTTCAGCAGTTCAGCCTGTAGCCTGTTCCAAAACTCCCATGGAAATTAATATGGGAAAATGCGTTTTGAGGCCCTTTTTTTCTTGGCCCCCGCTTGACAAATCACCTCTAAACTTTCAAGACAGAAGCTGACCTAAGCTTGTCATTAGTTTTGAAAATTTCGCGAAGATTCGTCAAAAGGCGCCAAAGATATTGGCAAAAGAAAAAACACTTTTGAATAGAAACAAGGTCCTAACTATAACTATCTACTGGGAACCACTAGTAGTTTATATATAACCATAGGTTACATGGACATTATAGTTAGTTGGACATTTCATTCGTACAAAACCAGAGAAATTCAAACTTTATAGTTAGTAGAGCTAACTGTAACTCGCACCCCCGCAATGCACTGCTGATAAAGTCACACATTACATCACTCATGACATTGTCAGTGACATCACTGATGACATCTCAAACTACATTACTGATGACATCACTGATGACACCATCTAGTGAATGTGTGTTTCTGTAAAGTTTAAACATATTTTATATATGTTAATGCCAAGGTGTATTGAAGAATTAGTTGGTGTATAAGTGTGTGGGTGGAGGATTTAATAGGTGTGTGACTGACTGTATAAGTTCATGATTAAATGTGTCTTACTGAATGCATGGGCCAGTGACTAAAATGTGTGCATGTCTGTAACAGTCTCTCAGTTGTTGTGTAAGCTGCTGCATGGGTTGATGATTAGGTACATGACTGTCTATATGGGTTACTTATTGGTTGCATGAGTATCTGTATGGCTGCCACAGTGTTTGTGTGTGTGTGTGGTGTGTGTTTTTCTGCCTACATGTGTGAGTTGTTAAATTACTGGGTGTATGGGTTCAATAGTGCATGTGGAAATAGCTGTATAGATGAGTGAGTGTGTGTATCAGTGTGTTAATGAGTGAATGTATGTCTCACTCGTATATGTGTGAGTAACTACATATGTTAAAGGCAGTATATGTGGTTGTTGGAGTATATAAATGACTATATGTGAGAGTTAGTAATTGTGAGAGTGGCAGTATTAATGAGTGTGTGCTTGTTTTAGTGCTTGTATAAGAGAGTAAGTATATGTTAGTATCTGTATGAATAGAATAGATAGTGAATGTATAACTGTATAGGTGAGTAAATGGCAGTGTTATTTATTGTTCACATGTCTAGCTAGGTGTGTCAATAACTTATGGATGAGTGATGGTGTATGAGTTTTTGTATAGGTGTATGAGTACATATAATAGTGCTGTATTGATGAGTGACTGCATGTATGAGCAACTGTATGGGTGAATGGATGAATGTGTGTGTATTGCTAGGAATTAGTCAGTGGATATATATTAACTGCTATTGATTTGTCTAAGGTTTCAAAAATGGTAATCTGCCTTTTGGAGTGGGTGTATCAAAGGTTATATTAGGGTATGAGAAGGTGCATCAGATTATAACATTGATGATGTCATCAGTGATATCATCAGTGATGTCATTTGAGATGTCATCAGTGATGTCATCAATGATGTCGCTGACCATGTCTTGAGTAATGTAATAGGTGACGTCTTCAGCAGTGCATTGCCGGCGCGAGTTATAGTTAGCTCTTCTAACTATAAAATTCTAATTTCTCTGGTTTTGTACGAGTGAAATGTCCAACTAACTATAGCGTCCCTGAAACCTATGTTTTTTTCAGTGAATTTCAAAGGTTTTTTAAATGCTAATTTCTAATTATAATGTTCATTAAACCTATAATTTTTTCAGTGACTTTAAATTATCATTCCTTTCTCAACCTGGTGAGAACAGCCGATATCGACAGTTTTCCAGCAACAGCTTTCGCAAAAGAATTTGCCACAAATTAGAGCAACAACTAATGCTAACAATATACGGAGTAGGCGTTCCTGTGCAAAAATAATACAAAAACACCACTTCCTGATATTTTCAACAAGCAGACAAATCTGTGGTGCGATCCAAAAACAGGCGATAAGCTGCGTTGGCAGTAGGAATGTAACATCTGCCTTTTGCTTATCTAAAGTAGGACAATTACCTACATTGTGAAAAGGAGCCCAGCCCAGAATCACATCTGAAGACCAACAAATCTCATAGAGCTACTGATCATGCACCTCAGACCCCCAAGAAGGCCACAAAACCTACTGTCACCACCCTCAGGACCTCCCTCCCGGACCACCCCCCCGCTACCACTGAGGCAGCGCACAACAAGACAGCGGACTTTCCAAAAATGACATGGCCCCTCAGCCACACAATAGCTGAATGTTGTAAGATGAGGCAACCAACCATGTGTGAAGGACGCAAGTCACCCACCAATAATAATGCACACAATACCAAGTGCAGCTATGATGTGCTGGACAGACCTCACTATGCTGAGCACAAACCTCTGCATGTGTACATATACGGCTCGTGCTTGTAGTGTTGTGGACAGTTGATGCAACCAAGTTACCCTAGGCAGTGGGGAAGATCTCGGTTATGTACCTGTGTCGTCATCCCCTGTAAGCAGAAGCGCAGTGGGCTGGTCCAACGTATGCCACTCCAGCATAGAGGTGGGAGTAAATAGGCCGGGGCTCTGGGCGTGGTTCACTTGTGTGAAGGCCAATGTGTTTGCCAGAGACGCGGCTCTCACCTTGTCACTTGGCTGCCACCATGACTGCGGGCCGCCTTGACAAATTCCCCCTGTAAACACAGTGGCACAGCAGCGCAGACTTATGTCTGTACAGACTAGTGCCCTAGATCTACACTGTGGACAGCAGGGCTAACAACATGAGGGAGTGGTGATTGCAGATGACACAGTCCAGTAAGCAAAAAACACAATGCCCCCAGTGTGGACCGCCCAGACCTCGCATCATTGCAGGCTGCGCACATGCTGAGTGCCACAGGTACCACCAACTCAGTGCACCACAAGTCAATGCCACCTGGCCTTATTAAGGCAGAATTCATTAGACAAAAGACATCGCTACCATTGCGGCCTGCCCGGACCATGCATCTTTGCAGGGAGCGCACACGCTGAGTGCTTCAGGTGTCACTAACTCAGTGCACCATAAGTCGTAGTGTGGCTCACTGGTTAGAGGCGGCAGACCCGAGAGCAGAGGACGGCCCGGGACCAGGGTTCGATTCCCGGCGCGGCAGGTTTCTGGACCAGGGTCAGCGGACTCGATAATTCTCGCCTCGGTGCCCACTATGATCAGCGATCACACTCGGCAACTCTGGGCATTAGCTTGCCTCATCTTCACTAACGGCCCCACCAGACCGCCGGGGATGCCTGGTCTCACCCTGGAGATACCCATTAAGGGACCATCTCTCAGGGAAGCCAGGAAGGGTTTTGCAGCGGTCGAAGCGCCTTGGGACCCTCCGGGTAAGTAGTGCGCTATATAAATGCCTATACATTTACATCCCCACGTACCCTTCCTAAGGCCAAATTCATTAGACAAAAGACATTGCAACCAGTGCTGCCCGCCTGGACCACGCATCATTGCAGGCTCCGCACACTACTGAATGCTTCTGATGCCACTAACTTTGCAGATCAACTCTACGCCACATGGCTGTGGGCCCTTGCTGACCACTGCATCTGGCCTATACAGTGGTCACCAGAGCTCACAGTCTTAATTAATTAATTGCAGAGTCCAGTAGGCAACTAACTACAACGTCCCTAAAACCTGCATAATATCCTTTTAGTATCCTTGCTTCAAGAAGTTTTTGATATCAATCATAGTTTTAGTACGATGACCAAATTCATCTTGCAAGTCCATAGTAACACTGAATGGCAGTCTACACTGCGGACAGCAGACCTCACAATTTGAATTCAGTTTTGATTTATTTGTTGCAGAGTGAACTGTTCTCTATGTCGTTGGTTTTCCTCAAGAGGAAGTCACAAAAATCATTCCTCGATGTCTGTGCTGACTACTGCTTTCGATCTACACTGCGGACAGAAGGGCTCACAATTCAGAGGAAGTCGCGATTGCAGATGTTTCAGTCCAGTAGGTAAGAGACATTGCTCCCATTGATGGCTGCACACATGCTGATCGCCAAACCTACCACTAAATCTAAACAGCTCAACTCAATGCCATGTGGCTGTGGGCCCTTCCTGACCACTGCCTCCGGTCTACACTGTGGTCAGCAGGGCTTACAATTCAGGATAGTACTGATGCAAATAAGAGACTATAATAGGTTCAGGAAATCAAATGCTCCCAATCTGTGCAGCTCAAAGGAACTCCACATGGCTGTGGTCCTTTACTGACAGCTGCCACCGGCCTACACTGTGGTCAGCAGGGCTCACAATTCAAATTCGGTTTTGATTAATTGATTTCAGTGTCCAGTAGGCAACTAACTATAATGTACCTGAAACCTACACATTTCGACAATGTATTCCATTCATATTTCATTTTTTCTCACCTACACTGCTGTCAGCAGAGCTCACAGTTTGAATTCAGTGTTGATTTGTTATTTGCAGACAGAATTGTACTCTATGTCCTCGGATTTTGTCAAGAGGAAGTGACAAAAAGCCTTCCTCGATGTCTATGCTGACTACTGCCTTCCATCTACATTGCGGACTGCAGGGGTCACAATTCAGATTGAGTTGCGATTGCAGATGACGCAATAGAGTAGGCAACAGATATTGCTAACAGTGCGGCCCTCCCGGACCACGCATCATCGCTAGCTGTGCACACACGGAATGTTTCTGATGCCCCTATCTCAGTGCACCACAACTCATGGACCCTTTGTGATAGAATATTTTGTTTTTATTGTTATTGTTATGCAATTTTATAGAGCGCACAGCTGCCCCAGCAAAGGGGCGGCCCGGAGCTGAAAGCGGAGTCAGAAAGGCAGCAGGACTAGCCCGCAGGGAAAAGATGAGTTTTGATGGCCTTGCGGAAAGAAAGTAGGCCATCCAAGCGACAGGTCTGAATGGGAAGAGAATTCCACAGCTTAGCAGCCAGGTAATGGAAAGAAAGGCTCTGATGCGTTCCACCCGGGGGACCACAGCCAAGAGTTGCTCAGCAGAGCATAACTGGGGCGTGCGGACATAAGGGATCAATATATTAGATATGATCTCGGGGGACGAGAGTTTTAGGATTTTAAAGGTAAGACAAAGTGCTTTGAATTTAATCCTCTTAGGAACAGGTAGCCAGTGGAGACGCCTCAGGGCGCCCGACGTGGAGCAGGTTCTAGGGAGCCTGAGCAGGACAAGTTCAGCAGCATTTTGGACTCGCTGAAGGCAGTTCACCTCCGCCTTATTGGCGCCTAACATCAACGAGTTGGCATAGTCTAGTCGCGACAGGATAGTCGCCTGAATAATCAGTTGGCGTGTGGCTGGGTCAAAGAACCCCAGAATGGACCTCAGACCCCGTAAGAGTCCAAAACAGGTGCCCGCCACCTTTTTGGTATGCTCCTGGAACCCAAGAGTAGAGTCGAACCAGATCCCTAGGTTATTTACCACCGACTTAGGGGTTGGGGAGCTGCTAATGGATGTAGGCCATGACTGCGTGCTTCAGCGCTCTTTGTTTTTCCCCACCAGCAGCACTTCTGATCTGCTAGCATTTAGTTGAAAGCAATTGGTGGTCATCCAACGTGCGATCGACTCAAGCCCAGTTCAAAACTGTGTGGGGCCCTGGTCAAGGTCATCTGAGAGGGCCAACACCAGTTTCGTGTCATCCGCTTAAGAAACCAAGGTCAGCCCATGGTCGTGCACTACTCGTGCCAAGGGCTGGATGTAGAGGTTTAACAAGCAAGGACTTAATGCTGAACCCTGAGGAACCCCCTGCTTGCTGGAATGGACGTGGGAGAGGAAGGTGGGGGGCTGCGACCTGGAAAGCCCTGTCAGAGAGGAAAGAACCGAACCAGTCCAGGGCCAAACCAACTACCTCCGCCTCCTCTAGGTGGCGCAGGAGGATTTTGTGTATGATTTCACATCTGCTGCCCCTACCTCAGTGTACCACAAGTCATGAACCCTTTACGATAGAATCTTTTGTATATTTCACATCTAGTGCCCTTAACTTAGTACAGCACAAGTAATGGACCCCTTATGATTGAATCTCTGTGTGTGATCTGATGATTACTGTTTTACTTGTTGCCAGCACCAGCCATTCCCCGAGGGCTGGCTTACACTCACCCCACACTCAGCCAGCGCAGACGTCAATGGACATGTGACCCTGGTAATAAAAAGGGACCGAGAGCACATGCCCATACCCAGTATCATTATCTTTCTAACTGTGTTCATTATGTATGCATGATGCTGCCCCTGGGCCCTACCACATTACATTTAGCGGTGCAAAGTGCTGGCAACCATGTTCCATTTGGCAGTGGGGAAACCTGGGTTACGTACGTTTGTCTCAGTCATGGTATAAGTACAAAGGTAGAGACTGGATCGTTAGAGTACTGCTAGGAGAGTGTATAGTGAATTTATAAGTGCTTTGGAATTGGCAGAGTGATTGGATAAGTACATATGTTGGCGGAGCCTAACCTCAGAGCATGAGCTTGGATCAAATTGGCTGCCCTCCATGTGCCAAAAACTGAAGTTTGGGCATTGCATGGCCCTGTATTTCTACAGCAGCAACACTCCCCTGAATGTGCAATAAACATTAATTTCCACACAGATGTGCCATGTGCACGACCTTTCATGTATGGAAGTATGGATGAATGTAGGGTTAGTGATTTTCCCTACCTTCCATGTTGGCCATGTTTTGGGTCTTGAGTCACACAGTGACACATTGGTGCTTGCTGCCCGGGTGGCGGCAGCACTACAACAGAGACAACTGCATCAGTTGATTCCTCATACAGCCCAGCACTAAACCACACCCAGAGCTCCGGAGTTATTGTTCACAGCCTCACACAGGACTGGCATACGTCAGGCCAACCAATTCTGCTTACGCATACAGGGAGGGACAACAACGCTAAATGACCCAGATTTTCATTGTAGTGATTTGATGCTCACAGTTCTTGTTGTCAGTACACCACAGCCATACCCTGATGTCTTATTTACAACCACACAACACCCATCAAGCACAGGCGTCACAGGACATGTCCCCCTTCCAATAAAAAGGACCAGGCGCACGTGCTCCATGCCATTCCCATTTCAGACTTGGTGGCACTGAATGCACTGACTGAGCTTGAGGGCTCCACTATGTCCTGGCATGTGGTTGGAGACACACCGGTGGCAGAAAGGTAAGCTGTGAGGGTTTTGTCTACAGTGTGAGCACTTACTGTCCCTCTCCGTCTCTTTCTTTCTCTACCTCACACTCTTTCTTTTTCTCTTGCTCTATCTCACACCTTTTCTATCTTTCTTTCTCTCTTCCTCTCTCCCACTCTTTCTCTCTCTCTCACTATTCCTCTGTTTCTCTCTTCCTCTTTCTCACACTGTTTCTCTCTTTCTCTCGCTCTTCCTCTCTCTCACTGTTTCTCTCTCTCTTCCTCTCTCTTGCACACACTTCCTCTCTTTGTCAGGTTGGTGCTCTTCCCATTCCCATTTAGTCCCTTTAGCTTGAGGGTAACCATTCTCATCAGGATAACATTCTTTATTAAGGTGATAATTGATCTGTCCTACTGCCATCTCTGTAATGTTGGCCCTTTCAGAGGCAAACAAAAGCGCGAACCAGGCTTGACAAGAACCGTTATGAGAGAACAGAAGAGGAATAAAAGGTTTTCCTCCTTTTTTTTGGTGCGCTGGTATCATCCCACACAACCAACAGTCAATAGTATTCGCAAAATTATGTGTATGATGCAACATCTGGATAAATGTACTGTTTTGGTAGGATTGTCGATGCTTATGCTCATTGTAGGGAAGCGTGAAGTAGTGGTGCTCAACTGGTACTCGCAATATCTAATATAAATGCGTAGACAACTGTTCAATGCATTTGGTGCTATTTAATAGCTGTTTTTCAAATTATTTAGAATTCAAGAACATTTAAGACAAAATATACAAACAGTGTAAATGAACACAAGAAAAATGCACAAAATTCACACACTTGCTATCATTCAAACTAATTCAGTCATTTCACAAACTCACCTCATACATTCAACCAACACAGTAATAAAACAAGCAGGGACTGAAACCACCAGTTTATAAAAAAGCAATGGGTCTGCCAAAAATTTAAATTTAAACCAACGATTGTTTTTGAAAACACCTTAACCACAATCATATGCAATTTCAAATTTGTTAATTGGTACGGTGTAATGTTGCCACAAAAATTGCAAAACAAATAATTGGCAATAAGAACAACTTGCAGACCCGATGGCCTATGCGTTTCGAATCCCTTCCAATAATGGGATTCTCCTCAGGACCAACCACGCTGTGGAAAGAAAAGAAATAAACTATGTCTAAAACAAGTCTTTTGTGGATTCTCCAAAAAAACTGAACATTTCTATCACCAGAACATCACTTCAGCTTACCAAAATACGTTGTATTAAACTTCTTTCAATCCATACAAGTGGTCTCCTCAACTCATCCAGAAGATTCATGAAGAGGAGAGACAAAATAGAAAGGGGAAACCCTATGAGTGTGACCCTATTGTATCATTTTAATTGACATTGCAAGTCGTGCAGGCATAAGGGCTTACCAATTGTGATCCTGCAGTGTCCTCTGCAGGCTTGGATTATAATTTCAAACAGTGCCCTTCCCTCTGCGGGAAGTGCTAATACCTATGGGCAAAAAGGAGAGACCGTAGTTGTGAGTGTACCGGTCCCTCTGTCCTCAAAAATTGCTGCTCATTCATAACACATCCTATTGCCACAGTTATCGTGTCGGACTAGCTTCCCTCCAGGCGCCAGTAGGCTCACGGAAGGCTCAATCTTTCCTCTTTGCCAGTCGCTGGGCTGCACTCACCAATCTGGAAGGGGACAGGAGTACACATGGATTGAGGAAACCCTATATCTCTCCGTTATTCAAATGCACCTACATGGTCAATATACAGTTAGAACTTACCAATTACAGGCAAGTAGCGGTTTGTCTCAGTGTCCGCTGTTAGATTCTTTCACGGACTAAGGAGAAACACGAATGTCGCATGTGACGGCCGCAAGAAGGATGGGTAATGTAGTTTAGATGCGGCTTACCAGCGCATTCGCCGTGGTGTTCAGTCACAGCAACCACGGCACAGGATTACAAAACATATTTTGAAAATGGCTAATCAACCTCCCCGGGGTCCAGATTGCCCCTCATTCTTGAAATATCAGAAAGACCCTTCGTGATAGTTTATGAAGTGATTACTGCTGAGTTAGGGGGTGGCAATGACACAGTGTGCTTAGCCGGGCAGGCTTGGGATTTTAGTCCATTGTTGCTGAGGCGTATTGCAGTTGACGGAATTGCCTACTTAAGGACTCTTTTTAAAGATGATACTGGCTTCATGTCCAAAAAGAATGAAAATTTCCTTGGCGATGTATTAATTGCCCTTAGCACAATCAATAAGCCAAATTTTGATGGAATAAATAATAAGAGTCAGGGGCTCTGAGGGTTTCATTGGATCTCTACTAGCAGCATTACTGGTGGAAGCCAGATGGTACCAGTGTGAGGTATGCAGCAACAGTATTTACAATTTATATATTTCAGAAATCGGTGTCAAATTTAACGATCAAGAAAGCCTCTCTCTTTGATAATTTCACCTCCAAATCGCCACCCCGGGGATCCCGCTCGACCTTTGAAATGACTGTCCATTTTAAATCTTTTATTGCGTGGCCTTTCCTCGTCCAATGGTTCACCAATGGTGCTGTCTCAACCTTGTTTTTAAGGCCCGATTTGTGTTGGATAATTCTCTGGCGTACTTCTTGGTTGGTTTTGCCAATATAGAGTTGTCCACATGGACATAATATCCCGTAGATCACATATTTAGTTTTACAATTACTAAAAGAATCATGTTTCCACAAAATTCCTCTGTGTGTAAAGACTGACCCTTCCATCGTAAGGTCACAACAGACACACGTACCACATCTGTGATGTCCCACAACTGGGGCAAGGCACATCAATTGTCTTAATGAGGGTTGTGGATCTTTATGGATTGAAGCTCTTACAATATGGTTAGAGATGCTCGTTTCTTTTTTGAATGCGAAAAAGGGGTGGTGACTGTAAACTAGCTTCCAAGTTCTTCACTAGGTGCCAGTTTTGTGAAATTACCTTTTTCAATTTGTTAGAGTTAGGGCAGAATGTAGTTACACAGACTTGTCTTTGTATCTATGCTTTGGTCTTTCTTTCCAGAAGGCATAATTTGGTTACCAAATTGCCAGCTTGCAAATTATAATCCTCATTAAAAAAGCAATTTCGCCTGATTCCTAAAAACTGCCCGTACGGAAGATTCTCACGCATGCTTCTTGGATGATTACTTGAAAACAGCAACGCCTTGTTTCTATCAGTTGGCTTGGTGTATAAAGTTGTCATCAACCTTCCCTCAGCTGGATAGACCTCAACATCCAAGAAAGGAATGTTATCTGATGATTTTAAGATACTAAACTGTGTATCTGATGTTCCTGCATTTAGCCAATTGTAAAAAAGGGTTAATTGTTCCTCTCCTCCTGTCCAAACCAGAAAGATATCATCGATAAAACGTAGCCACGTTCCGATGTACTGCACAAAAGGGTTATTATTGTGGATAAAGGTGTTCTCATATAATGACATAAAAAGTACTGCTAGCTCAGGGGCAAAAGGACACCACATTGCGACTCCTTTAATTTGGAGAAAAAATTCCTGTCCAAATGTAAAATAATTTTTCATCAAGGCAAAAGAGGCCAGGCCACAATAAATGTTGTAGGTACTTGTACTGGTCTTGTTCTTTTCTCTAGGTAATAGGAGAGTACTGCCACCGCTTTATCCTGGGGAATTTGAGTATAGAGAGAAGTAACGTCCATTGTGACCATCAGATCTTTCTCTCTATTGAGAGTCACACTGTCTAATTTATTTATAAAATCGGTGGTGTCGTGGAGGTAAGACACCACATGACTCATAAATTCCTTTAGGAAGCAATCCACATATTTGGCAATGGGTTCTACCAAAGATTCACACCCCGAGACTATGGGTCTCCCCGGTGGATTTGTGGCATTTTTATGAATCTTTGGCAGAAGATAGAACACCGGGATCCTTGGATGTTTATTTTGTAAAATGCCAAATTCCTTGGGTCCTAGGAATCCTTGATCGAAACCTTCCTTCAAAATAGCGAATAACTAATTCTGCATGTCCAGTGTTGGATCTTTAGGAAGTATTCTATAACAGGTGTCCTTAAGTTGTTTCATGGTCTCCATATTGTAATCAGTTGTGCCCCATACCACTATCGAGCCACCCTTATCTGCCTGCTTGATTACCACAGTTGGATCATTCCTTAATGTTGCCAAAGTTATTTTTTGTTCTTTTGTAATGTTATGTTTCACAAAGCATTTCTTTTTCTCCATATCAGAATGGCAAATAAAACCGTCCTCTCGAATAAAACAATCTCCTTTGGAACTTTATTACCTGGTGGACAAAAGGTTGATTTTTTCTTTAAACCTGTTACTTCCAGGGTTGCATTAGGTTGTTTGTCTGCAAAAAGCATTGTCAATCTTAGTTTACGGCAGAATTCAATGAATTTGGTTTTCATTTTCACGAAGTCTGTTCTTTTGGAGGGGGCGAAAGAAAGTCCTTTTGCGAGAATACTTTCCTCCGCTTCCGTCAACCGTCTGTTGAAAACATTGAAAATAGGAGACACCACTACTTTTTGTAATGTTGCCTGCGAGTGGTCATCTCCCATGGCTGGTTGTATCTCACCCTTGCCTTCGTTTTGGGCTGGCCTCTCCCTAAAAAGATTTGGATACTGAACCCTGTTGTTGTGGTTGATTCCATTTGCGGGTACGGTAAAGTCTGGTATCACTAGTATGTGTTTCTCCTCCAGAGGATCATGACGTGTCCGAAAAGGTGATAAATTGATTTCTAGATCTACCCCGATTGCCCGTTAGATAACGTCTTGAGTCAACTTTCGTGTAGAAAGCCGCCAGTAAAAATGGATACACGTTCTCTAACGAGAAGTTCTTTTTATCTTTCTCAAATTGATTACTTTTTTGAGTAATAGTATAGTCCTTAAATTCCTGGATTTCCTTGTCCACTTTTTCCAATTGGGTTTTGGAGTCTGTTGTAGTTGGGTTATTTTTTATCTCAGATTCCAATGAGTCAATCTCCTCTAGTTCTGTTTGTGAGATTCTTAATGCCGTTTCAATAGTAAGGACCATCAGGTCCCTACTGCATTTGGTTTCAATACAAATGAAACTTTTTTTAAAAATGGGGTCCTCAGTGAAATTTACCGGGATGTTTCGGATTTGGAGGCCTCCTGGGATAGTCCCTTCTCTGAGATGTTGATAAGAAGTGACTATGCAAATCTGTTCGAATTTTTTTTTCTTCGGACTTAGCAGTTTGTCTGATTCATTCTGGGTAGTTGCTGAAGTGAAACTGAAGCAAAAACTGGTGGTGCGCTCAAAGGTTTTTTGATGTGGTCTTCAATGTAAGCGAATGTGTCCTTCTCTGAGATAATTCAAAGACCGAATTTCTAGATGTCTTGTGATACGTGGCAAACTATTTCACACGTGATGACAGACAAAAAGACCACCACCAAAGAAAACAAAAAGACAAAAGAAATATATTCTCAACTGACCCTATTCAATATAAGTCAAGAAAATAACCTCGCGGGAGAGCTCCCGCTAACAACACCAATAGCAAAACAGGGTTTGGCTCTAATCAGTAAGGCTGAGCCCACTCAAATCCATTAACAAGAAAAAATTCTGATACCTCATTCAAAAATCCAAATCTAACATGAATGCGTAGACAACTGTTCAATGCATTTGGTGCTATTTAATAGCTGTTTCTGGATAAATGTACTGTTATCGCCGAGCACAGAGGATTTTTACCGCTGAGATACCTTGATATTATCAAGGTTTATCTCAAAAGCGGTAAAAATCCTGCGAAATGCATGAATATCGCTGAAAAATCTGCGATATTCATGCATTATCGTGACAATGCTCTTAGCAATGTTATCCACCTTCCATTGGATAACATGGCTAAGAACTGCTTTTAGCAGGCGTTAGCTTTTGGAGATATTTGCGCTTAGCGCAAATATTTCCAAAATGTATTAATACGAGTCAGATATGTTAGCGACTGTTTTCAGTCGCTAACATCTTGGCACGCCCACTTTGCATGTCATTAGCGATAATTATCGCTGACATGTAAAGTGGGCCCCTAAATGCCCGCTATCGTCTGTCAGCTGTCGCTAACTGGTGTTAGCGACAGCTTGGTAATATGGCGATAAAATTATCGCCGCATTAACGGGAAAAAGTCCCGCTAATGCGGCGATAATGCCCTTGGTAATATGCCCCATGATTCTTTTAGTAATTGTAAAACTAAATATGGTCAAATCTATATCGCCAAAACCAACCAAGAAGTACGCCAGAGAATTATCCAACACAAATCGGGCCTTAAAAACAAGGTTGAGACAGCACCATTGGTGAACCATTGGACGAGGAAAGGCCACGCAATAAAAGATTTAAAATGGACAGTCATTTCAAAGGTCAAGCGGGATCCCCGGGGCGGCGATTTGGAGGTGAAATTATCAAAGAGAGAGGCATTCTTGATCGTTAAATTTGACATGGCTGTGTCAGGGTTGAACGAGATTTCTGAAATATATAAATTGGGAGTACTGTTGCTGCATACCACACACTGGTAGCGTCTGGCTTCCACCAGTAGTGCTGCTAGTACAGATCCAATGAAACCCTCAGAGCCCCTGACTCTTATTATTTATTCCATCAAAATTTGGCTTATTGATTGCGCGAAGGGCAACTAATACATCACCAAGGAAATTATCAATCTTTTTGCACATGTAGCCATTATCATCTTTAAAAGTAGTATTAAATTAGGCTATTCCGTCAACTGCAATACGCCTCTGGAACAATGGAAAACAATCCCCAGCCTGCCCGGCTAAGCACACTGTGTCATTGCCACCCCCTAACTCGGCAGCAATCACTTAATAAACTATCACGAAGAGTCTTTCTGATATTTCAAGAATGAGGGGCAAACTGTACCCCGGGGAGGTTGATTAGCCATTTTCAAAGTATGTTTTGTAATCCTGTGCCGTGGTTGCTATGACTGAACGCCACTGCGCATGCGTGGGTAAGCCCCGTCTAAACTACATTACCCATCCTTCTTGCGGCCGTTGCATGCGACATTCGTGTTTCTCCTTAGTCCGTGAAAGAATCACACAGCGGACACTGAGTCAAACCGCTACTTGCCTGTAATTGGTAAGTTCTAACCGTATATTGACCATGTAGGTGCATTTGAATAACGGAGAGATATAGAGTTTCCTCAATCCATGTGTACTCCTGTCCTCTTCTAGATTGGTGAGTGCAGCCCAGCGACTGGCAAAGAGGAATGATTGAGCCTTCCGTGCGCCTACTGGCGCCTGGAGGTAAGCTAGTCCGACAGGATAACTGTCGCAATAGGATGTGTTATGAATGAGCAGTGTTTTTTGAGGCCAGAGGGACCGGTACACTCACAACTACGATCTCTCCTTTTTGCCCATAGGTATTAGCACTTCGCACAGAGGGAAGCGCAGTCTTTGAAATTATAATCCCAGCCCGCAGAGGACACTGCGGGGTCACAATTGGTAAGCACTTATGCCTGCACGACTTGCAATGTCAACTAAAATGATACAATAGGGTCACACCCATTGGGTTTCCCCTTTCTATTTTGTCTCTCCTCTTCATGAATCTTCTAGATGAGTTGATGAGACCACTTGTATGGATTGAAAGAAGTTTAATACACCGTATTTTGGTAAGCTGAAGCGATGTTCTGGTGGTAGAAATGTTCAGGTTTTTTGGAGAATGCACAAAAGACTGGTTTGAGACATAGTTTCTTTCTTTTCTTTCCACAGCGTGGTTGGTCCTGAGGAGAATACCATTATTGGAAGGGATTCGAAACGCGTCGGCCATCGGGTCTGCCAGGTTGCTCTTATTGCCAATTATTTGTTTTGCAATTTTTGTGGCAACATTACACCGTTCCAATTAACACAATTAAAATTGCATATGATTGTGGTTAAGATGTTTTCAAAAATAATTGTTGGTTTAAATTTAAATTTTTGGCAGACCCATTGCTTTTTTCTAAACTGGTGGATTCAATTCCTGCTTGTTTTATTACTGTGTTGGTTGAATGTATGAGGTGAGTTTGTGAAACGGCTGAAATAGTTTGAATGATAGCAAGTATGTGAATTTTGTGCATTTTTCTTGTGTCCATTTACACTGTTTGTATATTTTGTCGTAAATGTTCTTGAATTCTAAATATTTTGAAAAATATTTTGGTAAATAAAACAGCTTTTAAATAGCACCAAATGCATTGAATGGTTGTCTACGCATTTATGTTTGATTTGGATTTTTGAATGAGGTATCAGTTTTGGCATTTTTTCTTCTTGTTAATGGATTTGAGTGGGCTCAGCCTTACTGATTAGAACCAAACCCTGTTTTGCTATTGCAACTGGTACTGGAGTAGTGGTGATCAAAAGCTCTCGAACAGGAGCCACCTTCTCAATAAACCAAGGGGCATATTATTAAGGGCGTTTATCTCCGCTTTTTTGGCTTTAAAAGCCAAGAAAGCGGAGATAAAATTATCTCCCTATTACCTAGCTGTCGCTAACACCAGTTAGCGACAGCTAGTAGGAGATAGCGACCATCTTGGGCCCCGCTTTGCATGTCAGTGATATTTATCACTAATTACATGCAAAGTGGGCGTGTCAAGATGTTAGCGACTGGAAACAGTCGCTAACATCGCTATCTCCTATTGCCAACTTTTGGAGATATTCGCGCTAAGCGCGAATATCTCCAAAAGCTAACACCTGCCCCTGAGCAGTTCTTAGCCATGTTATCCAATGGTAGGTGGATAACATGGCTAAGAGCATTAGCTCAGTAATGCATGAATATCGCGGACTTTTCAGCGATATTCATGCATTTCGGCCGATTTTTATCGCTTAAGAGATAAACCTTACTAATAGCAAGGTTCCTAAGCGATAAAAATCACCGCAGCTCGGTGATAAAAATATCCCCGCTAAACCAACATAGCGATAATTATCGCTAGTTGTTGGTAACATGCCCCCAAGTTATTGCTGCCATAGCCACCATAGCAGCAACAAACCCTATAGGACAAATGATTTTCTTATTGCAGATCTTAGCAACTTTTGATCTTTCAGCAGACATTATTATTTCCTGATAAAAAAAAACATTTTCTGGAGCTCTTATCCCTGGGCAGCTGTTGATTACTTCACCGAGGGTCAAGACGGGTGACACTTCACAGGATTGATCCCCCCCTTGCCATATCAGCACTCCGTTTCACCAACCCAGGGGGTTGCTCAGCCAGTCCTTTTCGGCAATGCAGCCTCTTTCCTTGGTCTCAGTTGGCATCGCGATGCTCCAGAAATCTTGTGGTCCCGGAAGACTCCCTCAGATTCGTCAGGTGAGAAAGCGTGGCCTTTCTCCGTTTCCAAGATCTCTCGATCATCAGCCAGCACAGCAGATTCCACCAAGGCAGGCGACACATGCTTGCAGTGTGTGCTATGCATCCAGTTCTTTCTGTTTATCACTCGAACTGCTGTCCTCACAGCCAAAAGCACTTGCTCTGGTCCTCGCCACCTCGGCTCTAAGCTGTTGGACCTTGACCATCACATGGTCTCCAGGACGGAGTTCATGGGCCTCACCTGTAGATCTGTCTGGAAGAGCTTCTCGAACCTGTTGATGAATAGAGATCAATCTGTCGGTTAACTATGCCAAATAATCATTCATCAGAACACATGTTACATCATGTACAGGGCGTGGCTTTGGAACACCCCAAATGTTCATCGGTCTTCCAAATACCACTACATATGGAGTAAGTCCAGATCGTAAATGTGGCACCGATCTTATGGACAACAATGCCAAAGGTAGTGCATCTGGCCACTTCAAAGACGTGGAAGCCAGTATTTTTGCTAATTTCAGCTTTAGTGTAGCATTGTACCTCTCCACTAATCCTCCTGAATGCGGGTGGAAGACTGCATTGAATTTCTGTTTGATTCCTTTCAGGACAGGCTCAACAACTTGCCCAATAAAATGAGGTCCGTTATCACTCCACAAAACTTTGCAAACACCATATCTAGGGAAAAACTCCTTTAGAAGCACCTTCGCTGTAGTGAGAGCTGTATTATCCTTTGTAGGGTATGCCTCTATCCATTTACTGAAGGCACATACTACCACTAGGACATACTTTAAGTTATTGCACTCTCACTGTTTCTCTCTCTTCCTCTCTCTCGCACACACTTCCTCTCTTTGTCTATGTCTTCCTCTCACTTTCTTTCTCTCTCTCTCTCTCTCTCTCTCTCTCTATCTCTCCTTTGATGGACGCATGACGTACAATCTTATCTTGCTTTTTGTCTAGCAGGCTGTGATTCACAGATTGACGACCCCCCCACACAGACCTCCTGTGGTGAGCCTCAGCAAGGCCTACCAGTGCAAGGGGTTCACCCTTCTCTGCACAAGTCCACAGACCAATAGGATAGAAGTTGGCACAGAAACAGGAATAGAAAATACAAAGTTTATTAACCTCATGAGGTGGAACTCCATTCACACAACACCCTTCGGCAATGTATGAAGTAGGACACTGAATGGAAGGAGCTTGGTCCTTTTATACCTACACAGGGGCTCAAACGAAGGTGGTACAAGTACAAAATGCTGGTTTTAGGTACATATGTGATCATGTAGAAAACCTTCAGTCTTTCTCTCCCTCTTGTATCTCACTCTTTCTCTCTTTCTCTGTCTTCCTCTCTCTCTCACTCTTTCTTTCTCTCTCTTCCTCTCAACCTGGGTGCACAGGAGCGGCCAGACACCTCTATACAGTGGGTGTGGATGGGGTGCTGCAGTCTGGGTGCGCAGGAACGGGCAGTCACCTCCGGGCAGTGGGAGTGGATGGGGTGCAGCAGTCTGGTGCACAGCAGTGGGCAGATACCTCTGGGCAGTGGGAGTGGATGGGGTACAACAGCCTGTGTGCACAGAGGTAGGCAGACACCTCTGGGTGGGGGAGTGAATGGGGTGCATCAGCCTGTGTGTGCAGGGGCGAAACAGAGAATTAGGCGTGTGCAGTTGTATCTAATCTGCCATTACTGATTCTATACTATGTTTCAAATGACTAAACTTGAGGGCTGCTCTATGTCCCAGTTAGGGACACACTGGTGGCAGAAAGGTAAGCTGTGAGGATTTTCTCCACAGTGTCAACACTCTTTCTCCATCTCTTCCTTTCTGTCACTCACACTCTTTCTCTCTCTCTCTCTCTCTCTCTCTATCTCTCTCTCACACTCTCTATCTCTTCCTTCCTCTTTCACACACTCTTTCTCTCTCTCACTCTCTCTCAATATTTCTCTTTATCTCTCTCTTCCTACCTGTCACACTCTTTTTCTCTCTCTTCCTCTCTCTCGTACTGTTTCTCTCTTTCTCTCCCTCTTCCTTGTATTTTCCTATTTCTCTCTCTCTTCCTCTTTCTTTCTTTCTCTATCTTCCTCTCTCTCTTAATCATTCTTTCTTTCTCTTTCTCTTACTCTCTCCTATTCTTTCTCTCTCTCTCTCCTTTGATGGACGCATGACGCACAACCTTATTTTGCTTTTTGTCTTGGAAGGTGTGATTTGCAAATGGTCCACGGATGAAACGCCATGGCTGTACATATTTTATTTGTTGTTGTTTTGTTTCAATAAAATGTTTTATATGTAAATCCATAAATGACTGTGTTTCTTATTTGTCCAACCTCACATGCATCTTCCTAATTATAATTGTGCAACATCATCCAATGTGTTACATTTCCGATTTCCCAAGGTTCCTGTCACATTTGTTTGTGGGGTGGTGAGGGGGATGGTGGGCAGGGGCTGGTGGCGGGGGTTTATTGGAGCAGTGTTGGGTGTCCGAGCTGCATGATCATTGGCTCCATTGCATCTGTTCATTCAGGTGTGGCTCTGGGGTGAGCTCCCTGTCATGTTGCAGGTTGTAGTCCGACTTTACACCAGCTCAGAGCACGTGTAAACTTCCTGCTACTAACGTACCATATCACCTGTTTTGTACTCTCTTCGATGATCTTGCTGGTGGTTCAGAAACTTGCGAAGTGATGTGTTAGCTTCTTTTTGCAACAGAACGCCTACTCTAGATCTCATTAGCAATATTTACTGCGGTTATCCGTGACAATGCTTTTTGAGGCTGCAATCGCTGGTAAACTGGTGATATGGGCTATTTGCTCCTGCATGTGAATGGTGCGTTAAATTTATCGCAGTTTTAGTTGTGATAAAGTGCTGTGAACTCTGCGATGCGTCCTTAAGAATATACCCCTCGGTGTTTGGAAGACTTAAGAAGTACTCAAGTGCTGCGCTGAGAGCCATGCACCCATGGCTTTCATAAGAAAGGCCGCGCTGAGAGCCGCCACTCCTTTTAAAAAAAAGTCCACTTTCACAAATTTACTTTCGCCTCGGGACCCCAGCCCCCGAAAGCATGCTGACAGGTTCATTATTTAAAAAAAAAAAACAAGAGGGCCGCATCGGGTCCACTCCCGTGGCCAATTCCGGCCCAGAGGACCCCATCCCCTGGCCTGGCCTCACCGTAGGGGACCATGGAGGGAGCCCCAATGCCCCCACAGTCCTGCCTGCTCCCTGCTTCCTGCGGGAGCCGGCATTGTTTTTCCACACGGGGAGCTGCTGACATGCACCTCCCCGTGTGGCAAAGCAATCAGCTTTGGATTTTGGAAGCAAGAGCAGGTTCCCCAGCTCTCGCATCCAAAATCCAAAGCAGGTTTGCTATGACAGGGCGGGAGCTGCATGGCTCCTGCCCTCTCATAGCAAACAGTAGTTTTTCCGGGGGTGGGCACCCACGAACACTGCAGGAACCAGCTCTGCGGGGTGGCGGTCCCCAGGGCCATCACTGGCTCCGCGCCGCCCCCTCCCAACATGAATGAAGCCAAGGGGAGATGGTGGTCCCCAGAGCTGCGCTGCCCCAGCGGTCCCCCGCTAAAATTTTTTAAGAAATGCCCCGGGACCTAGCCCACCCAGGGGCCTCATGAAAATAAAACGAGGGAACCCGCACTTCATTGTTTTTAAACATTTTCAACAGAATTCGCGACCACAGAGCGTATTGTGCCAACATTTAAAAAAAAAATCTTTTTGGGCCTTGGGGGTCCTTCTGGGTACCCCTGAGCAGGCCTAGGGGGTCAGGGTGTTTCTACCCTGCCCCATCTCTTGCTTTATATCATTGTTTCTCTGTTTTCTGGTAACTTGCTTCTATCGAATCACAAGATGGCTGCCAACACTTCCTGATTTGGAGTGTTGGCGGCCAATCACAGTGAAGTTTGTGCTCGGGGGTTAGGCTCTGCCCAGATATCAAAACATTTATTTTTTTAATTTCCCAGCAGCTACTGCATGGATTTACACTATTTAAAAACAGGTCACTTTCTGATCCAAGCCCTACCTTTTTCAAAAATTTGGGGTAAATCTGTTTAGGAGTTCGGGCTGTAGCCCGTCCCAAAAAGTTCCTATGGAAATTAACATGGGGAACCACATTTTGGGACCCCCTTATTTTCTCAGCTCCCGCTTGACGAATCATCCCCAAACTTTCAGGATAGCAGCTGACTTGGATCGACTTTCTTTGTGGGGAAAATTTCGCGAAGATTTGTCAAATGACGCCAAAGTTATTAGAAAATCAAAAAATGCTTTTCCTATGGAAACTAGGTTCTAACTATAACTACCTACTGGCGACTTCCAGTAGGTAATATATTTATTTATATTGTATATATATATATATATATATATATATATTCCTTAGAGTTTCCGACGTTCGACCACAGCATACAAAGCAAACTCGGAAAGGGGAATAAAGCCACCAAATAAGTGCGTTTCCAGTTTTCAGTGCATTTTATTGTGAATATGCAGCCCACCAGTCGTCATGACTATATATATATATTTTGTTTGCCACAAAACACAGCGGCCGCTGTGTATATGCACTTCCCATCCAGTATTTTAGAAAATCCACAGAAACAGTGCGTGTGCTCCAATTCGATTTATTTATCCATTAGAGTTCCAGCATGTAATCACGGCAAAAACATCATAGAGTGTGCTTATGAGAAGGCCAACAAAATCAGTCATTTATCCCTCTTGACGCCAGAACAGGGTAAAGGGAACGAGGAGAATGAAACAATCAGGTTCATTTCCACGTTTCACTCCAAATCATGGAGGGTACAAAAAAGTTTACAGAAACATTGGAAAGTCCTCAGGACTGAACCTACCCTCAATGACATCCTCAAAGAAAGGCCCAGTAGTACTTACCGTAGAGCAGACACACTCAGAAGTAAGGTGAGCTGTAATGAGGTGAGTATGATGAAATCTAATACCTCTAAGATCCAGGGTTTCTACACTTGCATGAAATGCAAAGCCTGCAAGTATAGCACAAATGTTAAGAAAGTGTATTTCCCTGTAGAGGACAAAGAAAGAACGATTGAGAAACACCTCACATGTCTGTCAGAATACTGTGTCTACGTCCTCACTTGCCCCTGCCCCAAAAAGTACGTAGGCAGTACCATGTTTCCTGCGAAGACTCGGATCTTGCAACACATGAGGGCAATTCAAAATAAAGAACAGAATTCCCCCGTTGCTCGACACTTCGAGGAATTACATGGAGGGAATCGTAACCTTCTAAAATTCTTTGTGGTGGACAAATTACCACAAATGAAAAGAGGGGGGGATAAGATTCGCAAGTTACGGCAGCTCAAGAACAGGTACATTATTGACCTAGACAGCTTGATCCCGGGGGGTCTTAATTCGGAGGAAGAAATGGTCTGGCACCTGGGAGAGTAAAGAACTATATTTCTGTTGTGGCTCTATCCTTGGGGTCTTCCAGGCCTTGGTTTTCAAGTTTTTCTTAATATTGTAAAGTGTAAATAACGTTATTTAGAAGATTTCATTATGTGTCCTAAAAATCCTGCCAAACAACATCATTTTAACTGTTTATCATCTTGACATCACTATAGCACAAGTATTGTACCGGAACTTTGAACATAACCTTGAGCATAATTATGTATGACCTGACATATTTTTGTACAAGCTGACAGGCTGTATATTTGTTTTTTTTTTCCCGCTGTTACACAGGATCAAGAGGACTTGTCATCTGAAATGAATAGGTGTTGAATTTCCCACTGGGGATGAAGTGATGGGAACACTAAGATGAGCGTAGCAAGGTTCAGAGTTACTTACCCATCAGTGGAAATATTTTCATATTTGATTTACCTATGCGGGCCACTTGGCAATGTAATCAAACAGCCACTATTTTTCCTATTCTATGTATGTAATTTAATACATTATTAGACAGGATTATTATTTCAGGTCCACTGGGAATTTGCATTAGTTACCAGTCTGTCAACATATTTATTTTGAAGTGACTGCACTCAGGTGGTTATGCATTATTCTCTTTCACAAGAGGGTATGTTTGCGGTCCTATTGGTCATCTTAACTAGCCACTGGGCATATAATTGGACTTGTACATACTACGCAATAGTGTGCTTATTTTCACATGATATAATGTGTCATTAATTTGAGACAGACAGACTTTCCGACTTGGAATATGTTTATACATTGAGCACACTGTTATAAGTACCATGTTAAGATGTCTGCCATAGTGACCGCAACTGTGTCCACTGTTTATGTTCATGACTAGTTTACTGACCACAGGAGCACTTTTTTGCAAACTATAAACTTTATTTAATTGGTTGTTTTCCACAAACGAGTTACCCGTGAGCAAGGCGAGAGTTTCATCGCCGAAACGCGTTGGGTTTTTGTTCCGTTATTGCCGTGATTACATGCTGGAACTCTAATGGATAAATAAATCGAATTGGAGCACACGCACTGTTTCTGTGGATTTTCTAAAATACTGGATGGGAAGTGCATATACACAGCGGCCGCTGTGTTTTGTGGCAAACAATTGAGACAGGGCGACCTCCGCCCCTGGAATGCACCGCAGTTGCAAGGTCCCGGTGTAAATGGAGGAAGTGGACTGATTTATATATATATATATATATATATATATATATATATATATATATATATATATATATATATATATATATATATATATATATATATTCAATGAAAAAACCATTGGTTTTAGGCCATATATAGTTAGGGATTTGCATTTACAAAACCTTATTTTACTCGCATAAAACCATTGAAATTCCATATATAGTTAGATGCGCTAACTATATATCGCGCACCCGCAATCCACTGCTGATGATGTCACATATTACATCATTCATGACATGGTTAGTGACATCACTGATGACATCACTGATGACAACATCCAGTGACTGTATGTTTCTGTAAAGTTAAAATATGTCTTACATATTGAAGAATGAGTGGATATATAACTGTCTGGATGAAGGATGTAGTAGGTGCATGACTGACTGTATGAGTGAGTGATTAAATGTGTCTCACTGAGTGCATGGGTTAGTGACTAAACTGTTTTAATTTGTGCATCATTATATCTGTTGTTCTACAAACTGCTGCATATGTTGATCAGTAGCTATATGAGTAACTGTATGGGTTATTCATTGGTTGTCCAAGTATTTGTATGGGAAACTGAGTGTGTGTGTATGGGTGGCTGGGAGGTGTGTGACTCTGTACATAGATATGTGAGTAGTTGATTCACTATATGTATGGATTCAAAAGTGCATGTGGAAACAGCTGTATGGGCGGTTGACTGTGCATGAGTGTATTAGTGAGTGAATGGATATCTCAGTGCTACATGTCAAAGTAAGTACATATATAAAACACAGTACATGTGAGAGTTGACATCTATAAATAACTTTGCATAAGAGCCAGTGAATGTGTGAGTGGCTGTATGGATCATTGTGAACATGTATCAGAGATTGTATAAGAGAGTAAAGTAAATATGTGTTAGTATATGTTTGAATAAGTAAGGTGTGTATAACTGTATAGTTGAGAAAATGGAGGTGTGATTGATTTTTGGCATAACTGACTAGGTGTGTGAGTAACTCCATGGATGAGTGACAGTCTGTGACTGTCTGTTTACACTGATTGTATCTAAGGTTATATTAGAGTCTGAAGAGGTTCATGGTATTATCACATGAATGATATCATCAGTGATGTGATCAGTCATGTCAAATGAGATGTTATCAGTGATTTTATCAGTGATGTCATTTGAGATGTCATCAGTGATGTCATCAGTGATGTCACTAACCATGTCATGAATGATGTAATATGTGACATCATCAGCAGTGGATTGCGGGTGCGCGATATATAGTTAGCGCATCTAACTATATATGGAATTTCAATGGTTTTATGCGAGTAAAATAAGGTTTTGTAAATGCAAATCCCTAACTATATATGGCCTAAAACCAATGGTTTTTTCATTGAATTTTCAAGGTTTTGTAAATGCAAATTCCTAACTATATATCGACTATAACCTATGGTTTTTTCTGTGAATTTCAATGGTTTTTTAATAGCAAATATCAAAAGCTGTCAAATGTCAAGTACGTGATAGGTAAAAACGTTTTCGTGTTTATGCACGCTGATGTGCTTTGAATGCTGCCCCCCCCCCACTCCCCTCTTTTCTCTTAGTAGTACTCTCTCTTTGCAGATAGTGAAGGGTAGTTAACGCAGACCTTTACCCCCGTTGTAATCCGTCGTACCTGCTTGTCTCTCCATTTGATTGAATGTTATCCAAGCATTTACTGTTTTAGAATTGGTTCTCTTTGGATCATTCTCTATTTACAAACAAGCACAAAGTCGCAATACTCTGTTTAGTCTTTGCAGATAGTGAAAAATCGTGTAAAAAAATAAAAGTAATCGAGCAAAATCAGTAGACCACTAATTCGATCTCTTTTTGACCTCAGTAAAATACAAACATTAGGAACAACCCTTCATGAGAAATACGAAAATAGTGAAATGAACTGAGCTCCACACCATGAGGGCTGCAAGACAGCTCGACTCCGCCACCCACCCCGCCCAAAATAACGACAAACCCTATGCAAATATTATAAATATAGACAACACACCAGCAAAGAAACAGGATAAAACATTTTATTAAATAACTATTTACATAACTATTTTATACTTTTTATTGCCCGATCCGGCTAGCTCAATCGATCGAGCATGAAACTCGTGCACTGATAGCAAGCGTTGAGAGTTTGTAGAACGATGGCTTCAGATTTTCCACATACGGTGTAGTGGCGCGAACTGGGAGGGGGCGTTTGGATTCTACCCCTTCCCCAAATAAGATTTTCATACGTGAATGTTCGTTCATGCTTTCTGTCCCTGAGTTGCTTCGATGTCACTGCCTTACACAAATGGCATAAGTCCTGGATGTTGAGTGCCATACCTCAGAGTTCTAAGCAGCGCTTGTAACACTGTTTAAACCTTATTTCCACCTGCTGCAGCTTCACTATTCAAAGTAAGTGGGGTCCGTTTGTGGACCTGACTGCATTGGAAAACAATGTGATACGGTGCCTCCCTAAACCGCTTGACGGAGGCCCCCGAGGGGCGGTGAGATGGCGCGGACTGAGAGGGGGCGCTTGGCTCCTGCCCCCTCCCCAAGTCGTGTTGCCCTGGTGTGGCCTGAGATCGCCCCCGGCATAGGCGGCCGGCTCCCGGGGTCCGGCGAAATTTTTCCCTTTTGATGACTCTTCCATTCTGGACCTTGTCCCACAATCCGTTTGACTTGAAGACACGCTGTCGTGGGGCGCCCCTTTATCGTTTTAGTTCCCATTCCGCCCGCTTTTGGTACTCTGTGCCTCTTCCGCCATTCAGCTGTTTACCGCCCGCTCTTGCGACTACAGCGTCTCGCTCACCATGTAGTTGAGTTGCTCCCGCTCTTAAGATTTAACCGAACTTTTTTGACTGCTGAAAGCGGTTGTATTCCGACCGCTGGTTGGTGGAGACATTTTGACTATATTCTGGACCTGCATTGTCGCGTAATGCGTCATATGACGCGACGCGTTAGCGCACCCGGAAGTGCTCCGGTGCGCAAGGCGCAGCTTCCCGGAAACGATCCAGAGCGCGCCGCGCAGCGCGTAACGTAAGCATAACAGGTCATGTGACTTGTTAATAAAACTTTTCATTGGTTCATTTTACTTTTGTTTTCCTAATGATGTAAGACTAGGTCATGTGACCTAAAAATAACACTTTTCATTGGATTAAAACATTTTTTTTCCCAAACGATGAAAGCCCCACCTTGTTTCTGGATGTTTCAGACTGAAGCTGGCGTCACCATGAGAGCACCACCATCTCGTAGCTCCGTCGTGGCCATTCCGCAAGCAATCATGGCAGCCGCTCCCCACCGGAAGCCTGCGGGAGTCGACGGCCCCCAAGACTTTTGTACAATCTTCAAGGCTGAGGGGACGCTTTCGAGAATGGAACCCAAGCCCTGGCAGACAAGCGTCCGAGTTCCAAGGTGTCCCAGAGCCATTTTACTGGACCAGGCCCAAATCCGAAGAGCCGGCCGCCATTTTAAGAGTCCTGTGGCAGCCGCCTATCGCTGCACCGCAAGAGTGGGAGCAACTCAACTACATGGTGAGCGAGACGCTGTAGCCGTAAGAGCGGGCGGTAAACAGCTGAATGGCGGAAAATACACAGTGTAGCAAAAGCGGGCGGAATGGCGACTGAAACGATAAAGGGGCGCCCCACTACAGCAGACGAGCCTCCGCCATGTGCTTCAAAACTGCATATGTATCTCGTGATATCAAGGTTGGGCAACCTGTACACAACAAGCAGTTACGAGTCCCATTTACACCGGCGCCATTTTGGGCGCGGCCGGGCAGGTCCAGGATCTAGTCAAACATAACAAATGAGGCTGACGTCTCTGAAGCAGTTGACGAACAGCAGGACAAAACAAGTGAACCTGAAACCTCTGGAATAATTGTCGCTCAAAAGAACAACACACAAAACTCTGTAGAGCCTGAAGAAAGAAAAACAGAAGGGCACTGTAGTTTCAGACACACTTAACACTAATGACTAAACAAAGATATCGTCTGTTTATGAAGCAGTTATCATGTTCACAGAATTGACAAAGAAGTGTGCAGACACCAATGCTATTAAGAAACACAAGGAAATCCCTAACGCATCAGCATTCTCGGAAGAGGTTGACACATATAACATCTTAAGGAACAAAGAAAGACAAAATAAGGATGAGGAAGTTATCACTTTAGTTTTTTCATCAGCTAGCAACAGCAAGAAACATATTGTAATGGAGATTAGAGAGGCTACGGATGAATTATCAAAAATATCAAAAGAAATGGCTACTCCCCCCTTTAGCAGATTAGCTAAATGTTTGCGTAATTTAGGCATAAAAGTTATATTATTGTTGTTGTTGTTGTTGTTCTCGTTATAGTTCTGGTTAATTTAAAAAAATGTTTAAATATATTTACAGTTTTTGTTGCGTTCGTTATATTTAGAAGTTAATAAAGTTATATTATTGTTGTTGTTATCGTTATAGTAATAGTTTTCTTTGTAGATGTTTTTCCATCACCCGCCCAGGATATCACCACTGTTCCCCATGTCATAAAACCTTAGGATGTTCAATAACTGAAACAGCTAATATAGGTTTACTTACAGGGGACATCTTTTGTTCTGTTTTATAAAGTAAAACTATTGTGAACGCAAGTATTATACATAGTAAGTGTTTAATATAGCATTTGTCAGTCATTGGTTAAGCAGGTAGGACCTGTTCACTCTTGACACCCCAGGTGCTGTGTATGTTGCACTATAGTGCTGCATCGAGAAAACGGACAACCCTATTGATGTTGATTTTTCATTATTGATTATTGTAAAGAAATGGCGACTCCCCCCTTTAGCAGATTAGCTAAATATTTGCGTAATTTAGGCATAAAAGTTATATTATTGTTGTTGTTGTTGTTATCGTTATAGTTCTGGTTAATTTCAAAAAATGTTTAAATATATTTACAGTTTTTGTTGCGTTCCTTATATTTAAAAGTTAATAAAGTTTTAAAATCCAACTTTGTTGGAGTGCTATATATTTTTAAAAAATCGGGTGAATGGGGCCTTGAATCAGGTTATTGTCATGTGTGGGCTTTGCAAGTGTACTGCTACAGGATCGGACATTTCAAACTCAAATGCACGTTCTTTTTCTTACCTTTCCGAAGCATGGAGCGCAATAGCAGGCAGAGAAAGGGTGATGCACGTGTTGAACACTGCCTGGCCTGGCAAGTTGCTGGCAGTGCCCCCCCGCCCGCTCCTGAAAGAGGGCACACACACACCGCCGCCCCGAGTACTTCACAAATCTTTAAAAGAGCATGCGCTTGTTCATGAGGCTTAAATGGTTTATCACCCCTTCTAGAACCCCTGCATCGACCCTCTGACGTTTCCTGGAAGAATTAGCACGTAACACAATACCAAGCCCTGTCAGCTGAAACCCCCGAGAAATCATGGGGCATATTATCAAGGGGGTTTATTTCCGCTTTTTTGGCTTTAAAAGCCAAAAAAAAAGAGATAAAATTATCTCCCTATTACCAAGCTGTCGCTAACACCAGTTAGTGACAGCTAAAAGGAGATAGCGACCATCTTGGGCCCCGCTTTGCATGTCAGTGATATTTATCACTAATGACATGCAAAGTGGGGGTGCCAAGATTTTAGCGACTGGAAACAGTCCCTAACCATCGCTATCTCCTATTACCAACTTTTGGAGATATTCGCGCTAAGCGCGAATATCTCCAAAACCTAACACCTGCCCTGAGCAGTTTTTAGCCATGTTATCCTATGGGAGGTGGATAACATGGCTAAGAGCATTTGCTGGATAATGCATGAATATCGCTGACTTTTCAGCGATATTCATGCATTGCGGCCGTTTTTTATCGCATTTGCGATAAACCTTGCTAATAGCAAGGTTTATGTGCGATAAAATTCGCCGATGTGCGGCGATAATTTTTGTCTCTAAACAAGTTAGAGACAAAAATTATCGCTAGTTGTTGGTAATATCCCCCCGGGTTTTTCCTTGCAGGAATCGAGAGGCGGAAGACTATCACTGAAATCAGTAGTCTCACGCCTGAATCGGGAGGATTGGTATATCTGGATTCTCTACAGCTGGGGCCATAAACTACATCCGCAGGGCTAGGTGATAGCCTGGGTCCGGCCTGGACAATCGGACACAGAGGAAGAGGAGTGTCAGAGGGTGCGGTAGTGAATAGGGTGAAAGGGAGGTGTCGGGCGGGCACAGGGTGTGATTCTCAGGGAAGAGCAGCGGAGATTGGGGGAAGTATATGGCCGATGCATGAGAGAGAGAGCGGGGGTGACCAGTGCGTGGGGGAGATGCTTGCGAGGGTGGGGAGCCGTGCTGAGAATCGACGGCGTGCAGAGAGTGGGCCTGGTCAAGGCATCTAAAATGGCTGCCGTGCACGACAAAATTGTGGCATTGGACAAAAAGGCAAGATGGCGCAGACAATGTTTACCAATAAGGATTCATTTATAACAAAATATTTTATCGCAGTGACAAATTGGCGGTCAACACTTCCTGATTTCCATCGAATCGAACGTTAAAAGACGTCACGCAGCAAAAAAAAAAAAAAAGCTCACGCACAGCCGCTGGAAGAGATGTATCAACATATATGAGCCTCCTCAGCCACCCTCAGAAAACATAAGGGGTCAGGATACGTCTCCCGCACCCCCTTATACCTAGTAATTTAATTAAAACGAAACACAAAATGGCGAATTCCCGTTTCGCTACCAGTTTGCGGCCCAGTTCGCGGCCCGTGAAGCGCTTCTACCGTGAAAAATCATTTTTTTTTTATTTTCCCCACGGGACCCTTTAATAACCCCAACAACATTCCTAGGGGGTCAAGAGGGGTATACCTTGCCCCCTTTCATTAAATTCCCCCTTCGTTTTTCACCTCTTCTTCTCTCTCGATCCTACCGAGAGATAAGATGGCGGCCGCTCCGGACTGTTTAGAATGTTGACAGACACCGGAGAGCCAATCAGCTTTCTGCGCGCACAGTTCAGTTTCGCGAAAAGTAAGCGGACCGGAGCGCAGCCCGGAGCGCTGTTACAGACATAGATCTTGTTTTGAATGTTAATTTCTCAAAAACTACTGGAGCACATATATTGAGACCTAGCAAAGGCACATCGGGCTAACAGTCCCTACAATTTTGCCAAGTTTCGTGCAAATCCATTCAGCCGTTCGAGCTAAAAGTGAGTCCAACCGCCCTATGGAAATTAACATGGGAAAAACGCGTTTTGGGACCCCCCTTTTTTCTCAGCCCTCCTTTGACGAAACCCCACCAAATTTTTAGGGGCTGCTCAGAAACAAAATGTGCAATTTTCCTGAAAATTTCAGCCCATTCCGTCCACAAACGCCAAAGTTATTAGACATAGAATTTTCAAAAATCCCATAGGGAATTAATCCTAACTATATATACCTACTGGCGATAGCCAGTAGGTAATATATATATATATATATATATATATATATATATATATATATATATATATATATATATATATATATATATATCGCTACACAAAGTGATCCTTAAGCCAGTCGAGAGCGCTCCGCAGTGTGTGCTCTGCCCAGGGGTCGGATCCTGACCCAGGGAAATTTTAGTATACAAAGGAGGCGGCACAACCAGGATACTTTATCAGCCTTGTTTATTTCACTTCACCCCACCAACGCGTTTCAGCCACAACTGGCCTTGCTCACGGTCGGTTAGTCCCTCCACAGTGTTGCTTTTTGTACTATCCCATATCAGCTGATTAAGAAGCATTATGGGAATTGTAGTTACAATTTTAGTGAAAAAAATTATATAACAGAAAAAAGGAACATTGTATGCATTTCAATTACTGCACCTTTGTGACTGCAAGTTCACTGTGGCATATTCATTATGATTTGTCAATTATTGGGTATAGTACCCTGGTCTTTGGTTATAGTTCATAATTCATTATTTTTTGATTTTTGATTTATTGGGTATAGTACCCTAATCATTTCAGGAACATGGTATTCCAGATGCACGTGCAGATCCTCTCCAAAGTTCATCCCTTTCGGATGCTTTGTTCTTAGTCTGATTATCATCCGGGACTCAATCTGACGTAGTTTTCGAACCAAGTCTCCACCTCTTTCCATTTTGTCCAACATTTTTATTCCATAGAATTGCATTTGTCTCCAGTCTCCATTTTGACACAAACTCATGTGTTTTGCTGTGGCATATTGCATGTTCAAGTTTTTCACCGCTCTTATGTGCTCCAAAATCAGTTTTTTTAGCATACATGTGGTGCATCCTACGTATTTCATTCCACATTTGCATTCCACAATGTACACTACATTTTTTTAGGAGCAAGTGATCTGTTGGTCGATTCTCATTGTTTTTCCATCTGGTTCTTCAATTACTTTCATACTCTTGCCGATCTTACACGCTTTGCATGAATTACATGGTTGGAACCCTTTTCGTTGATTTTGCAACCAGTTAGATTTTGGTTCTGTTTGAAAGTAACTTTTAACCAGTAAGTCTTTGAGAGATGTATTTTTCTTGTATGTTATCGATGGAGCCTCGCCAAGTGTTGCTCCAATGTCAGGGTCCCCTGACAGGATATGCCAGTATTTCCTCATTATGCAGGCAATATTTCCACTTTCTTTGCTGAAGGTAGTTACAAATCTAGGTGGTACATTGGTTTCAATAGTTTTGGTCTGTTCGATTAATGTTTGAGTTCTTGTTTTCAAATCAACTTTTCTTTTGCATGCTATCAGTGTACGTTCCTCATATCCTCTTGCTCTGAATCTGCACTTGCTTTCTTGTATCACTCTTTCCGCATCCTCTGGTACAGAACAATTTCTCTTTAATCGTGTGAATTCTCCATATGGTATACTGCGTAGGGGGGATTTGGGATGAAAACTAGTCCCATTGAGCACACTGTTTGTTGCTGTTTTTTTGCGAAACAGAGTGGATTCGAGTTTATCATCACACACATATATTTTGGTATCCAGAAAGTCTATTTCTTGTGTGCTTGTGTTACATGTGAATTGTAAACCAAGATCGTTTTCATTCAGTTTGTTAAAGTAACCTCGAAACTCAGTGTCTGTGCCATGCCAAATAATAAACAGGTCATCAATATAACGTACCCATAATATTATTCAATCTAAGTCCTGTTGTTTGTCCTGATTCCATGCTATGGTCTTCTCCCACCACCCCATAGTGATGTTTGCGTAGTTGGGAGATAGAGAAATGCCCATGGCAGTACCACATGTTTGTTTCAACAGCTGCTTGTTGAAGAGAAATATATTGTTCTTTAAACACAAGTCAATCATTTTTATCAACATCTTTGAGTGTTCTAGATATGCAATGCTACGTTGTTTTAGATAATATTCACAGGCTTGCATTCCGATCTCATGCCGTATTGACGTGTAGAGTGAAACCACATCGATGGTAGCTAAAAGATACTCTGAATTCCAGGTCACATTCATCAAAATTCTTTAAAAAATCCCCAGTATCTTTTATGTAGGAAGGTAGTCTTTGGGCAATTGGAGCTAGGAATTTGTCAACATAATTGGAGACATTTTCGTATAGGGAACCACAAGAGGAGACAATGGGTCTTCCTGGGGGGTGAGTCAAAGTTTTGTGAATCTTGGGGAGAAAATATATACAGGGTGTTATCGGGTGGTCAATGGTTAAGTATTTCTTTTCATCATCATCAATCAACCCTTTCGTGTACCATGTTTCTAGATGTTCTTGTAACTCCCTCTTCATGTTCATATATGGGTTCATTTCCAATTTTTGATAGTTATTTTCTTGATTCAATTGTCTCATGGCTTCTTGCACATAGTCTGATGTTTTCATTAGGACAATATTGCCCCCCTTGTCTGCCGGCTTTAGAGTAATTTTGTCATTTTCAATTAATGCTTTGATGGCTCCTCGTTCTGTTTTTGACAGATTCTCACGTGTGTTATTTCTTAGTTTTGAAAGATTGTCCAATTCCTTTGTTATTGCCTCAGAAAACAGATCTATCTTGTTGCCTGGTGATAAAATCGGATAGTACCTTGATTTTCTTTTCAATCCGGTATTTGGTCTCTCATCAGTTTGGATATTTAATTCATCCAGCATTTCTGAATCCGATATTGCTGTGCCATTTAGGTCGAACAACGATTGAAAGCTGTTTCTGAGATCTGGTATTTCTGCAATTGTATTGAATTGAACATCATCCATATTTTCTTCCGCTAAATTACTATTTTCAGTTTGTTTTCCAGCATATACCTTTGCTAGTTTGAGCTTTCGGATATACTTGTAAAAGCCTATTCGTGTTTCTGTGTAATCGAAATGGGCCTCAGGACAGAATGACAATCCTTTGTTTAAAACGCTTATTTCCGTTTCTGTTAAACTGTGATCTGAGAGATTTACTATTAGGATTGTCTCGGATTGCGATTGCGAAGGGGGTACTGACGTCTTTCTCCGCTTGGACCTGCGGGTTTTTCTGGTGCTGGTGCGGGGGTTGTCTGATTTTGCGTCCCCCTTCCTCTTCCTCTGTATCTTCTGCTGGAGTATGGTCGCATTCCCCTTCCCCTTCCTCCGCCTCTCGCAATGCTTTTCTCCAAGTTGATTAATTCGACTTCCTCTAAAACAGACCAGTTTTTTGACTGGTAAGTGCTGCGTGTTGATCCATCATCACTGATGCTTGATTCACTGGCACTTGATGCCATTTTATGCATTGGATAGTTCTTTTTCAAGTTATCGTATCGTCTTGCAAATGTGAGTATTCTGCCATGAATATAATGTTGCTCGTCCCTTTGAAATTTGCGTTCCTTGCGCTCTTCGATTTCACTTTCACATGAATCTAGTCTTGCTTCCATGTCTTTGCGTAATTTAGCGACTTCCTCTTGGTTGCTGTTGCTTGATATTTTATCTTCCAGTTCTTTTATTTTCAGAGTGATTTCATCCACCTCAATTCGTGCATGTTTCACTAGAATGCGCATCATATTTAGCGAGCATTGTGTATTGTTATCCATCCATTCATCTATCAAGTCTTTCTTCACTTCTGAATGCGTAGGCATCGAAAAAATCCTCAAGCCACGAGGGATGCGTTTTACTTCTACATATTTTTCAAGTGCAATTGCTTCCCAACTTTTGTTAATTTCTTTTCTATATAGTTTCTCCAAAGCATTAAACTGTTGCTTCACAGTGCTATCTGATGCTGTGGGCGTTGTGGAAGCTGATGGTGTCTCGTCTGGTTTCGCCCCAGTTTTGAACATAGTTGTCACTTTGGAAGCTCTCTTTCCTGTGCGAGCTTCCATGGTTTGAATGTTTTTTTGTGCTGCACACTTATAACTTTAAGGGTAAAAACATATATCTGTGTTTGTTACTTTAAGGCCTTCTCCTGGTCTGACAACTTCGATGAGCCGCCCGTACCGTTTACGGTGTAGGCGTTTTATTTTCGAAATTTGTGACAGCCACTTCAATCTCCTGCTTAACAGTCACAAAGGAGATTCACACTCCGCTTACCTTGTGCGGAACTGTCTGCTGCCGGAGGATGTTCACAGCTCCTCCGTGCGTCCGTCACAGGCAATGTCTGCTTTACTCTAGCTGCCTTCCAGTGCAGGAAATTGGGCGCATCTCACGGCTTTCTTTCTCGCTACACAAAGTGATCCTTAAGCCAGTCGAGAGCGCTCGGCAGTGTGTGCTCTGCCCAGGGGTCGGATCCTGACCCAGGGAAATTTTAGTATACAAAGGAGGCAGCACAACCAGGATACTTTAACAGCCTTGTTTATTTCACTTCACCCCACCAACGCGTTTCAGCCACAACTGGCCTTGCTCACGGTCGGTTAGTCCCTCCACAGTGTTGCTTTTTGTACTATCCCATATTAGTTGATTAAGAAGCATTATGGGAATTGTAGTTACAATTTTAGTGAAAAAAATTATATAACAGAAAAAAGGAACATTGTGTGCATTTCAATTACTGCACCTTTGTGACTGCAAGTTCACTGTGGCATATTCATTATGATTTGTCAATTATTGTGTATAGTACCCTGGTCTTTGGTTATAGTTCATCATTCATTATTTTTTGATTTTTGATTTATTGGGTATAGTACCCTTATCATTTCAGGAACATGTTATTCCAGATGCACGTGCAGATCCTCTCCAAAGTTCATCCCTTTCGGAGGCTTTGTTCTTAGTCTGATTATCATCCGGGACTCAATCTGACGTATTTTTCGAACCAAGTCTCCACCTCTTTCCATTTTGTCCAACATTTTTATTCCATAGAATTGCATTTGTCTCCAGTCTCCATTTTGACACAAACTCATGTGTTTTGCTGTGGCATATTGCATGTTCAAGTTTTTCACCGCTCTTATGTGCTCCAAAATCCGTTTTTTTAGCATACATGTGGTGCATCCTACGTATTTCATTCCACATTTGCATTCCACAATGTACACTACATTTTTTGAGGAGCAAGTGATCTGTTGGTCGATTCTCATTGTTTTTCCATCTGGTTCTTCAATTACTTTCATACTCTTGCCGATCTTACACACTTTGCATGAATTACATGGTTGGAACCCTTTTCGTTGATTTTGCAACCAGTTAGATTTTGGTTCTGTTTGAAAGTAACTTTTAACCAGTAAGTCTTTGAGAGATGTATTTTTCTTGTATGTTATCGATGGAGCCTCACCAAGTGTTGCTCCAATGTCAGGGTCTCCTGACAGGATATGCCAGTATTTCCTCATTATGCGGGCAATATTTCCACTTTCTTTGCCGAAGGTAGTTAAAAATCTAGGTGGTACATTGGTTTCAATGGTTTCAGTCTGTTCGAATAATGTTTGAGTTCTTGTTTTCAAATCAACTTTTCTTTTGCATGCTATCAGTGTACGTTCCTCATAATATGGGATAGTACAAAAGCAATATTGTGGAGGGACTAACCGACCATGAGCAAGGCCAGTTGTGGCTGAAACGCGTTGGTGGGGTGAAGTGAAATAAACAAGGCTGTTAAAGTATCCTGTTTGTGCCGCCTCCTTTGTATACTAATATATATATATATATATATATATATATATATATATATATATATATATATATTCAATGAAAAAACCATTGGTTTTAGGCCATATATAGTTAGGAATTAGCATTTACAAAACCTTATTTTACTCGCATAAAACCATTGAAATTCCATATATAGTTAGAAGCGCTAACTATATATCGCGCACCCGCAATCCACTGCTGATGATGTCACATATTACATCATTCATGACATGGTCAGTGACATCACTGATGACATCACTGATGACATCTCAAATGACATCACTGATGACATCACTGATGACAACACCCAGTGACTGTATGTTTCTGTAAAGTTAAAATATGTTTCACATATTGAAGAATGAGTGGATGTATAAGTGTCTGGATGAAGAATTTAGTAGGTGCATGACTGACTGTATGAGTGAGTGATTAAATGTGTCTCACTGAGTGCATGGGTTAGTGACTAAACTGTCTTAATTTGTGCATCAGTATGTTTGTTGTTGTGTAAGCTGCTGCATGTGTTGATCAGTAGCTATAAGAGTGGCCATATGGGTTATTGATTGGTTGCCCAAGTATTTGAATGGGAGGCTGAGTGTGTGTGTGGGTGGCTGGGAGGTGCGTGACTCTGTGCATAGATGTGTAAGCAGTTGATTCACTAGGAGTATGAGTTCAAGAGTGCATGTGGAAACAGCTATATGGGCGGTTGACTATGCATGGGTGTGTTGGTGAGTGAATGGATTTCTCATTGCTACATGAGCAAGTAAGTACGTATGTAAAACACAATACATGTGAGAGTTGAGATATATAAATAACTGAACATAAGAGCCAGTGAATGTGTGAGTGGCTGTATCGATCACTGTGAGCTTGTATCAGGGATTATATAAGAGAATAAATATGTGTTATTATATGTTTGAATAAGTAAGATGTGTATAACTTTATAGTTGAGGAAATGGAGGTGTGATTGATTCTTTGCATGACTGAGTAGGTGTGTGAGTAACTCCATGGATGAGTGACAGTCTGTGAGTGTCTGTTTATACTGAGTGTATGTAAGGTTATATTAGAGTCTGAAGAGGTTCATTGTATTATCACATAAGTGATGTGATCAGTGATGACAAATGAGATGTCATCAGTGATGTCATTTGAGTTGTCATCAGTGATGTCATCAGTGATGTCATTTGAGATGTCATCAGTGATGTCATTTGAGTTGTCATCAGTGATGTCATTTGAGATGTCATCAGTGATGTCATCAGTGATGTCACTGACCATGTCATGAATGATGTAATATGTGACATCATCAGCAGTGGATTGCGGGTGCGCGATATATAGTTAGCGCTTCTAACTATATATGGAATTTCAATGGTTTTATGCGAGTAAAATAAGGTTTTGTAAATGCTAATTCCTAACTATATATGGCCTAAAACCAATGGTTTTTTCATTGAATATATATATATATATATATATATATATATATATATATATATATATATATATATATATATTAGTATACAAAGGAGGCGGCACAAACAGGATACTTTAACAGCCTTGTTTATTTCACTTCACCCCACCAACGCGTTTCAGCCACAACTGGCCTTGCTCATGGTCGGTTAGTCCCTCCACAATATTGCTTTTGTACTATCCCATATTATGAGGAACGTACACTGATAGCATGCAAAAGAAAAGTTGATTTGAAAACAAGAACTCAAACATTAATCGAACAGACTGAAACCATTGAAACCAATGTACCACCTAGATTTTTAACTACCTTCGGCAAAGAAAGTGGAAATATTGCCCGCATAATGAGGAAATACTGGCATATCCTGTCAGGAGACCCTGACATTGGAGCAACACTTGGTGAGGCTCCATCGATAACATACAAGAAAAATACATCTCTCAAAGACTTACTGGTTAAAAGTTACTTTCAAACAGAACCAAAATCTAACTGGTTGCAAAATCAACGAAAAGGGTTCCAACCATGTAATTCATGCAAAGTGTGTAAGATCGGCAAGAGTATGAAAGTAATTGAAGAACCAGATGGAAAAACAATGAGAATCGACCAACAGATCACTTGCTCCTCAAAAAATGTAGTGTACATTGTGGAATGCAAATGTGGAATGAAATATGTAGGATGCACCACATGTATGCTAAAAAAACGGATTTTGGAGCACATAAGAGCGGTGAAAAACTTGAACATGCAATATGCCACAGCAAAACACATGAGTTTGTGTCAAAATGGAGACTGGAGACAAATGCAATTCTATGGAATAAAAATGTTGGACAAAATGGAAAGAGGTGGAGACTTGGTTCGAAAAATA
Source organism: Lissotriton vulgaris (assembly GCF_964263255.1). Taxonomy (NCBI): domain Eukaryota; kingdom Metazoa; phylum Chordata; class Amphibia; order Caudata; family Salamandridae; genus Lissotriton; species Lissotriton vulgaris. The sequence continues at coordinate 1,183,318,075 of NC_141691.1, forward strand.
CGTCAGATTGAGTCCCGGATGATAATCAGACTAAGAACAAAGCCTCCGAAAGGGATGAACTTTGGAGAGGATCTGCACGTGCATCTGGAATAACATGTTCCTGAAATGATAAGGGTACTATACCCAATAAATCAAAAATCAAAAAATAATGAATGATGAACTATAACCAAAGACCAGGGTACTATACACAATAATTGACAAATCATAATGAATATGCCACAGTGAACTTGCAGTCACAAAGGTGCAGTAATTGAAATGCACACAATGTTCCTTTTTTCTGTTATATAATTTTTTTCACTAAAATTGTAACTACAATTCCCATAATGCTTCTTAATCAACTAATATGGGATAGTACAAAAAGCAACACTGTGGAGGGACTAACCGACCGTGAGCAAGGCCAGTTGTGGCTGAAACGCGTTGGTGGGGTGAAGTGAAATAAACAAGGCTGTTAAAGTATCCTGGTTGTGCCGCCTCCTTTGTATACTAAAATTTCCCTGGGTCAGGATCCGACCCCTGGGCAGAGCACACACTGCCGAGCGCTCTCGACTGGTTTTATAAGATGATGTCAGTAGTGGACCGATGTGTGAATAGATCGAAAACAGCACAAGGCTCCAAGATCCAGATGGCAAGCTCCTGGATGTTGGGTGCCATAGTTTAGAGTTCTGAATTTCAGCCTTTTTCAATGCCTGTGCTTTGTTGAATCAAAATGGCGGCTTGACACAAAGCTGACTCAAGCGTTGCTACTGATGCTATGCAGACCAAAACTGGTTTTCAGTTTGTACATTTTTCTAGATTTTTCAATCCAAGTTTGGTTGACTTTGTAGAACGATGGCTTCAGATTTTCAACATACGGTGTGGTGGCGCTGACTGGGAGGGGGCGCTTCGCTCCTGCCCCCTCCCCAAGTAAGATTTTCATACGTGAAAGTACGTTAATGGTTTTGGTCCCTGAGATGCTTCGATGTCACTACCATTCTCAAATAGCATAAGTTCTGGATGTTGGGTGCCATAGTTAAGAGTTCTGAGCACTGCTTGTAACACTGTCTGAAGCTTATTTCCACCTACTGCAGCTTCACTATTCTCAAAGTAAGTGAGTGTCGTTTGTGGACCTGACTGCATTAGAAAACAATGTGATATGTTACCTTCCTAAACAGCTTGACGGAGGCCCCTGAGGGGCGGTGTGATGGCCATGGACTCGGAGAAGACGCTTGGCTCCGACACCCTCCCCAAGTCTTATAGCACTGGTGTAGCCTGAGATCGCCCCCGACATAGGCGGCCGGCTCCCGGGGTCCGGCTGAACTTTTTGCCTTTTGATGACTCTTCAATTCTGGACCTTGTCCCACAATCCGTTTGACCTGAAGACAAGCTGTAGTGGGGCGCCCCTTTATCGTTTTAGTTGCCATTCCGCCCGCTTTTGCTACACTGTGCCTCTTCCGCCATTCAGCTGTTTACCGCCCGCTCTTGCGACTACAGCGTCTCGCTCACCATGTAGTTTAGATGCGCCCGCTCTTGCGGTGCAGCGATAGGCGGCTGCCACAGGACTCTCAAAATGGCGGCCGGCTCTTCGGTTTTGGGCCTGGTCCACTAAAATGGCCCTGGGACACCTTGGAACTCGGACGCTTGTCTGCTAGGGCTTGAAGCCCATTCTCGAAAAGCGTCCCCTCAGCCGTGAAGATTCTACAAAAGTCTTGGGGGCCTCCGACTCCCGCAGGCTTCTGGTGGGGAGCGGCTGCCATGATTGCTCGTGGAATGGCCACGACGGAGCTACGAGATGGTAGTGGTCTCATGCTGACGCCAGCTTTAGTCTGAAACATCCAGAAACACTATAGACTACCAATTCGATCAGTTCCGGTAGCGCCCCAACATGACCCGGAAGAGAAGAACTTGCCCTCCCCTCTTTGACTGATGGTTCTTGTTGCCTGTCCCCTCTGTTGTCATTTAACAGAACTTTTTGGACTGCTGAAAGAGGTTGTGTTGTGAACGCTGGTTGGTGGAGACATTTTGACTATATTCTTGACCTACGTTGTCGCGTAATTCGTTTTATGACACGCCGCGTTAGCGCACCCGGAAGTGATCCGAGGCGCGGCGCGCAGCGCGTAACGTAAGCATAACAGGTCATGTGACTTGTTAATAAAACTTTTCATTGGTTCATTTTACTTTTGTTAATTTAATGATGAAAAGCTTGGTCATATGACCTAAAAATTACGCTTTTTATTATTTTCGAACAATATTTTTTTTTCAAACATATGTTATAATATTCCAGGCTAATGTACTTTCCCGGAAAATTTACAACTGTCTTGCAAGTAAAATATATTCCTTTTTCGAGAAAAAGGGCGTTTCTTCCTTCCATGACGGAGCCGTTGAGTAAAAGAGATTCGGCCTGCTGTCTTAGTCGCTGATACGCCTGATTATCAGATTCTTATCGATCACTTTATGTTGCAGGAGTGGAAAACACAACTGCCCTTGACCATTTATCTTTACTGCGTTCCTACATATTATACCTTTTTTCCGTCATGTAATTGGACTGCTTTATTTCACTTGCCTTTTACTGATTCGAAAACAGTCACTAAAAGTAAAAACTTTACAAATGTAAATACTACTACCGAGTTTTGTTTTAAAAACCTTTATTGTGAAAATGTCAGTATACAAATACGGGCCTATAACCACGTGGGCCGGCCACGGAGCAAACTGAAATCGTATATGATGAGGAGACATTTACACTGTAGAAGAACGTAACGAGCGGGCCATTATTTGACAAGAACAAAGGTGTCTAACAGTTGCGGAATCGGTGGACGTACATTTTGTAATTAAAATACGACAGGGCCACTTACAATAACATTTTCTAGATATACATTTGCGGGCAAGGAGTTACGAGTCCCATTTATACCGGCGCCATTTTGGGCGAGGCCGGGCAGGTCCAAGATATAGTCAAAATGTCTCCACCAACCATCGGCCAGACCAGAACCCCTTTCGGCCCTTTATGCTACAAGATGGTGTCTTCCATTCAGAAAATATTGGTGGCAGCATTTTGAAAGGAAACAGAAACAGCCGTTCTCGAGTTTCACATTGTTACATTTAGGAAGAATGTTGAAGAGTAGTATGTGGTAAATCTGAAGCCATTTTTCTACAAACTCTCAATCAGACTTGAATGGAAAAAAAAAACCTGAAGAATGTACAAACTGAAAACCAATTTTTGTCTGTATAGCACCAACAGTAACGCTTGAGTCAGCTTTGTGTCAAGCCGCCATTTTCATTCAATCAATAGCGTCCCCCTGCACACATTCAGGGACCTGGTCGTGTCTTCAGATGAAACGCATTGTAGGAAAAGAAGCAGAAAAGAAAAGGCAAAAAGTTCCGCCGGACCTAGTGAAGCTGCAGCAGGTGCAAATAAGCTTCAGACAGTCTTCAACTTACTCTGATTCTTATAATAAACTTCAGATAGTCTTACAAGCACTGCTCAGAACTCTCAACTGAGGCACTCAACATCCAGGACTTGCCATTCGGATCTTAGCGCCTTGTATTTTTGTTTTGTTCTTGATGGAGGGGAAACAACAAAAAACAGGCATTGAAAACGGCTCAACTGGAGCAAAAAAAAAATTACTTCTTGGGTGCATTAGGGCATTTATGATTTTCGAATGCCGTATTCATCAGGTTGATGCTCATGTTGCCATAGGACAGCATAGCATTCACCTTCTTTGATCCAGGAGGGATGGAGAAAAACTGCCAGATGAAACTTGAAACTTGGCCATCCAGATCTCGGCGCGTTCGACTCACTGTACCGCAACAGTGACCGCAACTCAGCTGGACACGCCGTCTTTCGGCGCAGCATTGTAGGATGGCCACACCAGTGCGGCAATTTGCTAGACACCACCTCGGTGCCATCCGGATCTCGGCGCGTTCGAGTCACTGTACCGCAACAGTGACCGCAATTCAGCTGGACACGCCGTCTTTCGGCGCAGCATTGTAGGATGGCCACACCAGTGCGGCAATTTGCTGGACACCACCTCGGTGCCATCCGGATCTCGGCGCGTTCGAGTCACTGTACCGCAACAGTGACCGCAACTCAGCTGGACACGCCGTCTTTCGGCGCAGCATTGTAGGATGGCCACACCAGTGCGGCAATTTGCTGGACACCACCTCGGTGCCATCCGGATCTCGGCGCGTTCGAGTCACTGTACCGCAACAGTGACCGCAACTCAGCTGGACACGCCGTCTTTCGGCGCAGCATTGTAGGATGGCCACACCAGTGCGGCAATTTGCTGGACACCACCTCGGTGCCATCCGGATCTCGACGCGTTGTGCTGCCTTCGGCCTATTCGCACATCGGTCCGCTACTGACAGTGACCGCAACTCAGCTGGACACGCCGTCTTTCGGCGCAGCATTGTAGGATGGCCACACCAGTGCGGCAATTTGCTGGACACCACCTCGGTGCCATCTGGATCTCGACGCGTTGTGCTGCCTTCGGCCTATTCGCACATCGGTCCGCTACTGACGCCGCCTCACGTGCCAACGGATTTTCTACGCTTTTTGTAGCCCTATGCCGCAGAACAGGTCATGTGACTTGTTTATAAAACTTTTCATTGGTTCATTTTACTTTTGGTTTCCTAAAGATGGAAGGCTTGGTCATATGACCTAAAAATAACACTTTTCATTGGTTTAGAACATTTTTTTTCCCAAACGATGAAAGCTCCACCTTGTTTCTGGATCATTCAGACTGAAGCTGGCGTCAGCATGAGAGCACCACCATCTCGTGGCTCCGTCGTGGTCATTCCGCGAGCAATCATGGCAGCCGCTCCCCACCGGAAGACTGCAGGAGTCGGGGGCCCCCAAGACTTTTATACAATCTTCACGGCTGAGGGGACGCTTTTCGAGAATGGAGCCCAAGCCCTAGCAGGCAAGCGTCCGAGTTCCAAGGTGTCCCAGGGCCATTTCAGTGGACCAGGCCCAAAACCGAGGAGCCGTCCGCCATTTTGACAGCCATGTGGCAGCCGCCTATCGCTGCACTGCAAGAGTGGGAGCAACTCCACAACATGGTGAGCGAGACGCTGTGGCCGCAAGAGCGAGCGCAACTCAGCTAGATGGCCGCCACCTGGGGAGGCCCGTTCACGCCGCCTCCCCCCCCCCCGGGCCGCCGCACGCCAATTTTCGGAGCAGCATTGTAGGATACCAAAACCAGTGCGGCAGTTTACTGGACATCACCTGGGTGCCTGTCGTACATGTTGTGTCAGCCATGTGACACTGGACACAGACCGCTACTGACGAGGCCTCCCCCCGCACCACCCGGGACGCCCCACGCTGTTTTTCTGTGCTGCATTGTAGGATCCCTAAACCAGTGCGGCACCCAGGCGACATCACCTGGGTGCCGTCCAGAACTCTGCACGTTGTGCTGCCTTGGGACTATTCGCACAACAGACCGCTACTGACGAGGCCTCCCCCCGCCCCACCCGGGACGCCCCACGCCAATTTTCGGAGCAGCATTGTAGGATCCCTAAACCAGTGCGGCACCCAGGCGACATCACCTGGGTGCCGTCCAGAACTCTGCACGTTGTGCTGCCTTGGGACTATTCGCACAAAAGACAGCTTCTAACCATTGTTGCTTTTTGTGTTAAGAAATGTTTAAATGTTTTTAGTTTTTGTTCTGTTCATTATCGTTAAAAGTTAATAAAGTTTTATAACCTTAATTTGTTGGAGTGTTATCTATTTTTTGAAAAACGGGTGAATGGGGCCTTGAATCGGGTTATTGTCATGTGTGGGCTTTGGAAGTGTGCTGCTGCAGGATCGGACATTTCAAACTCAAATGCACGTTCTTTTTCTTACCTTTCCGAAGCATGGAGCGCAATAGCAGGCAGAGAAAGGGTGATGCACGTGTTGAACACTACCTGACCTGGCAAGTTGCTGGCAGTGCCCCCCCGCCCGCTCCTGAAAGAGGGCACACACACACCGCCGCCCCGAGTACTTCACAAATCTTTAAAAGACCATGCGCTTGTTCATGAGGCTTAAATGGTTTATCACCTCTTCTAGAACCCCTGCATCGACCCTCTGACGTTTCATGGAAAAATTACCATGTAACACAATAGCAAGCCCTGTCGGCTGAAACCCCCAAGGAATCGTGGGGCATATTATCAAGGGGGTTTATCTCCGCTTTTTTGGCTTTAAAAGCCATGAAAGCGGAGATAAAATTATCTCCCTATTACCAAGCTGTCGCTAACACCAGTTAGTGACAGCTAAAAGGAGATAGCGACCATCTTGGGCCCCGCTTTGCATGTCAGTGATATTTATCACTAATGACATGCAAAGTGGCGTGCCAAGATGTTAGCGACTGGAAACAGTCCCTAACATCGCTACCTTCTATTACCAACTTTTGGAGATATTCGCGCTAAGCGCGAATATCTCCAAAATCCAACACCTGCCCTGAGCAGTTCTTAGCCATGTTATCCAATGGGAGGTGGATAACATGGCTAAGAGCATTAGGTCAATAATACATGAATATCGCTGACTTTTCTGCGATAATAGCAAGGTTTATCTGCGATAAAAATCGCCGATGTGCGGCGATAATTTTTGTCTCTAAACAAGTTAGAGACAAAAATTATCGCTAGTTGTTCGTAATATGCCCCCGGGTTTTTGCTTGCAGAAATCGGGAGGCGGGAGACTAGCACTGAAATCAGTAGTCACACGCCTAAATCAGGAGGATTGGCATGTCTGAATTCTCTACAGCTGGGGCCATAAACTACATCCGCAGGGTTAGGTGATATCCTGGGACCAGCCTGGCATCTAAAATGGCTGCCGTGCACGACAAAATTGTGCCATTCGAAAAAAAGGCAAGATGGCGCAGCCGCTGGAAGAGATGTATCAACATATATCAGCCTCCTCAGCCACCCTCAGGAAACATAGGGGATTAGGATACGTCTCCCGCACCCCCTTATACCTAGTAATTTAATTAACGAAGCACAAAATGGCGAATTCCCGTTTCGCTACCAGTTTGCGGCCCAGTTCGCGGCCCGTGAAGCGCTTCTACCGTGAAAAATCATTTTTTTTTTATTTTCCCCACGGGACCCTTTAATAACCCCAACAACATTCCTAGGGGGTGAAGAGGGGGATACCTTGCCCCCTTTCATTAAATTCCCCCTTAGTTTTTCACCTTTTCTTCTCTCTCGATCCTACCGAGAGACAAGATGGCGGCCGCTCCGGACTGTCACGCAGCAAAAAAAAAAAAAAAGCTCACGCACAGCCGCTGGAAGAGATGTATCAACATATATCAGCCTCCTCAGCCACCCTCAGGAAACATAGGGGATTAGGATACGTCTCCCGCACCCACTTATAACTAGTAAGGGGATTAGGATACGTCTCCCGCACCCCCTTATACCTAGTAATTTAATTAACGAAGCACAAAATGGCGAATTCCCGTTTCGCTACCAGTTTGCGGCCCAGTTCGCGGCCCGTGAAGCGCTTCTACCGTGAAAAATCATTTTTTTTTTTATTTTCCCCACGGGACCCTTTAATAACCCCAACAACATTCCTAGGGGGTGAAGAGGGGGATACCTTGCCCCCTTTCATTAAATTCCCCCTTAGTTTTTCACCTTTTCTTCTCTCTCGATCCTACCGAGAGACAAGATGGCGGCCGCTCCGGACTGTCACGCAGCAAAAAAAAAAAAAAAGCTCACGCACAGCCGCTGGAAGAGATGTATCAACATATATCAGCCTCCTCAGCCACCCTCAGGAAACATAGGGGATTAGGATACGTCTCCCGCACCCACTTATAACTAGTAATTTAATTAACGAAGCTCAAAATGGCGAATTCCCGTTTCGCTACCAGTTCGCGGCCGCGCTTCTACCGTGAAAAATCATTTTTTTTTTATTTTCCCCACGGGACCCTTTAATAACCCCAACAACATTCCTAGGGGGTCAAGAGGGGGATACCTTGCCCCCTTTCATTAAATTCCCCTTTCGTTTTCCACCTCTTCTTCTCTCTCGATCCTACCGAGAGACAAGATGGCGTCCGCTCCGGACTGTTTAGAATGTTGACAGACACCGGAGAGCCAATCAGCTTTCTGCGCGCAAAGTTCCGATAAGCGAAAAGTAAGCGGACCGGATCGCTGCCCAGAGCGCTGTTACAGATATATATCTTGGTTTGAACGTTAATTTCTCAAAAACTACTGGAGCACATATATTGAGACCTAGCAAAGGCACATCGGGCTAACAGTCCCTACAATTTTGCCAAGTTTCGTGCAAATCCATTCAGCCGTTCGAGCTAAAAGTGAGTCCAACCGCCCTATGGAAAAATGAATGGGAAAAACGCGTTTTGGGACCCCCCTTTTTTCTCGGCCCCCCCTTGACGAAACCCCCCCAAATTTTCAGGGGCTGCTCAGAATCAAAATGTGCCATTTTCCTGAAAATTACAGCCGATTCCGTCCACAAACGCCAAAGTTATTAGACATAGAATTTTCAAAAGTCCCATAGGAAAAAAATCCTAACTATATATACCTACTGGCTATCGCCAGTAGGTAATATATATATATATATATATATATATATATATATATATATATATATATATATATATATATATATTACCTACTGGCTTTTAAAGCCAAAAAAGCGGAAATAAACCCCCTTGATAATATGCCCCATGATTTCTCGGGGGTTTCAGCTGAAAAGGCTTGGTATTGTGTTACGTGGTAATTGTTCCAGGAAATGTCAGAGGGTCGATGCAGGGGTTCTAGAAGGGGTGATAAACCATTTAAGCCTCATGAACAAGCGCATGGTCTTTTAAAGATCTGTGAAGTACTCGGGGCGGCGGTGTGTCCTCTTTCAGGAGCGGGCGGGCGGGGGGGGGGCACTGCCAGCAACTTGCCAGGCCAGGCAGTGTTCAACACTTGCATCACCCTTTCTCTGTCTGCTATTGCGCTCCATGCTTCGGAAAGGTAAGAAAAAGAACGTGCATTTGAGTTTGAAATGTCCGATCCTGTAGCAGTATACTTGCAAAGCCCACACATGACAATAACCCGATTCAAGGCCCCATTCACCCGATTTTTTAAAAATATATAGCACTCAAACAAAGTGGGATTATAAAACTTTATTAACTTTTAAATATAACAAACGGAACAAAAACTGTAAAAACATTTAAACATTTTTCACAAAAAAAGCAACAATGGTCAGAAGCTGTCTTTTGTGCGAATAGTCCCAAGGCAGCACAACGTGCTGAGTTCTGGACGGCACCCAGGTGATGTCATCTGGGTGCCGCACTGGTTTTTGGGATCCTACAATGCAGCAAAGAAAAACAGCGTTGGTAGTCCAGGGTGTTGCGGAGGGAGGCCTCGTCAGTAGCGGTCTGTTGTGCGAATAGTCCCAAGGCAGCAGAACGCGCTGAGATGTTGATGGCACCCAGGTGATGTCCAGTAAACTGCCGCACTGGTTTTGGTATCCTACAATGCTGCTCTGAAAATTGGCGTGGGGCGGCCCGGGGGGGGGGGGGGGCGTGGGGGAGGCGGCGTGAACGGGCCTCCCCAGGTGGCGGCCATCCAGCTGAGTTGCGCCCGCTCTTGCGGCTACAGCGTCTCGCTCACCATGTTGGTGAGTTGCTCCCACTCTTGCAGTGCAGCGATAGGCGGCTGCCACAAGACTCTTAAAATGGCGGACGGCTCTTCGGTTTTGGGCCTGGCCCACTAAAATGGCCCTGGGACACCTTGGAACTCGGACGCTTGCCTGCTAGGGTTTGGGCTCCATTCTCGAAAAGCGTCCCCTCAGCGGTGAAGATTCTACAAAAGTCTTGGGGGCCCTCGACTCCTGCAGGCTTCCGGTGGGGAGCGGCTGCCATGATTGCTCGCGGAATGACCACGACGGAGCCACGAGATGGTGGTGCTCTCATGCTGACGCCAGCTTCAGTCTGAATCATCCAGAAACAAGGTGGGGCTTTCATCGTTTGGGGAAAAAAATGTTCTAAACCAATGAAAAGTGTTATTTTTAGGTCACATGACCAAGCCTTCCATCATTAGGAAACCAAAAGTAAAATGAACCAATGAAAAGTTTTAAAAACAAGTCACATGACCTGTTATGCGGCATAGGGCTACAAAAAGCGTAGAAAATCCGTTGGCACGTGAGGCGGCGTCAGTAGCGGACCGATGTGCGAATAGGCCGAAGGCAGCACAACGCGCCGAGATCCGGATGGCACCGAGGTGGTGTCCAGCAAGTTGCCGCACTGGTATGGCCATCCTACAATGCTGCGCCGAAAGACGGCGTGACCAGCTGAGTTCCGGTCACTCTTGCGGTACAGTGACTCGAACGCGCCGAGATCCGGATGGCACCGAGGTGGTGTCCAGCAAGTTGCCGCACTGGTGTGGCCATCCTACAATGCTGCGCCGAAAGTCAGTGTGGGGTGCCCCGTTGGCTTATGAGGTGATGTCAGTAGTGGACCGATGTGTGAATAGGTCGGAACCAGCACAAGGCGCCCTGCACTGTTGAGCTTTTTTCAATGCCTGTTTTTTGTTGTTTCCCCTCCATCAAAAACAAAAAAATATATAAAACTGTGCAAAAATACAAAAAAATGTTTAGAAAAGCAGTGCTTGTAAGACTGTCTGAAGCTCTTTTGCACCTACTGCAGCTTCACTATTGCCCTGGTGTGGCCAAAGATCGCCCATGACATAGGCGGCCGGCTCCCGAGGTCCGGTGGAACTTTTTTCCTTTTCCTTTCTGCTTGTCCCACAATCCGTTTCACCTGAAGACACGACCAGGTTCCTGAATGTGTGCAGGGGGACGCTATTGATTGAATGAAAATGGCGGCTTGACACAAAGCTGACTCAAGCGTTGCTGTTGATGCTATACAGACAAAAATTGGTTTTCAGTTTGTACATTCTTCAGGATTTTTTTTTCCATCCAAGGCTGATTGAGAGTTTGTAGAAAAATGGCTTCAGATTTTCCACATATTACTCTTCAACATTCTTCCTAAATGTAACAATGTGAGACTCACTAGGAGAACGGCTGTTTAACTTTCCTTTCAAAATGCTGCCAACAATATTTTCTGAATGGAAGACACCATCTTGTAGCATAAAGGGCCGAAAGGGGTTCTGGTCTGGCCGATTGTTGGTGGAGACATTTTGACTATATCTTGGACCTGCCCGGCCTCGCCCAAAATGGCGCCGGTATAAATGGGACTCGTAACTCCTTGCCCGCAAATGTATATCTAGAAAATTTTATTGTAAGTGGCCCTGTCTTATTTTAATTACAAAATGTACGTCCACCGATTCCGCAACTGTTAGACACCTTAGTTCTTGCAACCTAATGGCCCGCTCGTTACGTTCCTCTACAGTGTAAATGTCTCCTCATCATATACGATTTCAGTTTGCTCCGTGGCCGGCCCACGTGGTTATAGGCCCGTATTTGTATACTGACATTTTCACAATAAAGGTTTTTAAAACAAAACACGGTAGTAGTATTTAGATTGGTAAAATTTTTACTTTTAGTCACTGTTTTCGAATCAGTAAAAGGCAAGTGAAATAAAGCAGTCCAATTACATGACGGATAAAAGGTATAATATGTAGGAACGCAGTAAAGATAAATGGTCAAGGGCAGTTGTGTTTTCCACTCCTGCAACATAAAGTGATCGATAAGAATCTGATAATCAGGCGTATCGGCGACTAAGACAGCAGGCCGAGTCTCTTTTACTCAACGGCTCCGTCATGGAACGAAGAAACGCCCTTTTTCTCGAAAAAAGAATATATTTTACTTGCAGGACAGTTGTAAATTTTCCGGGAAAGTACATTAGCCTGGAATATTATAACATATATGTTTAAAAAAAAATAATGTTCGAAAACAATAAAAAGCGTAATTTTTAGGTCATATGACCAAGCTTTTCATCATTAAAATAACAAAAGTAAAATGAACCAATGAAAAGTTTTATTAACAAGTCACATGACCTGTTATGCTTACGTTACGCGCTGCGCGCCGCGCCCCGGATCACTTCCGGGTGCGCTAACGCGGCGTGTCATATAACGCATTACGTGACAACGTAGGTCAAGAATATAGTCAAAATGTCTCCACCAACCAGCGTTCGGAACACAACCCCTTTCAGCAGTCCAAAAAGTTCTGTTAAATGACAACAGAGGGGACAGGCAACAAGAACCATCAGTCAAAGAGGGGAGGGCAAGTTCTTCTCTTCCGGGTCATGTTGGGGCGCTACCGGAACTGATCGAATTGGTAGTCTACGGTGTTTCTGGATGTTTCAGACTAAAGCTGGCGTCAGCATGAGAGCACTACCATCTCGTAGCTCCGTCGTGGCCATTCCACGAGCAGACATGGCAGCCGCTCCCCACCAGAAGCCTGCGGGAGTCGGGGGCCCCCAAGACTTTTGTAGAATCTTCAAGGCTGAGGGGACGCTTTCGAGAATGGGACCCAAGCCCTATCAGAGAAGCGTCCGAGTTCCAAGGTGTCCCAGGGCCATTTTAGTGGACCAGGCCTAAAACCGAAGAGCCGGCCGCCATTTTGAGAGTCCTGTGGCAGCCGCCTATCGCTGCACCGCAAGAGCGGGAGCAACTTAACTACATGGTGAGCGAGACGCTGTAGTCGCAAGAGCGGGTGGTAAACAGCTGAATGGCGGAAGAGGCACAGTGTAGCAAAAGCGGGCGAAATGGCAACTAAAACGGTAAAGGGGCGCCCCACTACAGCGTGTCTTCAGGTCAAACGGATTGTGGGACAAAGTCCAGAATACAAAGAGCCCTTGTGTTTATTGAGAGATTTTAGTAATTACAAGTAAGTACCGATGCAGAGTCTAAAGTTCATGAGGAAAACTCGGTTTCCTTCATCTGTAAAATGTACACTATCTCTTTAATAGATGCCATGCATATTGAAATGCAGATTGTTGTGCTATATGGACAATATTCTATAGTCTCGTTGAAAAGTAGAAAGATTTATTCACATGTTTATTCACTTATCTGCGCAGATCAGGTGTTCCAGTCTTCCCCTATCTCAACAACTGGTTGTTGAAGGCTGGCTCGCCCCAGACAGTCGTCTCCCACCTCCAGACTATGGTTGACCTCTTGCACCTGCTGGGGTTGTCCATCAACGTGCTGAAGTCGCAACTGTGCCCCTCTCAGAAGCTCCTCTTCATCGGAGCGTTTCTGGACTCGGCGCAGTTTCGGGTTTTTCACTCTGAACAGCTGGTTTGGGATATTTAGGCTCTGATTCTGTTCTTTCAGCTTTTATCCCGGGTCTCGGTCAGGTTGGCGCTGCGGCTCCTGGGGCTGAAGGCCTCCTGCATTCTAGTGGTGCATCACGCAAGGTGGCTTGTGAATAAATATAAACATAGGCCACGCAGTTTGCATCCGTAATATACAAATTTCAGGGGGTGGTGGTTCCCGGGGCTTTTGGGGGGTCATTAAAACCCACATACTTGCAATGTTGTAGGGGGGTTGGATGCGAAAGTTGTGCAACAGGGTTGTAAATCTGGTACACAGTGTTTTGTTTTACTTTGCTTTCCTTTCTGTGATGCAGAAGATCCTGGGTAAATATAACAGTTTTTGTACAGCCAGTAACTTTTAACCCTACCCCAAACAGTTTTCTGCCTGATACCATAGTAACAGTTCATGGTAGACTTACGTGAGCACAGAGGTTAAAAGTTCACCACACTATGTTGCTAATGAGTTAGCCTCAGAATTACACTTATTAAATTATAAATATCATTTCTATTGATGACTCCTACCCCCACAAAAAAACAAGACGTATATACTTTTTTAATTAACTTTTATTGACACAATAACTAGAACTATAACTTATAGATAACAATACGATGAATAACTATAACTAACAAAACAATATAATAAACAACATTTAATATGGAGTCCAAAAGAAGTATTGTAGTTAATCTGCAAAACATAAAAGAAAATGAGTGTTTAAAACTAGATTGATGTGACTAAATGTGGTCAAACATTACAAGTCAAAGTAACACTGGACGATATACATATATTTTTAAATGTTTCCAGTGTGCCTGAAACGCTTCCACTGGCATTGTACATGCAGACTTTGGTCCACCCTTTGTATCAATGTTTGCAGTTTGAGATATAACATCGTACCTCTGTTATTCATCTCCTTTCAAATTCTTTTGTAAAGACGTTAACAACAATTAAAGGGAACATTTTCTGCATATTTTTAATAAAGCATTTGACACAATGCACAGTGACACCATATTAATTGAATGTTTTGAAATACATTTTCACAAGTCTTAAAAAAGGTGAATGCAAGAAAAGAAACTTGCCGCATATGCAAGACTGCTTTCAAGAGGAGACCCCAAAAAAGGACTGGTGTGAAACTGCAAGTATGCGGAAGCACTTGCAGACTAAGAATCAGGTCAACTTTGCAAGGGAAGAGTTAAGGAGATTAAGAGAGGCTCCTCCTGCTTCATGAGGAGGCCCAAGTATCAGTGGAGCAACACCATCAACCTCTACTGCACAGCCTAATATTCGTCCCCAATTTGTAACCCTTTAAGAAAAAAAGTAAGAAGGTTGGGAGCTCTGAATGCCATCCTAAAACCTAATTATCTATTGGTTATACAGAGATCCACCCTGTATCAGATTCATTGATAGAAGTGTGAATTTGACATTATCATCTACCGAAAACCCCTCAAGTACTTATATCCGTTCCTTTTTATCTTCGTCGAGTAGTCGTATTGTGAGTATTTACCTTAACGTTGTCCGTTAAAAATTTGTGAATGTGCATGGCTTCGGACAACTAGTAAATATTTGAGACATCTATGTAATCAGCTGGAACAGGAGGATATAGTTTTCTTCAACGTCGGCAACAAACATTCTGCAAACTGAAAAAAGAGTTAAAAATGTATATGTTGTACATATGTCCAAGATTAATTTAAATGTACATCAAAACATTTGTTTTCAATAGGATTGGGGATGAAAAGCAATTATCAGAGGTTATATTTGGCAAGCAAAATAGGAAATAGCATTGCATTATAGAAATGTTAGGCCGAGATTGGTCACTCACTTTATTTACATTGCAATTTTCGGCTGATAACATATGGAGAGCAGTCAGTGGATCTGGTGTGTCGAGTTGTTCACCACCACGTGGTACAGTGTATGGGCAGGACAGCTTGTGGCTACCAGTACGTCTCGTGGTTGAGATATCTTTATAATGAGATAGAATAGGGGGCAAAGGAAGTTTAAGGTTATTAACAAACATGGAGAGCGTGCTAAAATACAACATTGACCAATCAATTACATGTGCAGTGCATGGGGAGGAAGGAGCACGTGACACACTACTTAAAAAATTATATGCGGCCGGATTACGTAATTTGCCCAGAAACATCGCCTACCAAGTCAAAATATTTAAGTTATAAGAGCTGGAAACCGTGCTAAAATACACTTTTGCTGAAAGCATTACTTTTGCAATGCATGGGGCACGTGACGCACTACTTACACGAGAAAAACTACATCGCATTCCCTTGAACAGCACGTAGCACACTGCTGTGGGAGTGGCCACGTGGCGCTTGGCAAATTAAACAAACGCACCAGGATTAAGTGATTTGCACAGAAACAAAAGATACAAAGTCAACTTTAACGATATAAAAAAGCAGGAAAGCGTGCTTAAAAACAGCATTGCCAAATCGAACATGAATTTGCATTCACTCTGTATTTAAAGATTGTTCAGATTAATGAATTTAATTACTCTTAAAATAGTGCTCACCTAGGAAGAAGTGTATACGAACACTCTCAATGCCTATGACTGCGGAATAGGAAAAGTGCAAGAAGGTTGGCAGCTTATAAATGCTTTGCAGAAGGCTGATTAGTTGAGTATGATGTCACTGAGTATGATAGCTGTGCTTGGGCATGTTGTAATTGAGCATGTGTAAATCAAATGAAATACGTTAGGGGTACATAGCCAGACGGTGGGATGTATTGTGTACATGCGTAACATTAATATGCATGTGCTACCACAAACATGCATGCGCAAAGTGAAGGCAACTCCTACGGGGTACATACATGGATGGAGTTCGGATATCCCCGTGGTCTTGAAGTGGCTTCAGGAGGGGGGCTTTGCAGCCCTCCTCCATAAAATAATAATATATATTTAGCAATGCCCCGGAATTGGGCATGCGAGGGGGGCCACACGGCCCACTTCCCATTAAAAAATTGAATACATATACTCCGCTTATTGTCATCGTACCATAAGCACACCCTTCCGATCATGTGCTGAAGTCTAATTGGCTGTCACGTGGTTGTCAACATTCGAAACTGGAAACTGTTGGCAGCCATTTTATGTCTCTGTACAAGGGAGGCTGAAGAAGCGCGTGCAATATGTGTTTAAAACATGGAAAGGGGGAGAGTAGACACACCCTGATCCTCAAGGTCTCCCAGGGCCCCTATTTTTTTATGATTTTGGGAAAAATCGCAGTGTGCGCGTATGATCCGCTCATTTTATCGATATTTTAAAAAAAAAGACGTGGGCTTCTGTGCGTCTTTGGTAATTTGCATTCTTTCAACTGTTTAGAGGAGATGCAGCAGTGCTATATCGAGGATTCACCACTGAGTAAGAAAAGGTAACAATAACACTATTTACCTGCTAAATGAATTTCTACCCATAGGATAACAGTGCGCAACTCCATAAAAAAAAAATATATATATATATATATATATATATATATAATTTAAGTATATTATGAACAATATATAATAATGAAAAAAATATATTTTTATGTAAAAAAATGTAATACAAAAAATTAGTGATGTAATTTAAAAAATAACACCTAAAATAAAAAGATTAAAAAAATGTGGTTAGAAAATATAAAAAAAACAAAATATTTACAAACTAGCATTTAAAAAATCTTTGAAATCCACTGAAAAAATCATAGGTTTTAAACATGTTATAGTAAGGAATTAGCAGTCAAAAAACCTTTGAATTTCAATGAAAAAAACATAGGTTTCAGATAAGTTATAGTTAGGAATTAGCATTTAAAAAACTTCAGAAATTCACTTTAAAATCATAGGTTTCAGATATGTTATACCTAAGAATTAGCATTTCGAAAAACCTTAGAAATTCACTGAAAAAAACATAGTTTTCAGGGGTGTTTCACTCGTATAAAACTATTGAAATTCCCCCGTTATAGTTAGTTGTACTAACTATAACTCGCGCGACCGCAATCCACTGCTGATGATGTCACATATTACATCATTCATGACATGGTCAGTGACATCACTGATGACATCACTGATGACATCTCAAATGACTTCACTGATGACATCACTGATGACATCATCGAAGTGACTAGCTGATACATCTGATCATACAGTACCATAATCTTTTAACACACATTATAAAATATGAAGTACCATATATGAAACATTGACACACCAGTACAAGTTTCAAAAAACCCACTCAGTGATTCCTACATCTACACACACATCTGAACACTTACCTATAGATTCACTCATACATGCTAACAAAGATCAATAGAACACTATTAAATATACTTATATACCTACATCAACATTACACACCAGCACATATCCTATTCCTTTATGCAGACATCCTACTCACTTATGCAAACAATAGATCATACTTACATTTACTTAGCTAAACACTTATACAAACACCACTTTATTTATTCATATAGATAGTAACTCATACTTAGTGCGTTATAAAATCAGTATTACAAGTATACAGTTATCAATACATCACTCATACAATCTATTATATATACTTATTTATATACAATAACTGTCACATACACTGCCTTTTATATTTTTAGTTTGTTGGACATATATCATTGAGATCTATATTTACTCATCACCACACCCATAAAGAGATTCACTGCTGCAGCTTGTCGCTTGCCGTGAGGGAAACGCTATTCAACAGAAGCCCGGCTGAGGGGCTTGGGGTCCCTGACCATCGGGTCCGCCGTGAGGGGAACAGCGTGAGACAGCAAAATCGGGAACACAGTTCCCATTTGACTTTACTTTGGCGCTCCCTGCCGACATCATTTGGGCACCTCCAGCAAATTTAAATCCCTCCCGCTTCACGCAGCGCAGGTTGTGCTTTTGTTCACTACTGCCCTGCTGAGGCTCATCGCTTGCTGTGATGGAAATGGCTATTCACCAGACGCCCGGCTGAGGGGCTTGGGGTCCCTGACCATCGGGTTTGCCGTGAGGGGAACGGTGTGAGACAGCAAAATCGGGACCACAGTTCCCATCTGCCTTTACTTCGGCTCCTTCTGCTGACATCATTTGGGCGCCTCCAGCAAATTTATCCCTCCTGCTTCCCGCAGCGCGGGACGCGCGTGGGCGAAGACCGGGCCAAGGGCCAGCCCGTCCTTGCCCGTCAGTGGCCGGAAGAGGCTGGGCTGGGCCACCTTGTTTGGCATTTGATTTACGTGAAAGCTAAGAAGGAAGGTGTCTGGTTAAATTAAAGGGCTGTCCCAGACTTGGGCCTAGGATCCAAATATATTGAAATACCCTTAGCTAAAGTAAGAACTCAAGTGGGTTTTGTCACCCTACAAGGCAGCTCCATCCATACCTTTGTTTTTGTTTTCCTATGCTACATTGTATGTCGTCTTTCTTAGTTATTTTAGATTAATGTTTTATAAATTGTTTAAATTTAAATTTAGCAAGGTATATAACTTTTACCATGGGAAAGCACATTATAAAAGCTCCTTGCCATCCATCACCACGAGTTGTACCCCCTTCCTTGCCTCAAACATCCATTGATAAAATGTTGCAAAGAGCGATTGGAGTGGTTGCAACTGAGATTGAGTGTACAGAGCGTAGGTTATCTATAACGCCAGACCTACAGACAATTTGTGCCTCACTCAATCCCCTAATCATTTCTATAAACTCCGCTTTTGCCCTGCTGGAAAGTTCTAAGGATAGTCCTCCATTGGGTAAGGGTCCCGCTCCAAAACCACTGTCAAGGAAAAGAGGTCCGGCGAGAGGGCCAAAAAAGAATAATATCTTATGCCTCAAAATCGGAACACCAGAGCTGGGGCATTGAGGAAGGCAATGCAGGAAACCCCTGCAGTAGAAGATAGGACTGAGCAAGATCCCACAAACCAGAGCGAGGACATGCAAATAAATGATGATAAAGAACCCTCCCGGCTTCCCTACTTGCTGACCTGTTTAAAAGAACATATTAGAGACTTAGTAAGAGAAGAACCTGCTCATTTTAGGGAGTATGTAGATAACCTATTCAAACCACAGAGTGTCAGCAAGGAGAGATTAGATATTCCTGTAGTTTGAGATAACCTGTCAGTTGTAGAAGCAGAAGTAGGTTGTGGGCCCTCAGAAGAACTGGCGGGGACACATGGCCAAGGTTGAAAACAAAGTCCTACTCATGCGGCAAAGGAACCTAACCATCTTGAGGAAAAAAGATCTAAGGGAGGGGGTCCTGAGGCAGATGTTTTAAGTGCTAAGGTATCTATCCCTGCAGGACGTTTTTTGGGTTATGAAAAATCTCGCCCAAACCTGCATACCCCGAATCCCCCCACGGCCTCCATCCCGTATGTAGTAATCCTTGCAGGTGTTCCGCCACATACTGTAGGGACAAAGGAGTCACATTCAGGACTAAAAAATAAATGTCTCAATTTTTTCCCCAGTAGCGGCCAATTTGTTAGTGCAAATTATATTTTATTTACGCATAGAGTAAGCAGGGTGGGAAATAGACCCAAAGACATAGCAGAAGAGTGCAATATAGTAAATTTTAGTAAGCCTCACACAACGCAATATCTCCTACACTCTGTACCAGACCCGATACCAATAGGGGGTTGTATTAAATGTCTCCCCCTCACTTACTTTTATGTACCTAGAAATGACAACAGTGGGCGGGTCGGTCTGGACGTAGTGTCGTAATTGGCCCGGCCGCATTAGCGATTAGCTGAACCTACACGTTGTCCTCCTTAACTTGGCTATATATGAAAACGCCATTTTGAATGTTGTAGCGGCCATTTTAGATCATGAGCGGCCTCGTGGCTGGCGTGCCCTTTAGTCCGTTGTCCGTTCCACTGACCACTCCAATCTGCCCAGCAACGAGCTATTTTTAGTATTGGTCAAGCCACACATGCGCAGTTCCAGCTGACCCGTAAACCTTCAGGAATGCGCACCAAACTGACCAGCGGAGTTGTGCCCCCTCCAATGAGCTGGCAGTATTCCAAAACATGACCATATATGTCCTTAAAATGTGTTTTAACTTGTGCCGCCTATCTTTTATTGCCCCAAACTGTATATAAACGGGGTCACACCAGTGTTCGGTGTGATACCTCTTGCATTACCGAAGGGTGCTGTTTGAGTGTACCACCACCCCATGGGGTCTTAATAAACTTGTTCTTTGACTTTTACAGTTTCCGTGCCAACAGTTCTTGATTGTAAGTGGGTTATCTTCGGAACATGTAGGCCTTGGGAACCCTGATTACTTCAAATTGGCGACCACGAAGGGACTCATCGGCGACTCAGATGCCCGAAGGAGAGGTCGTGACGAAGGCTTGGAAACTCGCCATGGACGCGCGCTGCCACGAGTGACCCGAGTCTTGGCTGCCACGGTGTTTTTTCCTTTCCTTCCGATCTGACCTTCCAGGTGGCGCCGGTCTCCGACTGAGTTTTCGAGTGTCTGCATCGCTGAGAAAGTGCCGTTTGGCTGATTTGGCTTACAAGACCTTGGCAGTTGGAATCTGGACATTTGAGACTTTGGGTAAGCTTTGTGTTCAGTAAGGTAGTCTCCGGACGCTTACTGAAGTTCTATGATTTGTGTTCGGTAAGGTAGTCTTCGGACGCTTACTGAAATTCTGTGATTTGTGATCGGTAAGGTAGTCCTCGGACGCTTGCCGAAGTCCTACGTTTTGATCTGAGTTAGCTAACATTGTGAATTTGCGATCTTTGACCTTATATGTGTAGTGCACTTCACATAGGCAGGCATGTAGAGATGTTTCTCTAACTTTGTTTTTTCCCTTTGAGCGGCACATTTGTGTGAAGTACTGTAAGTGCCTTTTTATACGGTGTCACGCTTTCGTGATACTTTTTGAACATGCCTGTTTTCAGCACACTTCGAGGGATGTGCTGTCTTGGAGAGGGTACCTCAATTAGGTTAGCGGAAGCACAGCCGGCTCCCCCAGAGGGAACACCAAATCGTGAGATGTATATTAAGCATGGCCTTCCCCCTATTATGTACAGCAAATTATGGCATAAGTATACAAAGGCCGATCCTGAATTGCAATGGCCTCTACATGGGTCGTTTGATTTACGTAAAGTACAGTTTGTAGAGCAATGTTTGTTTCAACGCAGGTCTAGACAAAATATGTTTGATTGCGTGCGAATGTGGGAGAAAGCGGTGCGCGAGCGAATGAAGCGTGAGGTTGCTTTGGCGGACAAAGAGCAGCGCAAGGCTGCTCGGGATAAGGCTTTACAGCTTGAGGAAAAGGAGGCTCAGGAGAAGAAAGAAAGGGAGGAACGGGAACGTAAATTGCAGACGACTGGTCAATTTCCTATCCGTCGACCACTTTATCCTGTCCTTAATAATGAAATTGATGATTTTTCTTTGTTAGATCGGTCACCACCTCCATATGTTTCGCCGACGGCTCCAGCTGGGGATTCAGAGGATGATGGACAGGATAAGTCGGATCACAAGGGTATATCTGCTCTCAGGTTTACTGCGGCGAGGTCTGCTCATTTGCGGAGTTGGGCTCGTAAAGTAACTAAGAATTGTGTTTCTCAGGAGCAGTTGTTAGAAGAAAAGAAAGCGTGGTCGGATCTTGAATTAATGTATTTTCTGTCTAGTTTGGCGGATGAAGTTGTAGGCGCGTATCGGGAACTTTCAGACACGTTAGAATCTAAATCGTTGTCAGTATATCGTGAGAATCTGGCTAAAGGTGATTTTGATCTTTCAGATGCTGACGACCTATTCAAGCAATTGATCGCGCTACGGGATGAGACAGTCGGATTACGGGAGGAGAGGAAAAGGAGGCAAAAGGAGTCTGGTTCGGGCAATAATGGGCAGACTAAGGAGTGCTCTCTCCGTGGTTCAGATAAGAGTTCTGCGTTGCATGTTATGCCTATGCGTGAAGCCGCGCCTTTGTATGTTCCACCAAAAGGGGAAGGTACGGATGATGATAAATTGTCGAAGGATGCGAAAGGGTATTTTGTGTATAATTGGGTATATACGCCGTGGAATAGAGCAGATGTCATGGCATTGAAAAATTCTCTACCTGATCTTCGGAAGAATCCGGCGGCATTTTATGAGGGGGTGGAGGGGGCTATATCATCTTGTGTGATGACTCTTGTGGATATAGATTTGTTTTTTGGGCTAATATTACCACCTGATATGTGGAGGCAAATTCGTAAAAATAATGATGAAACGATATTGGGGGGAACATGGAAAGAAATAAATGCTGCAGATTTAGATAGAGAACCAGCCTGTAAGCCTTGCCAGTTAATTCTAGATCTGCCGGCAGCTATCTTGAATAAATTAAAAACGCTTGTTCCCTCCCAAAAGATTGATTGGACCATGCTAACGTCGTGTAAGCAGAAACCCGATGAAACGGTCTCAGACTTCTTCACACGCTTCGAGGAGGCATTTCATGATTACAGTGGTCAATCTTTGACAGACGATACGGGTCGGCATTTGTTTGTAGATAAGTATGTAGCTAATCTCCTACCGGAGATTGCGAAACGATTGAAGTCGAGTGAAAGTTCCTGGGCCACGGCGACCCCTGCGTCCTTGTTAACTATGGCTCAGTATTATGAGCGGCAGGAATTGGAGGCTAAAGAAAGTGTAGAGAAAAAGGCGAAAGAATTGAAAACGAAGGTGATGTTGGCGCAGGTTCGGGGAGCACAGGGTAGAGGGAATGATAGAGGTAGACGAGGTGGAGGAAATGCATTGTATGGTCGTACGGACATAGCGGAGGATCAGTGTGCGTATTGTAAGGAGTTTGGGCATTGGGCCGACGATTGTCCGGTACTTCGTGAACAGCGTAGTCAGCGTGGTCGAGGAAGTGGAAGGTCAAGAGGAGGTTATACTGGAGCGAGAGGTGGTGGAGGTGATCGTAGGCAGGTTGAGGAGAGGGGCCGTGGCCAGGACGAACGAAATACGTTTGATAGACGGAATCAATATCAGATTTCGGAGGGAGAGAATGTGGAACATCAGGATTATGTGCATGCATAGGACTGCGTAGGATGGGGTAAGGAATCAGTTGAAGTGCCGGTAGATCAGCAGGGTCCATATGTAACAGCGGGCATTCTGGGTTCTACTGATCAGTTTCTAGTCGACACAGGAGCTACTCGTAGCGCTTTGTCGAAAAACTTGGTTCCGAGGGCTCCCCTGTCTGGCGAAATGATTACGTGTGTAGGGTTTGATGGCACACCCTCCCCCAGCCCATTGTCCAAGCCCCTTGCACTATGCCTTGACAAATACTTTAGTTTCGGCCAATTTTTGTTATCACCCCATACCCCAGACAATATCCTGGGTATTGATTTGCTTAAATATTTTCGAGCGACAATACGTTGCGCTCCAGAGGGAGTGCAGGTTATCCTGAATGACAATTACCCTGACCCTGACAGATTTTATGCTATTTTAGACATTCCAGCTTTGGCCTCTCTACCGCATACGTTGTGGGCGACCTCAGATACGGATGTGGGAGAGATGCGTATTCCACCAATACACATTACTGTTAAGGAGGGGGCCCCTCTACCACGAGTGCCACAGTATAAGATTTCGAGAGAAGGTGAAATTGCATTGATACATATTGTTCAGGATTTGATTTCTGCAGGGGTTGTGGAGGAGGTCCCTTATAATGTTTGTAACAGTCCTATTCTTCCGATTCTTAAGAGAGACACTGACGGCAGAATCTATCGATTTATTATTGATTTGCGAGAGATCAACAAAATTGTCATTCCCCAATACCCGGTGGTGTCTGATATTACGACCTTGCTTACCTTGGTTCCACCGACAGCCACCACCTTTAGTGTTATTGACTTAAAGAATGCGTTCTTTTCCATCCCTGTTCATCCTGATAGCAGATATCTGTTCGGTTTTACTTTCAATAATAAATCGTATAGATTTTGTCGTGTTCCCCAAGGATATACTGAAAGTCCTAGCATCTACAGCCAGGCTTTGAAAAGGCAGCTAGATTCTTTTAAATTGCAGTCTGGCGTTGCGCTCATCCAGTACGTGGATGACCTTCTGCTTGCCGCTGACTCCTATGCACAATGTGAACAGAGCACACTTGCGTTGCTTTCCTTTTTGGCACAAAACAATCATAAGGTTTCCAAGAAAAAGCTTCAATACTGTAGACCCCAGGTGACCTATCTCGGTCATCTGTTGTCTAAGGAGGGGCGTGCATTAACATCTGATCGAATTCAAGCAATTTTAGATACACCAGTCCCTCGCACGCAGAGAGATGTACGTGCCTTTATAGGGTTGACGTCCTTTTGTAGGCAATGGATCATGGGTTTTTCACATATCATAAAACCTTTGCTAGCATTACTGTCCAAAGCCACACCAATGCCTCTTGAGTGGACAGATGAATGTCAGAAAGCTTTTGAACAGCTGAGGCAGGCCCTTTGTTCCGCACCCGTGTTGGGCACACCAGATTATACGAAACTTTTCACATTGTACGTGCACGAGAATGATGGGTGCGCGTTGTCAGTATTAGTGCAATTACATGGGGATAAGCAGAGACCATGTGCATACTTCTCTGCCATTCTGGATCCTGTAGCACGAGGGTTGCCTGGGTGTTTTCGAGCGGTAGCAGCAACAGCGGTGGCCATACGACAGAGTGAGGGAATAGTGTTATCGCACAAATTGTTGGTGTTAGTTCCTCACGCAGTAGATGCCCTGTTAAACCAAACAAAGACCCAATATCTCACGAGTGCACGGCTAACAGGGTATGAGCTGACACTCTTGGCGCCACATATTACACTGAAAAGATGTGCTACTTTGAACCCTGCCACTTTATTGCCCTATCCGGCCGAGGAGGGTCAGGAAGAAAAACATCACGATTGTGTTTTCCTGACCGAGGAACAGACAAAGGGTCGTGTTGACTTACAGGATGTGCCACTTCCAGATGTGGATGGGGAACTGTGGGTCGATGGGTCGTGTTTAAGGCTACCAGATGGCACGACTTCCGCAGCCTATGCGATCACGACACTTAAGACAGTGGTAGAAACAGCTAGGATACCACAAAAGTCGGCTCAGGCAGCAGAGCTGATAGCCTTAACAAGAGCCTGCGAACTGAGCGCTGGTTTATGTGTGAACATATACACGGACAGCCGGTACGCCTTTGGAGTGGCACATGACTTTGGGCTACTTTGGAGAGAACGTGGGTTTTTGACATCTCACGGAGAGCACATTATGCACGGAGAACTAGTGCGTGATCTCCTAAATGCGCTGTTAGGCCCAAAGAAAGTAGCGATAGTAAAATGCAGTGCCCACAAAAAGATTACGGATAAAGTGGGTCAAGGAAATGCCTTTGCAGACAGCATAGCTAGGCAAACGGCTATGTCCCGAACTAGCTCCCCCATGTATGTGGTACAATCGCAGGCTGAGCGATGGAATGATGCTAGAGCAGAAATATTGGATATTCAAAAATCAGCTACTGAATCTGAACTTGCGGCTTGGGCAGCAGATGGGGTACTAGATGATGAGGGTTGTTGGAGAAGCAAAGACATGGAGAAGTGGAAATTGCCTGCGGCTTACTTACAGGCGATGGTCCAGATGACACATGGACTGGCTCATGTCGGAGCTCTTGCAATCACTCGGCTTTTAACACGAGTTTGGGAACATCCCGAGATTGCTAATACTGCAAAGAGAGTAGTGCAGACCTGCCTGGTATGTTTGCAACACAATCCTGGAAAGGGGACCCATACTCCGAAAGGAGGGTTCGTTCCACCTTCTGCACCATTTGAGGTGCTTCAAATGGATTACATCCAACTCGAGCGCTGCAATAACCTGAAGTACGTCCTAGTGGTGGTATGCGCTTTTAGCAAATGGGTTGAGGCCTACCCCACGAAAGACAACACGGCTTTGACAACAGCTAAGGTGTTGCTTAAGGAATTCTTTCCTCGCTTTGGAGTTTGTAAATTTCAGTGGAGCGATAATGGGCCTCATTTTGTTGGAAAGATTGTGGAATATGTACTGAAGGGGTTAGGGATTCAGCAGAAGTTCCATGCTGTATTCCACCCACAGTCAGCAGGTTTGGTCGAGCGGTACAATGCTACGTTGAAGCTTAAGCTGGCCAAAATTGTGGCGTCTACATCGTTGAAGTGGCCAGATGCTTTGCCGCTAGCACTGCTCTCTCTTAGATCAGTACCCCACTCACGAACTGGCCTTACGCCTTATGAGGTGGTGTTTGGCCGCCCGATGAATATTTGGGGGGTGCCCAAGCCGCGATTAATACATGATGTGCCTTGTGTTATGATGAATGATTATTTGGCAAGATTAACAAATGATTTGCTCTCTATTCATCAACAGGTTCGAGAAGCGCTCCCTGACAACTCTACTGGAGAGGGCCAAGATCTCCGTCCTGGTGATCATGTAATGATACGCTTGTTTGAGAGAGCAAGCAGTCTGGAGCCCAGGTGGAAGGGCCCTGAGCAGGTCCTTCTTGCGACCCGCACCGCAGTACGAGTGACGAACAGGAAGCGGTGGGTGCATTTGACACATTGTCGCCGTGTCTCTCCGGATCTGGTGACTCCTGCTGTGCTGACTGATTACAAGGAGATCTTGGAGAAAGAAAAGAGCCCAGCTGTGACGTCGAAAGAAGTTGAGGGAGCCTTCCCGGACCAATCTGCTGCCGGACGAGAGCGCTACAACTTGCGCCCACGATAAGAAGAGTTTTTTTCAGCCTTTTATGACTGGTTGGTTACCGCTCCAGGTTTGTGAAACGGAAACCGGGAATTCCAAGGGGGGGGATCAGTTCTGCCAGAGTAGCGACACCCGTCTTGGCCCGGAGAAGAAAACAACGGCTACCTCGGAGTTCAGCACCGTATTTTTCTTTTTTTTAGGTATACACGTATGTGTATCTGAGACATTGTGAACAATTTGTGTTATTCGAGACTTTGCATGAACATTCCTGAACTATGGCATCAACGGCATCTCGTGATAAGAAAATATTGGGTGCCTTTCTCTTTGTTTTGACTATTGTGGTGATAGCTATTATAGCCTGGGTAGTCGAACTTGTGGTGCCTGCACGTGAACATTTGCTGCCGACTACCCCGGCTCCGTCTGAACATTTTCACTTTACATTGCCCTTTCATGAAGAACGACACCGACAAACGTATTTGAATAACAGTTTCATTCAGATTCTTCACCACACACATAACATGACCAATACTTCAAATTGCTGGGTGTGTGGGATGTTGCCAGGGCACCAGAAGAGAGGGGGCACCCCACTTATTACACTCCAGTTTTCGCATAATGGGTCATGCAACGCTTGGTACACCCTCCTCTTTACTTTGAGATGGCCAACCAAAGGGGGGGTGCTTTTCCGCTTAAATAAAGTATGTTCCCATGACAAGGATGGGTTTCCCCGGGCTGAGGGCACTCGATTTGAATGGGAAGAGTATAGGCCTGATAATGTGTCTGCCCCACGTGTATACAGCAACCAGCGGAACATTAATGTATCTAGTGCCCATGTTATAAATGTCATTGCTACAAAAGCCGATTTATGTATCAGGAATAAGGGCTCAATTGCAGTGGGGAAAAGCGAGTGTAATACTACTTTCACGTTTGATAGTCCGAATGGCATTTCATTTGTTGCATCACGAAATACATATTTTATCTGTGGAACGAAGGGCATGATAATTGGGATGGTTGGGCACGTGCTACGTATCGTTTGTGTTACCTCCTGTATTCATTGCCCCTCCAATGTATCACAATGATTATACGTTGTACCATGACTTCGTCTTGAATAGGGTTAAGCGAACTGTTGTCCTGGAGGACGTTGACCAAACAGACACTGCATTGCAACAGTATGTGGACTTTAATCTGGGACTATTCTCCTTTGTGGGGGCTGCACTGAACAGCCGGAAAATCAGACGACTAACACGTGTCGTCGAGGCTGTAGCGAATGACACTGCCATTGCCCTGGGGAATATTACTGAAGAACTACAGATTTCCAGGATTGTTACGCTCCAAAATAGGATGGTGTTGGATGTTGTCTTGGCTGATCGTGGGGGAGCATGTAGAATTATCGGAAGCAGCTGTTGCGTATATATTCCGGACAATTCTCCATCTGTGTATGATGCCATCTCCAAGCTTCATAAAATTGCAGCTGAGATTCACCCGGACAATGGAACTTGGACACTTTCGGGATGGTTCTGGTCCATGCTTGCAACTTGGGGCTGGAAACTGTTGACGATTCTCTGTATACTTGTAGGAGCCATGTTTTTCATATGCCTATGTATTCAATGTGGCCCAGCTTTATGTTCAATGTGTTTATCAGCTTGCATACCATCAAGACGAGCTCTTGCCCATGACAAAATGATGCTTCACAAAGAGGTAACACAGATAATGTTAATAGACATCGAGGACGAACATCCTGATTATGTTCACTATGAGGTAGATTCAGCTAAACGCTAAAAGGGTCGTCTGTCGTAATTGGCCCGGCCGCATTAGCGATTAGCTGAACCTACACGTTGTCCTCCTTAACTTGGCTATATATGAAAACGCCATTTTGAATGTTGTAGCGGCCATTTTAGATCATGAGCGTCCTCGTGGCCGGCGTGCCCTTTAGTCCGTTGTCCGTTCCACTGACCACTCCAATCTGCCCAGCAACGAGCTATTTTTAGTATTGGTCAAGCCACACATGCGCAGTTCCAGCTGACCCGTAAACCTTCAGGAATGCGCACCAAACTGACCAGCGGAGTTGTGCCCCCTCCAATGAGCTGGCAGTATTCCAAAACATGACCATATATGTCCTTAAAATGTGTTTTAACTTGTGCCGCCTATCTTTTATTGCCCCAAACTGTATATAAACGGGGTCACACCAGTGTTCGGTGTGATACCTCTTGCATTACCGAAGGGTGCTGTTTGAGTGTACCACCACCCCATGGGGTCTTAATAAACTTGTTCTTTGACTTTTAAAGTTTCCGTGCCAACAGTTCTTGATTGTAAGTGGGTTATCTTCGGAACATGTAGGCCTTGGGAACCCTGATTACTTCAGTAGGGCCATATAATTAGTGTCTAGTGGGACCACATAGGAGACCGAATTCCCATCACAATATTACTCCCCAGTTTAGCCTCCACTTACAAAACAGATTTAGGCTCTTAAACGAGGTAGACTGACTAAAGGTGACTTGTAAAGAAGGTTCAACAGAGGGAGTAGCCAGGGAGAAATTGAGGTCGGATAGCTCAAGTAAGCAGGTGAATTTATCTGTACCTTATCACTGTGGTGAGCATCCTCGTTCAGACTCCCTGACTCAACCCTCCCTTCTGGACAAGTTAAAAAATGTAACAGGGCATTTGGATGGTAGGGAATCTGGGCCTTATAACATGGTTGAAAATCCACTCAATAATATTATTCCTCTTCTTCCAGTGGCTGAAAATACAAGAGCTCAGGAGGGATCTTTTTGTAATACTACTGTCGCATCCAAATCCTTTCTGGGTTTAAAGATCGTTTCCTGGAACATAGCAGGCATCAAAAATAAACTGAATAGTCCAGACTGGGATATCCTTGTGGACTCCTGTGATATCTGTATGTTCCAAGAAACCTGGGCGGTCGAGGAACATTGTCGTCCAGGATTTGTATCCTTCCACAAGCCAGCAATTTCAAATGGCCAGGGTAGACCGTCGGGAGGGCTCATTATATGGATTGGGTCCCATCTAGGATGTAAAATATCAAAAGCGTATTACACTGGGCATGATATATTGAGTCTTATCTTGTCCTTTAATAATGATTACAAACTTAAGCTTATTAATGTGTACTCCAGACCCGTAAAAAAAGGAAAGGAGTCATTAACGATAGACCAGTTAGACATAGTGATGACGGGAATAATAGAAGATGAATTGATGCTGCTGGGTGGCGACCTAAATTGCCAATTTGAACCTATGAAGGACTTTGATGATTCCTATGGCCAGGATGAGGATGAAGTATGGGCTATACCTGAAATAAACTCCACTCCGATTAGGGCCTGGTCCCCTTTGGCTCTTTAAATCAAGGATCTCACTTTAAAACACTCTGTACGAGACTGTAATGGCCGTTTCAGTTCCGACTCGCCTGGCATGTCTACTTTTAAAAGGGCTGGCCACGAGTCGATAATAGACTATGTTTTAATAGACTCTAGAGGGTGGTCCCTAGTTGTGGATTTTGTTATATTATCCAGGCTTGATAGTGATCATAATGCCCTAATAGTATCTCTTAAGCTCCCATTAGAATTGGGACCAACTGATCCAGACCAGTGTAAAAATGATGGCCTATATCTATCAAATAATAAAAGGAAAATAAAATGGGCAAAGATGGAAAATCAACAAGAGAACCTGGCAGTGCTTTACGACAGTGTTATCCCGGACCTAATGTCTTTGTTGGTTTCTAATGAGCTGTAAGAGTGCATTTGAAATCAATAGTAGATTGGGGACAATAAATGATTCCATCTATCATAAACTAAGTGAAGGATTTTGTAGACCGAACTCGCAGGCTAGAAGAGCCCATATAAAATCACATGGTTTAATAACAGCTGCAAACAGGCCAAGCAAACTCTTATAGAGGCGCCTAAATAAAAATCTCAAATCACAATTAAAACCGCTAGGGCCTCGTATAAGCACAGTATTGTTTCTGCTAAGGTTGCTTGGGGAGTAAACCAGTGGGACAATTTAAAAAAAGTCCTGGAATCCAAAGATATTAGATCCTTTTTGAATATTGTTGCAACTGGCTGTAGACAAGGTCGGACCCCATTGGAGCCAAACACAGTGGCAGAAAGCTGGGTCTCTCATTACCAAGTCCTTTATACTCCCTTGTTAGATAGTGGAACAATGGAACTACCACCTTCATATAAGCTATTGAGCTTAGATATGGCCTTTCCACCAAACTTGGCTAGCTGAAAATAAAATAATGTCACATTTACAGGCTGGGTTCAGATCTAAAACATCGACCATGGACCAGATGGACGAGCTTAGATATGGCCTTTCCACCTATCTCCATAGACGAAGTTGAGACTGCCATTAAAAACATTGCCACAGGAAAAGCGGCAGGTCTTGGTAATGTACCAGGAGAGCTATATAAAAAAGAGCCTAAAATCTGGGGTCCATATTTGTGGGCCATATATAATGCCATCTTGAAAGGAATGGACCTACCTGATTCTTGGCTGGGGGCCGAGGTAATTCCAGTTTTTAAGAAAGGCTTTCCCCTACAGCCTTCCAATTATAGACCTATCAGTTAGATAGATGTCTCCCAAAAGGCCTTCGCAAGGATTATCCTAGGCTATGTCCAAACCTGGCTAGCTGAAAATAAAATAATATCAGATTTACAGGCTGGGTTCAGATCTAAAACATCAACCATGGACCAGATATTTAGGCTCCAACTCCTCTACTGGAAATCAGTAATAGTGGAGAGGGGGGCCTATATCTGGTATTCGTTGATCTGTGAAGTGCTTTTGATTTAGTCCCTCAGGAGACCCTGTGGAGGGAGCTATCGGATTTGGGGCTTCCCTCCTACCTGTTAGAGATAATTAAGCGGCTTCATACAGGGAATTATGCCAAAATCAGGTTTGGGAAAAAAGGAGAGCTCACCCCTCAAATTCCAGTTAATAGGGGAGTGAGGCAGGGGTCTGTTTTGGCTCTGACTTTATTTTGTATTTACATCAACGGAATAGTACATGCCCTAAGTCGGTGTAAGAACATCGATGCCCCCTGGCTGGCTCCGGGTTATGTGCCAGCGTTGATATTTGCTGACGATACTCTACTTGTATCTAAATCCCCTATGGGGTTACAAAGAATAATTGAGGGATTCTCACTTTTCTGTAATGATAGGGGATTGGAGATTAATGTACAGAAAACAAAGTACATGGTCTTCAATCCCCGGAAATCATCCTTTCCTGTCCCTCATTTGAATGGCTTACCTTTAGAGCGGGTCAGCGAATTTGAGTATTTGGGAGTTATTTTAAATGAAAAGATGACCTGGAGACCCCAGATAACAAAGGCACATTTTATATTAACCCAGACATCAGGCGGTTTGGCTGAAGCCTTTGGGAATATCCATCACAAACCCCTTAGCCCTGCCTTAGAAATTTATAAAACGCCGGTGAGAAGTGCGACTCTGAGAAGTGCGACGCAGAGATTTGGGGCCACCTGAACATCAATCCAATGTTGATCACTGAAAATACATTTCTCAGACAAATAGTGAGACTTCCGATCAGTACTCCTTTAGATCCACTTCGGCTGGATCTAGGCGTAAGATCAATTGCACAGGTAGTGGGCTGCATGCCACTTCTCTTTTGGAGAAGGATATGGGCCGTTCCGGAACTAGTTGTGTACAAAAAGGAGATGGAGGAAATTTTAGCCATTTTTGGGAGTGGGAACCTTCTATGGCTAGCGTATGTTAAAAATGGTCTCATAGATCTAGGTCTTAGTGATATGTGGGTCAACCCCAGTACTGCTTGTGGAAATATTTCTTGGAAGGCTCTGCTGGGGAGATACTGAGAAGTTCAAATGGAAAAGTTGTACTCCAATTATAAGGCTGGCTCTATGTTGTATACATTCGTAGATGTGAAATATATTTATATGTTGGAGCCTGTATTGGATCTTATCTATCCAACCCTGGCAAGGAAACTATACCTACAATTTCGATATGGATGTCTCCCGCTGAATGCATTTATCAACCAGTGGGCAATTGGGAAGGATCGGGGTTGTCCAGCATGTCCGGCCAAAGAGGAGAAGGATCTGCATGTGTTCTCTTTCTGCCAAGGATATAGCAAAAAACGACAGAGAGAGCTTGTAAAACTGTGTAGAAATTTGGAATCAAGACACTACAGTGAAGTCTATAGACTCTTAAAAACAAGCACAGATTTGTACATTGTCTATGCAGTCTCCAGGTTCTTAAGTCAAATGTGGTGTGCAAGGGCAAAACTCTTATAAATGGAGTAATTTTCAAAAATTTTAAGTGGACAAACCCTTGTAAATGTACGCACTATTTGTGATATCGGTATTCATACAGTTTAATCACTATTCCATGTATTTAGTGAGACACTAAAAATTCCTCACTTAAACAGTCAATGACCTTGGTACTAAATCCTCCATTCACACACTCATACATCCACTCAGTCTTCAAGGCAGATTCATATATATATATATATATATATATATATATATATATATATATATATATATATATATATATATATATATATATATATATATATATATATATATATATATATACATATATATTCAATGAAAAAACCATTGGTTTTAGGCCATATATAGTTAGGGATTTGCATTTACAAAACCTTATTTTACTCACACAAAACCATTGAAATTCCATATATAGTTATAAGCGCTAACTATATATCGCGCACCCGCAATCCACTGCTGATGATGTCACATATTACATCATTCATGACATGGTTAGTGACATCACTGATGACATCACTGATGACATCTCAAATGACATCACTGATGACATCACTGATGACAACACCCAGTGACTGTATGTTTCTGTAAAGTTAAAACATGTCTTACATATTGAAGAATGAGTGGATGTATAAGTGTCTGGATGAAGGATTTAGTAGGTGCAAGACTGACTGTATGAGTGAGTGATTAAATGTGTCTCACTGAGTGCATGGGTTAGTGACTAAACTGTTTTAATTTGTGCATCATTATATCTGTTGTTCTACAAACTGCTGCATATGTTGATCAGTAGCTATATGAGTAACTGTATGGGTTATTGATTGGTTGTCCAAGTATTTGTATGGGAAACTGAGTGTGTGTGTATGGGTGGCTAGGAGGTGTGTGACTCTGTACATAGATGTGTGAGTAGTTGATTCACTATATGTATAGATTCAAAACTGCATGTGGAAACAGCTGTATGGGCGGTTGACTGTGCATGAGTGTATTAGTGAGTGAATGGATATCTCAGTGCTACATGTCATATTAAGTACATATGTAAAACACAATACATGTGAGAGTTGACATCTATAAATAACTGTGCATAAGAGCTAGTGAATGTGTGAGTGGCTGTATGGATCATTGTGAACATGTATCAGAGATTGTATAAGAGAGTAAAGTAAATATGTGTTAGTATATGTTTGAATAAGTAAGGTGTGTATAACTGTATAGTTGAGAAAATGGAGGTGTGATTGATTTTTGGCATAACTGACTAGGTGTGTGAGTAACTCCATGGATGAGTGACTGTCTGTTTACACTGATTGTATCTAAGGTTATATTAGAGTCTGAAGAGGTTCATGGTATTATCCCATGAATGATATCATCAGTGATGTGATCAGTCATGTCAAATGAGATGGTATCAGTGATGTCATCAGTGATGTCATTTGAGATGTCATCAGTGATGTCATCAGTGATGTCACTAACCATGTCATGAATGATGTAATATGTGACATCATCAGCAGTGGATTGCGGGTGCGCGATATATAGTTAGCGCTTATAACTATATATGGAATTTCAATGGTTTTGTGTGAGTAAAATAAGGTTTTGTAAATGCAAATCCCTAACTATATATGGCCTAAAACCAATGGTTTTTTCATTGAATTTTCAAGGTTTTGTAAATGCAAATTCCTAACTATATATGGAGTATAACCTATGGTTTTTTCTGTGAATTTCAATGGTTTTTTAATAGCAAACATCAAAAGCTGTCAAATGTCAAGTACGTGATAGGTAAAAACGTTTTCGTGTTTATGCACGCTGATGTGCTTTGAACGCTGCCCCCCCCCTCCCCTCTTTTCTCTTAGTAGTACTCTCTCCTTGCAGATAGTGAAGGGTAGTTAACGCAGACCTTTACCCCTGTTGTAATCCGTCGTACCTGCTTGTCTCTCCATTTGATTGATTATTATCCAAGCATTTACTGTTTTACAATTGGTTCTCTTTGGATCATTCTCTATTTACAAACAAGCACAAAGTCGCAATACTCTGTTTAGTCTTTGCAGATAGTGAAAAATCGTGTAAAAAAATAAAAGTAATCGAGCAAAATCAGTAGACCACTAATTCGATCTCTTTTTAACCTCGTTAAAATACAAACATTAGGAATAACCCTTCATGAGAAATACGAAAATAGTGAAATGAATTGAGCTCCACACCATGAGGGCTGCAAAACAGCTCGACTCCGCCACCCACACCGCCCAAAATAACGGCAAACCCTATGCAAATATTATAAATATACACAACACACCACCAAAGAAACAGAATAAAACATTTTATTAAATAACTATTTACATAACTATTTTATACTTTTTATTGCCCGATCCGGCTAGCTCAATCGATCGAGCATGAAAGTCATGCACTGATAACAAGCGTTGAGAGTTTGTAGAATGATGGCTTCAGATTTTCCACATACAGTGTAGTGGCGCGAACTGGCAGGGGGCGTTTGGATTCTACCCCTTCTCCAAATAAGATTTTCATACGTGAATGTTCGTTCATGCTTTTTGTCCCTGAGTTGCTTCCATGTCACTGCCTTACATAAATGGCATAAGTCCTGGTTATTGAGTGCCATACTTCAGAGTTCTAAGCAGTTCTTGTAACACTGTTTAAACCTTATTTGCACCTGCTGCAGCTTCACTATTCAAAGTAGTGGGGTCCATTTGTGGACCTGACTGCATTGGAAAACAATGTGATACGGTGCCTCCCTAAACCGCTTGACGGAGGCTCCCGAGGAGCGGTGAGATGGCGCGGACTGAGAGGGGGCGCTTGGCTCCTGCCCCCTCCCCAAGTCGTGTTGCCCTGGTGAGGCCTGAGATCGCCCCCGGCATAGGTGGCCGGCTCCCGGGGTCCGGCGGAATTTTTTCCCTTTTGAAGAATCTTTCATTCTGGACCTTGTCCCACAATCCGTTTCACCTGAAGACACGCTATCGTAGGGCGCCCCTTTACCGTTTTAGTTGCCATTCCGCCCGCTTTTGGTACTCTGTGCCTCTTCCGCCATTCAGCTGTTTACCGCTCGCTCTTGCGACTACAACGTCTCGCTCACCATGTAGTTGAGTTGCTCCCGCTCTTAAGATTTGACCGAACTTTTTGGACTGCTGAAAGCGGTGGAATTCCGACCGCTGGTTGGTGGAGACATTTTGACTATATTCTGCACCTGCATTGTCGCGTAATGCGTCATATGACGCGACGCGTTAGCGCACCCGGATGTGCTCCGGTGCGCAAGGCGCAGCTTCCCGGAAACGATCCAGAGCGCGCCGCGCAGCGCGTAACGTAAGCATAACAGGTCATGTGACTTGTTAATAAAACTTTTCATTGGTTCATTTTACTTTTCTTTTCCTAATTATGTAAGACTAGGTCATGTGACCTAAAAATAACACTTTTCATTGGATTAAAACTTTTTTTTCCCAAACGATGAAAGCCCCACCTTGTTTCTGGATGTTTCAGACTGAAGCTGGCGTCACCATGAGAGCACCACCATCTCGTAGCTCCGTCGTGGCCATTCCGCAAGCAATCATGGCAGCCGCTCCCCACCGGAAGCCTGCGGGAGTCGAGGGCGCCCAAGACTTTTGTACAATCTTCAAGGCTGAGGGGACGCTTTCGAGAATGGAACCCAAGCCCTGGCAGACAAGCGTCCGAGTTCCAAGGTGTCCCAGGGCCATTTTACTGGACCAGGCCCAAATCCGAAGAGCCGGCCGCCATTTTAAGAGTCCTGTGGAAGCCGCCTACCGCTGCACCGCAAGAGTGGGAGCAACTCAACTACATGGTGAGCGAGACGATGTAGCCGTAAGAGCGGGCGGTAAACAGCTGAATGGCGGATGAGGCACAGTGTAGCAAAAGCGGGCGGAATGGCGACTGAAACGATAAAGGGGCGCCCCACTACAGCAGACAAGCCTCCGCCATGTGCTTCAAAACTGCATATGTATCTCGTGATATCAAAGTTGGGCAACCAGTACAGAACAAGCAGTTACGAGTCCCATTTACACCGGCGCCATTTTGGGCGCGGCCGGGCAGGTCCAGGATCTACTGAAACATAAAAAATGAGGCTGACGTCTCTGAAGCAGTTCACGAACAGCAGGACATAGCAAATAAACATGAACTCTCTAAAGCTGTTAACTCACTGCAGAACAAAACAAGTGAACCTGAAACCTCTGGAATAATTGTCGCTCAAAAGAACAACACACAAAACTCTGTAGAGCCTGAAGAAAAAAAAACAGAAGGGCACTGTAGTTTCAGACACACTTAACACTAATGATGAAACAAAGATATCGTCTGTTTATAAAGCAGTTATCATCTTGACAGAATTGACAAAGAAGTGTACAGACACCAATGCATCAGCATTCTCGGAGATAACATCTTAAGGAACAAAGAAAGACCTGTTCACTCTTGACACCCCAGGTGCTGTGTATATTGCACTATAGTGCTGCATCGACAAAACGGGCAACCCTATTGATGTGGATTTTTCATTATTGATTATTGTAAAGAAATGGCGACTCCCCCCTTTAGCAGATTAGCTAAATCTTTGCGTAATTTAGGCATAAAAGTTATATTATTGTTGTTGTTGTTGTTATCGTTATAGTTCTGGTTAATTTCAAAAAATGGTTAAATATATTTACAGTTTTTGTTGCGTTCGTTATATTTAAATATTAATAAAGTTTTAAAATGTAACTGTCTTGGAGTACTATATTTTTTTTAAAAATCGGGTGAATGGGGCCTTGAATCGGGTTATTGTCATGTGTGGGCTTTGCAAGTGTACTGCTACAAGATCGGACATTTCAAACTCAAATGCACGTTCTTTTTCTTACCTTTCCGAAGCATGGAGCGCAATAGCAGGCAGAGAAAGGGTGATGCACGTGTTGAACACTGCCTGGCCTGCAAATTGCTGCCAGTGCCCCCCCGCCCGCTCCTGAAAGAGGACACACACACACCGCCGCCCCGAGTACTTCACAAATCTTTAAAAGACCATGCGCTTGTTCAATGGGAAGTGGATAACATGGCTAAGAGCATTTGCTGACTAATGCATGAATATCGCTGACTTTTCAGCGATATTCATGCATTGCGGCCGTTTTTTATCGCATTTGCGATAAACCTTGCTAATAGCAAGGTTTATGTGCGATAAAATTCGCCGAAGTGCGGCGATAATTATTGTCTCTAAACAAGTTAGAGACAAAAATTACCGCTAGTTGTTGGAAATATGCCCCCGGGTTTTTCCTTGCAGGAATCGGGAAACGAAAGACTAGCACTGAAATCAGTAGTCTCACACCTGAATCGGGAGGGTTGGCATGTCTGGATACTCTACAGCTGGAGCCATACACTACATCCGCAGGGCTAGGTGATAGCCTAGGTCCGGCCTGGACAATCGGACACAGAGGAAGAGAAGTGTCAGAGGGTGCGGTAGTGAATAGGGTGAAAGGGAGGTGTCGAACGGGCACAGGGTGTGATTCTCAGAGAAGAGCAGCGCAGATGGGGGAAGTATATGGCCCATGCATGAGAGAGAGAGCGGGGGTGACCATTGCGTGGGGGAGATGCGTGCGAGGGTGGGGAGCCATGCTGAGAATCGACGGCGTGCAGAGAGTGGCCCTGGTCAAGGCATCTAAAATGGCTGCTGTGCACGACAAAATTGTGGCATTGGACAAAAACGCAAGATGGCGCAGACAATGTTTATCAATAAGGATTCATTTATAACAAAATATTTACTCGCAGTGACAAAATGGTGTTCAACACTTCCTGATTTCCATCGAATCGAACGTTAACAAACGTCACGCAGCAAAAAAAAAAAAAGCTCACGCACAGAGCGGTTTTTAGCCATGTTATCCAATGGAAGGTGGATAACATGGCTAAGAGCATTTGCTGGATAATGCATGAATATCGCTGACTTTTCAGCGATATTCATGCATTGTGGCCGATGTGCGGCGATAATTTTTGTCTCTAAACAATTAAAACGAAGCACAAAATGGCGAATTCCCGTTTCGCTACCAGTTTGCGGCCCAGTTCGCGGCCCGTGAAGCGCTTCTACCGTGAAAAATAATTTTTTTTTTATTTTCCCCACGGGACCCTTTAATAACCCCAACAACATTCCTAGGGGTCAAGAGGGGTATACCTTGCCCCCTTTCAATAAATTCCCCCTTCGTTTTTCACCTCTTCTTCTCTCTCGATCCTACCGAGAGATAAGATGGCGGCCGCTCCGGACTATTTAGAATGTTGACAGACACCGGAGAGCCAATCAGCTTTCTGTTATCCAATGGAAGGTGGATAACATGGCTAAGAGCATTTGCTGGATAATGCATGAATATCGCTGACTTTTCAGCGATATTCATGCATTGTGGCCGATGTGCGGCGATAATTTTTGTCTCTAAACAATTAAAACGAAGCACAAAATGGCGAATTCCCGTTTCGCTACCAGTTTGCGGCCCAGTTCGCGGCCCATGAAGCGCTTCTACCGTGAAAAATATTTTTTTTTTTATTTTCCCCACAGGACCCTTTAATAACCCCAACAACATTCCTAGGGGGTCAAGAGGGGTATACCTTGCCCCCTTTCAATAAATTCCCCCTTCGTTTTTCACCTCTTCTTCTCTCTCGATCCTACCGAGAGATAAGATGGCGGCCGCTCCGGACTGTTTAGAATGTTGACAGACACCGGAGAGCCAATCAGCTTTCTGCGCGCAAAGTTCCGTTTCGCGAAAAGTAAGCGGACCGGATCGCTGCCCAGAGCGCTGTTACAGATATATATCTTGGTTTGAACGTTAATTTCTCAAAAACTACTGGAGCACATATATTGAGACCTAGCAAAGGCACATCGGGCTAACAGTCCCTACAATTTTGCCAAGTTTCGTGCAAATCCATTCAGCCGTTCGAGCTAAAAGTGAGTCCAACCGCCCTATGGAAAAATGAATGGGAAAAACGCGTTTTGGGACCCCCCTTTTTTCTCAGCCCCCCCTTGACGAAACTCTACCAAATTTTCAGGGGCTGCTCAGAAACAAAATGTGCCATTTTCCTGAAAATTTCAGCCGATTCCGTCCTCAAACGCCAAAGTTTTTAGACATAGAATTTTCAGAAATCCCATAGGGAATTAATCCTAACTATATATACCTACTGGCTATTGCCAGTAGGTAATATATATATATATATATATATATATATATATATATATATATATATATATATATATATATATATATATTTATATATATATTACCTACTGGCGATAGCCAGTAGGTATATATAGTTAGGATTAATTCTCTATGGAACTTTTGAAAATTCTATGTCTAATAACTTTGGCGTTTGTGGACGGAATCGGCTGAAATTTTCAAGAAAATGGCACATTTTGTTTCTGAGCAGCCCTTGAAAATTTGGGGGGGGGTTTCGTCAAGGGGGGGCCGAGATAAAAGGGGGGTCCCAAAACGCGTTTTTCCCATGTTAATTTCCATAGGGCGTTTGGCCTCACTTTTAGCTCGAACGGCTGAATGGATTTGCACGAAACTTGGCAAAATTGTAGGGACTGTTAGCCCGATGTGCCTTTGCTGGGTCTCAATATATGTGCTCCAGTAGATTTTGAGAAATTAACGTTTTAAAAAAATTATATATCTGTGACAGCGTCCCAGATAGCGCTCCAGATCGCGTACTTTTCGTGTCACGGAGCTTTGCGAGCAGAAAGCTGATTGGCTCTCCGGTGTCTGTCAACATTCTAAACAGTCCGGTGCGGCAGCAATCTTGTCTCTCGGTAGGATCGAGAGACAAGAAGAGGTGAAAAATTAAGGGGGAATTTAATGAAAGGGGGCAAGGTAGACCCCTCTTGACCCCCTAGGAATGATGTTGGGGTTATTAAAGGGTCCCGTGGGAAAATAAAAAAAAATTGATTTTTCACGGTAGAAGCGCTTCCCGGATCGCGAACCGGGCCGCAAACTGGTAGCGAAACGGGAATTCGCCATTTTGTGTTTCGGTTTAATTAAATTACAGGGTATAAGGGGGTACGGGAGACGTATCCTGATCCCTTATGTTTTTTGAGGGTGGCTGAGGAGGCTCATATATGTTGATACATGTCTTCCAGCGGTTGTGCGTGAGCGTTTTATTTTTTTTGCTGCGTGACGTCTGTTAACGTTCGATTCGATGGAAATCAGGAAGTGTTGCCCGCCATTTTGTCACTGCGAGTAAATATTTTATTTGTTATAAATAAATCATTATTGATAAACATTGTCTGCGCCATCTTGCCTTTTTTGCAATGCCACACTTTTGTCGAGCACAGCAGCCATTTTAGATGCCTTGACCAGACCCACTGTCTGCACCCTCGCAAGCATCTCCCCCACGCACTGGTCACTCCCGCTCTCTTTTTCATGTATGGGCTAGAAACCTCCTCCCATCTGCGCTGTTCTTCTCTGAGAATCACACCCTGTGCCCGCCCGACACCTGCCTTTCACCCTATTCACTACTGCACCCTCTGACACTCCTCTTCCTCTGTGTCCGATTGTCCAGGCCCGCCCCAGGCTATCACCTAGCCCTGCAGATGTAGTTTATGGCCTCAACTGTAAAGAATCACCCCTCTTCAAAGAAGTTACAGTAGATCAAGGCCCCCACCCGATGAGATCTGTCACACTACACGCGTTCCTGCAATCTGATAACCATCCTGTATTGTGATTGGAGAGGGGATTCTCACTGTGAGGGTGTGTGGGACCGAGCCTGAAGCGGAAGATTCCAGGGATGCCTTTTTGTACATCAAAGTCTTTACAATTATGTGTCACATTAAAAATATATAGCACTCCAACAAAGTAGAAGGAAAATAACACTATAATAACTTATAAATATATACATCGCAACAAAAACAGTAAACACCATAAAACATTTTTTATTAAAACAGAAGCAACAATGGTTTATGACATGGGGAACAGTAGTGATATCCTGGGCGGGTGATGGAACTGGGTTTGTTAATGGAAAAACATCTACAGAGAAAACTATTGGTAAATTATACTTCTCCGGAAATTTTAAACTCACAAATGTTTCATTTGTGTAATCGTTTTATGAACATGTACATTAAAAAACTAAAAGAAATGCCAAGAACGTCCCATGTGAAAGTGAATTTTATCTGGCAATTTTTTTCTTTTCCTTCTCATGAAAAGAAAGTTAAAGCCAGGTTCGTTACCTGCCTCATCTGCGAAAAAAAAAACTCTCGAGAGGGACCGAAAAAAAATAGAGCTATGGTAATCATACCATGCATCGGCACATGGAGAGGTGGCACCCTCTTAATTATTCTAAAGCACAACTTCGAGATTTGGGGGATAACCCCCGACCGGCAAAAACATCCACCAATGACTTAGCAATAAGTGAGTCAGAGGCAAGGGAAACGGTCCCAAATCTGCAAAAGAACTTTGGGCAGATGAGATTGACTTGTGTAGCATGTGGAAAATTAATTTCATGCGGAGAGATCAGTATTACTTCAATAAATACAGTAATCAATGATGCATTAGAACTTAATATCAATTCATTTTCCGAACGTGTAATCAGTACCTGTCCCATGTCAATTCATTGTTCGAACGTATAATCAATACCCATCCCGGATCAATTCATTGTCCGAACATATAATCAGTAAAAAGTGCGACAAGTGCGACAAAATCATATCGATAATTCATTGTGAGCAAGTACCAAAAGTGTCGACAATTCTAACCTTCAATAAATACAGTAATCAATGATGCATTAGAACTTAATATCAATTCATTGCCCGAATGTGTAATCAGTACAAGTCCCATGTCAATTTATTGTTCGAA
This sequence comes from Lissotriton vulgaris, assembly GCF_964263255.1. Lineage (NCBI taxonomy): Eukaryota > Metazoa > Chordata > Amphibia > Caudata > Salamandridae > Lissotriton > Lissotriton vulgaris. Next base: position 1,183,360,879 of record NC_141691.1, read on the forward strand.
CGTATAATCAATACCCATCCCGGATCAATTCATTGTCCGAACATATAATCAGTCTTATCCCATATCAATTCATGTGCTAAAAACTGCATACATATCTCATGATATCAAGGCTGAGCAATCGGGGCACAATAGTTTCATTTGTACCGGCGCCATTTTGGGTGAGGTCTGGAAGGTCCAAGTATAGTCAAAATGTCTCCACCAACTCGTGGTTGGACCGGGACCTCTTTCGGCAGTCCAAAAGTTTTCGTTGAAGGGTAGTAGAGGGGACTGGCGACATGAACCATCAGTCAAAGAGGGGTGGGAGGCAAAAATCTCTCCTACCGAGTCATACTGGTGTCCCACCGGAACTGATCAAGTTGGTAGTCTTGCAGGATTATGGTGATTTCAAGACTGAGGCCGGCGCCGGCATGAGCGCGCCGACGTCCCGCGGCTACGTCGTGGTCGTTCCGTGGGTGATCATGGCAGTCATTCACCATCGGGGGTCGGGGGCCCCCGTGGCTCTTATAGAATCTTCAAAGTTGAGGAGAACGTTTCTGGATGCAGGACTCATTTTGTAGTTGAACTCAGAAGCACCGTTGCACCGCAACAGTGGACGAGACCCCCGCTGGGTGAGCGGAGCATCATTGCCTTCGCAATAGTGGACGAGACCTTTTGTCGGGTGAGTGCAGCGTCGCTGCATCGCAAGAGTGGAGGAACCCTTTTGTTGGGTGAGTGCAGCGTCGCTGCATCGCAAGAGTGGACGAACCCTTTTGTTGGGTGAGTGGAGCGTCGCTGCATCGCAAGAGTGGACGAACCCTTTTGTTGGGCGAGTGGAGCATCGCTGTATCGCAAGAGTGGACGAACCCTTTTGTTGGGTGAGTGGAGCGTTGGGGGTGCAGCTGAGTGGCCCCCACCTGGGGGGGTGGGAGAGGCTCGTTCGCGCCGCCTCTCCCTCCCAGCGCACCCCACGCCGACACCTGGCGTTGATACCTGTGATGTCCGGACCAGGCGATAAGAGGGGGGGGTCGGAGGCAGAGGCAAGACATCCCCCCCGTGGCCTGCAGGGCGCCGCTTCAGGCCCGAACGGGGAGCTCATATCAAGCCGGGGCCAGACCAGGAGATATGAGGGGGGGGTCGGTGGCATATGCAAGATATCCCCCCCGTTGTCGCAGTCATTATCTAAGAAAGAAGAAGAATCCCGTCGGCCTCGGCTCCTCTCCTGGCCCACCTTACGGGATGACCTCCCCGGCCGACGGCTGCCAGCAGGACTGGCCCTACACGTGCCGAAGGCCTCGTCTTCCGGATGGGCGTAGCAGCGAACCTGTTGCACTTCGGGAGTTTCCGGAATGGGGGTAGGTATCTGCTGATTTGTATTTATTTCATGTTACCGTTATTGGGCGTGGCGGGCGGTGGGACAGACATGCTTGGAGCAGTGGGGGGGTGGCGGAGCCTAGCTACCTTGTGGCTGTCGTAACGTCAAGCTTGGCTTCTTTCACCATTTTCATGTTTCTTATTTCTAGCGAAGTCAAAAACTCATCAGAGGCCTACTGATTTTGTTCGATTTCTTTCCTTTCCTTTTCAAGTGTGTTTCATGCTAAAGTTTCTGTTTAACAGGATACAGGGATTACTTCGTATTTTACATATGTCTTCTTTATTAGGGGTTCTCTCCGGTTGAGTCAGATGATGTACCTCTAATAAATGGTCCGGGTGGAAGTAGTTTCTCAATCAGTGGGGAGTGACAGATTACAACGGGGGACAAAGGTCCGCATTACCCACCCTTCACTACTTGCAAAGACTAGACAGAATATTTCTATTCCACGTTATTTGCAAACAGAGAGTACCTCGAAAGAACAATTCCTTGAACAATAAATTTCCAGCCAATCAATCAATCAGGCATGACGGATTATAACGGGGGACAAAAGTCCGCATTACCTATCCTTCACTATCTGCAAAGGGAGACAGAATATTTCTATTCTTCTCTGTTTGTAGACAGGGAATATCTCAAACATCAATAATCGATAAAAAAAATAGTAGGATTATAACACTTTAATAACTTATAAATATATACATCGCAACAAAAACAGTAAACACCTTAAAACATTTTTTATTAAAACAGAAGTAACAATGACAACTAACAGTAGTGATATCCTGGGCGGGTGATGGAACTGGGATTGTTAATGGAAAAAGATCTACAGAGAAAACTATTGGTGAATTATACTTCTCCGGAAATTTAAAACTCACAAATGTTTTATTTGTGTAATCGTTTCAGGTCAAACGGATTGTGGGACAATGTTCACAATGGAAGAGTCACCAAAAGGCATTTGGATCGATGTTGCAGCAGGCTGTCATGTATATAGTTATTTAATAAAACGTTTTACCCTGTTACTTTGCTGGAGTGTTGTATATATTTATAATATTTGCATAGGGTTTGTTGTTATTTTGGGTGGGGTGGGGTGGGCGGCGGAGTCGAGCTGTCTTGCAGCCATCATGGTGTGGAGCTAAGTTCATCTTACTAGTTTCGTATTTTTCATGAGGGGTTGTTCTTAATGTTTCTATTTTAGCGAGGTCAAAAACAGATCCCATTAGTGGCCTACTGATTTTGCTCGATTCCTTTTGTTTTTTTTAAACTATTTTTCACTATCTGCAAAGTCTAAACAGAGTATTGCGACTCTGTGCATGTTTGTAAATACAGAATGAACCAAAGAGAACCAATTCTAAAACAGTAAATGCTTGGATAGCAATCAATCAAATAGAGAGAGAAGCAGGCACGACGGATTACAACGGGGGCAAAGGCCTGCGTTAACTACCCTTCACTATCTGCAAAGAGAGAGTACTGGTAAGAGAAAAGAGGGGGGGGTAGGGGGGGGCAGCGTTCAAAGCACATCAGCGTGCATAAACACGAAAATGTTTTTACCTATCATGTACTTGACATTTGACAGCATTTGATATTTGGTATTAAAAAACCATTGAAATTCACAGAAAAAACCATAGGTTTTAGGCCATATATAGTTAGGAATTAGCATTTACAAAACCTTGAAAATTCACTGAAAAAACCATAGGTTATAGACCATATATAGTTAGGAATTAGCATTTACAAAACCTTGAAAATTCACTGAAAAAACCATAGGTTATAGACCATATATAGTTAGGAATTCGCATTTACAAAACCTTATTTTACTCACACAAAACCATTGAAATTCCATATATAGTTAGTTGCACTAACTATATATCGCGCACCCGCAATCCACTGCTGATGATGTCACATATTACATCATTCATGACATGGTCAGTGACATGACTGATGACATCACTGATGACATCTCAAATGACATCACTGATGACATCTCAAATGACATCACTGATGACATCACTGATGACATCTCATTTGACATTACTGATCACATCACTGATGATATCATTCATGTGATAATACGATGAACCTCTTCAGACTCTAATATAACCTTAGATACAATCAGTGTAAACAGACACTCACAGACTGTCACTCATCCATGGAGTTACTCACACACCTAGTCAGTCATGCAAAGAATCAACCCCCTCATGTTGTTCCTTTTTTATATTGAGTGTTTTCAGACTTACCACTTCATTCCAATCAAGATGGCTTCTGGTGTGCCATACTTTTGTCATAAGTAAGACTGTTAGCTCTCTAGTTGTTCTTTAGAACACTCTGGGACATTCTGTCATTGGGCTATACTTGGGGTACATCTGGGTGATATTTGGACTACATTTAGGCTCTTTTGTCTCTGGTGGCCATCTTGGGAGACTGTATGTCAGAATTTTTTAATGAAATTGAAGAGGGTTTGAGAAGTCACTCAAAATGTGCCCTAATTTTTCTTTCTGCAGCACTAATCATAATTCATATGGCAAAATATACCCCCTCATTTTGTTCCTTTTTAAATTAAATGTTTTAAGAGTTACCACTTTATTCCAATCAAGATGGCTTCAGGTGTGCCATACCTTTGTAATAAGTAGGACTGTTAGCGCTCTAGTTGTTCTTTAGAACACTCTGGGACATTCTGTAATTGGGCTATACTTGGGCTACATCTGGGTGATATTTGGGCTACATTTGGGCTCTTTTGTCTCTGGTGGCCATTTTGGGAGACTGCATGTCAGAATTTTTTAATGAAATAGAAGAGGATTTGAAAAGTCACTCAAAATGTGCCCTAATTTTTCATTCTGCAGCACTAATCATACTTTCTATGGCAAAATATACCCCCTCATGTTGTTTCTTTTTAAATTAAATGTTTTAAGAGTTACCACTTTATTCCAATCAAGATGGCTTCAGGTGTGCCATACCTTTGTAATAAGTAGGACTGTTAGCGCTCTAGTTGTTCTTTAGATCACTCTAGGAGGCTGCAGTAGAACACAAAGGAATCAACTGACAGTCTCTGTCCTTGTTGGATGTACATGTTTTACTGAGAATGTCAGACTTCATTTTCACATGACTGAGAAAGATAATGTGAATTTACAGAAAATATGCTTTCAGTTTAGCTTATAGATCCCCTTCCAAACCACTGTGGGAAAATCATGAGATATTAGTTTTCTTTCAAACAATATTCATGATATCACAGCAGAAGGTTTTTTCACATGGTAAAATCACCTTAGAACCCACCACAATTCCTAAAACGAGTATGGTACCATCAACAAATGATTTATAATGTAACTAAAATCCTAAAACCCTCTATTAACTACAATGCTTTTTAATGAGGTGCTATCATGTATATTGGTCCCAAGATGGCTGCCAACACTTCTTGGATGAAGTGCTGACAGCCAATCAGATCAGATGTGTGGTTAGGCTCCGCCCAGATATATATCTTTTTTTGAACCTAAATTACTCAAAATCCACTGGAGCACATACATTGAGACCTAGCAAAGGCACATCGGGCTAACAGTCCCTACAATTTTGCCAAGTTTCGTGCAAATCCATTCAGCTGTTCGAGCTAAAAGTGAGGCCAACCGCCCTATGGAAATTAACATGGGAAAAACGCGTTTTGGGACCCCCCTTTTTTCTTGGCCCCCCCTTGATGAAACCGCCCCAAATTGTCAGGTGCTGCTCAGCAACAAAATGTTCCATTTTCCTGAAAATTTCAGCCAATTCCGTCCTCAAACGCCAAAGTTATTAGACATAGAATTTTCAAAAATCCCATAGAGAAAAAATCCTAACTATATATACCTACTGGCGACCGCCAGTAGGTAATATATATATATATCCAGTATCCAATATATATATACATATATATATATATATATTCAATGAAAAAACCATAGGTTATAGACCATATATAGTTAGGAATTCGCATTTACAAAACCTTATTTTACTCGCATAAAACCATTGAAATTCCATATATAGTTAGTTGCGCTAACTATATATCGCGCACCCGCAATCCACTGCTGATGATGTCACATATTACATCATTCATGACATGGTCAGTGACATCACTGATGACATCACTGATGACATCTCAAATGACATCACTGATGACATCACTGATGACATCTCATTTGACATTACTGATCACATCACTGATGATATCATTCATGTGATAATACGATGAACCTCTTCAGACTCTAATATAACCTTAGATACAATCAGTGTAAACAGACACTCACAGACTGTCACTCATCCATGGAGTTACTCACACACCTAGTCAGTCATGCAAAGAATCAATCACACCTCCATTTCCTCAACTATACAGTTATACAAACTTTACTTATTCAAACATATACTAACACATATTTACTCTCTTATACAATCCCTGATACAAGTTCACAATGATCCATACAGCCACTCACACATTCACTGGCTCTTATGCACAGTTATTTATATATGTCAACTCTCACATGTACTGTGTTTTACATATGTACTTACTTTGACATGTAGCACTGAGATATCCATTCACTCACCAATACACTCATGCACACAGTCAACCGCCCATACAGCTGTTACCACATGCACTTTTGAAACCATACCTCTAGTGAATCAACTGCTCACACATCTATGCACAGAGTCATACACCTCCCAGCCACCCACACACACACTCAGTCTCCCATACAAATACTAAGGTAACCAATCAATAACCCATATAGTTACTCATATAGCTACTTATCAACACATGCAACAGTTTACAGAACAACAGACATAATGATGCACAAATTAAGACAGTTTAGTCACTAACCCATGCACTCAGTGAGACACATTTAATCACTCACTCATACAGTCAGTCATGCACCTACTAAATCCTTCATCCAGACACTTATACATCCACTCATTCTTCAATATGTAAGACATATTTTAACTTCACAGAAACATACAGTCACTGGATGTTGTCATCAGTGATGTCATTTGAGATGTCATCAGTGATGTCATCAGTGATGTCACTGACCATGTCATGAATGATGTAATATGTGACATCATCAGCAGTGGATTGCGGGTGCGCGATATATAGTTAGCGCAACTAACTATATATGGAATTTCAATGGTTTTATGCGAGTAAAATAAGGTTTTGTAAATGCGAATTCCTAACTATATATGGTCTATAACCTATGGTTTTTTCATTGAATTTCAATGGTTTTTTAAATGCAAATTTCTAACTATATATGGTCTATAACCTATGGTTTTTTCAGTGAATTTCATTGGTTTTTTAAAAGCTAACATCTGTAGCTGTAAAATGTATTATTCTTTAAATCCCAAAATATATTTAGATGTTTATTGATAATTTTTTTTTTAATATTTTTTTTCTTCGCTTCTAGTTCGCGAACCGGGAAGCTTTCCGTTAGCTCATCTTGATGCCGCGATCTAGTCCGCGAACCGGTCAACGTTACGTTAGCGGAACAGTGACGCGCCGCGGAAGCGCGACGTATCACGTTATCGCGTAATGCGTCTAATGACGCGCCGCGTTAGCGCTCCCGGAAGTGCTCCGGACCGCGAACCGGAAGCGATCTGGGACGCGGCGCGCGCCGCGTAACGTAAGCGGAACAGGTCATGTGACTTGTTTATCAAACTTCTCATTGGTTCATTTCACTTTTGGTTTCCAAATGATGTATGACTAGGTCATGTGACCTAAAAATAACACTTTTCATTGGCTCAGAACTTTTGTTTTCCCCAAATCAAGTAAACCCCTCCTTATTTCCTCACTCTGACTTTCATCTTGGTGAGAGAAAGACCATTTATCTGAAGATCCACAATGGCTTCCATTGTTGCTGCAGCTGGTGCACCCCCACCACCACCTCCACCTCCCCATAAGAAGAGAGGACCACCCAGTCAAATTATGACTAACAGAGAGGAGGAAGATGAGGAAGAAGAAGAAGAGGAGAGAGAGGGACAACAATTTGTTGATGAGTTGCCCCGGGTTTCTAAACGAAAAACCAGTTTCATCTGGCAGTTTTTCACCATCCCTCCTGGAACCAAGAAAGTGAATGCAAAATATGCCACCTGCCTCATCTGTGACTACAGATTGTCGAGAGGCACAGAAAAGAAGTACAGTATGGGGAACTATACAATGCACCGTCACATGAGCAGGTGGCATCCCTTGAACTACAGCCGGGCTGAGTTGAGGGATCTTGAAGACAATCCGACGGCAACTCCTGTGGCAAGATCTACATCCACATTGTCTTTGACGGGAAGAGAGGCACAAGAGACTGTGCCAAACATCCAACCTAACTTCCAGCACATGAAGTTGTCTTGTATTTACTGTGGTGCTATGCTGTCATATGGCAACATGAGTGTCAACCTCATGAACATTGCATATGAAAATCATAAGTGCCCTAATGCACCCAAAAAGTAATTTTCTTTTTTTTTGCTCCAGTTGAGCCGTTTTGAAAGCCTGTTTTTTGTTGTCTCCCCTCCTTAAAAAACACAAAAAAAACATAAAACAGTTCTAAAAATACAAAAAAATCAAAAAATGTTCAAAAAATTACAAAAAAAACATAAAACAACAAAAACAAAAAAAAACAGTTCTTTTCAGAACTACCTCCCCTTTCAAACAAAATTGCTAGAATGTTTATCACTCTGGCAAGCTCTATTTCTTTTGGTTCGCTTCAAGTTCGCTGACCGGTTCGCGAACTTTAAGCGAACTAAAAAAAATATTTTTTTAAAAAAAAAGAAGAGTTAGTATAAGGGAAGTAAACAGAGAATAATGTAAAAAGAAAGACAGCTAGAGAGAGTAAATGAGAGATACTGTCAATGACATCATCAGCAGTGCATTGCGGGTAAAAAGAGTGGAAAACATTTACCTTATAATTCTTGTTACCTTTTTTAAATATTTTTTCATACTTTCAATCTGTAAAACAAAGAACAAACATTTCAAAAAATATTAAAACATGTATTTAAAAATTAGAAAAGACAAGGGAAAAGGTTCAAAAACAAACAGTTTTTCAACAACTTTGACATTTACAGAAGTCTCTGCTTCTCTACGTTCCCTACACAATCCTAAAGATATATATTCGAAAGAAACTGTATCTTGATATTGCTGAACTGAGGCCTATTTTGAAACATGATGTTTTTCTTGCACTGCTAATGTCTCACAATAGTGATGCAATAGCAGCGCAAAAAAGATGTAAAGTCATAATAAAATTGTGTCTAACATTGTAAATGATTGTTTTAGGATGCAAATAAGATGTGTGCTTTCAAGAGCTTTCTTTGAGGTGAGGCCTCTTTTTTTTATAAAAAAAAAACACTACCCAGAAGTACAGCACTCTAAGCATTAAAATTGATATTTACAGAACTCACCTTACCCATATGTACCACACATTTCTAAATGTATATCATAAGGACAAAAAGCATAACATTAATTATACATGTTAAATGGTTTATTTTTGCTGTTCTCAGAATGTATCAAATTTCACTTAAATCAGTGACTTGAAGGTATTCATCATGTAACAGCGGGGAAAAAAAAACACAATCAAAATGACTGTGTTTAAAAAACCCATACAACCTAAGAAATCTGATTTCAAAACTTCTTAAAATTAACTTACTTTCAATGACGTCGAAGGATCTCCTATAAACAGCATCCACTCTGTTGTGCTTTAAATATTTTCAGCCCGCCACTTTCTGAAAGAAAACCTCCATCGATACGTGAAATATGTTACATAGAAAAAAAACTTCTCTCATTATATCACATGTTTCCACTAGGCCAAATCATGTTGCCGCGATTCGCAAATCTTGTAATTCTTCCAATCAAATCCCGACATTTTCTATTTTCGCAACTTTCAAAAATAAAATATTTGAGATTATTTTCACAATCCTGGACTACTAATATCTTACTCTTCTTTGTCAGTCATGTTCTCCTTTTCCTATGACACTGATACTGCTTACTATGAAGCAGACTTACTTGCATTAGGTTTATATAGTTGAATTTTTAATCGAGACAGCATTGCAGACTTACATTCCCTCTACTTAAAATTTTGGTTTTAAAAACACCAGGTAAGAATTTTTAAGGTCAAACGGCAATTTTTTTTTGAACGTTACAACAGAATCATTACAGAATGACCAGCCGTTTCCAGACTTTAAGTAAGCTGTATAATGTCCTGATGTTGTTGATGGACCATCGTGATAGATAATTGCTACAGTAACAAAAGTCCTCCCTGATATTGACAGCTGAGAAGCCACAAAATTTTTTATTAAAGTTGACAATTTTGTTCCATCAGGCCTACATCGTTGCATCATTAAAATGACATACTGGCCATATCTACGTATAAATAATGTTGACATCATATCACATTTACATTGGCTACACTCCATGTTGTGATCCGCTGCATTTACTAGCTTATTAAAGGAGACTGATTTACTGTCTGGCAAAGTTAAATATATAAATCTTTCTGAGTCTACACTAGTAGTACTTGATACCATACAGTTCTCGCAGTCATGCTGCCATTGATAAGAAAGCCCAAACAGGTGATCTACATCTACACCCTCAACTTGCAATATATCAAGCATATACATTAAAAACTCCTGACAATCTTGCTGATTATTTTCAGAGAAGTCTGTTTGACCTGAACATTCATCTAACAGATAACGAACTTCAGACACACTTTCTACTTTTGTTCGATCACTGCTACATTTCTCGAAAACAGAATTCAACAAACAGCATAAAATTTGTTCAGAATTCAACAGAATCTGTTCTTTTAAACTCTCTAGTGAAAAGAGAACATTAACCACTACATTTGCATAGCAGTTGACACCAGAACTGTTTTCAAATTGAAAACCGACAACATCTTCAACAGAATCCACTTTCTTTCTGCTAACAATTTTCGGTTCATTGACTTTTAGTCTTTTTGCAACAACCTCCCTACTATTACTGCTATTTCTACGTTTGCGGCCTACCACACGTTTCTCAAACAAAGGATATTGAGGCAAATGTGGCGCATACTCTCTTCTTAACCTATTGTATTCCTTAACACAATCTAGATCCGCACAAATGTTTGTGACATCACAGTCAATCAAGTACAATCCCGATAAAGTTCTAACTCGTGACAATGCCACATATGCCATACCCTCCTTGAACACAGAACTGCCAATATTCACCAATGCACAGTCTACACTTAAACCTTGCGATTTATGGATTGTCACCGCATATGCCAAGCAAACAGGAAACTGTTTACGGCGAACATATAAATCTTTAACAAGCAAAAACCTAGCAGAACAACGACCAATTTGCTGTACTTCCTCAATGCCATCAAATTTAATTTTTAAAAATTCTATTCCATCTCTATTTCTGTATTTCTCAAAATCAACAACATTACCCATTGATCCATTTACCAGACCTCTTTCTACATGTAAATTCCTTCTCAAAATAATTCGGCAATTTAAACACACATTCAAAGTCTTTTCAAAACCCGCTGTTTTAGATATAGTCTTCTCTAATGAATCCAATTTTGATTTCAAATTGTCTGACAAAATAATTGTTGATCCCATATGCTCTAATTTGTCGATAGCTTCAAGTTTCACAATCTCTTGCTTTTCTAAATTCAACATTTTGTTGTTGAAGATGGCACATTCTGCAAGAGTTGGCATGAGACATATCCCGGATTTCTTCTCAGTAATTTTCTGAAAAATATTCTCAGGCACAATATCTTGTTTGGGATACAAATTTGACAGTAACCGTGCATTTAAAGCTTCTTTCCCATGCTCGGTCACTTTTCCAATTCTAATATCTTGTAGAATATTCTTGTAATCTTCATCCTTTGCCTGACGCATATTTTGATGCAGTTCTGCATAATTGAAGTTTAACCATATATTGACGTTGCCAATGCTCCCTAGGCACTTCCTGGTATCTTCATGCGTGAGTATTTTGAACACAGGTTGACCTTTTACTGGTGTCAGCTGTAGAAGATCTCCGAAAACAATAATGTGTTTCCCACCAAATAAGACATCATATTCAGTTTTAAGTACTTCTTGCATTCTCAAATGCACAAAGGCAAGCATGACATTGGAAACCATGCTTACTTCGTCAATGATAAGTAGTTTCATTTTCCTCAAAACTCTTGAAACTTCACAGCAAGCATCTCCAGATAACTTGTTGTATTGTAATTTGTTGTCATGCTCCACCGGCAGCATCAATAGACGATGCAAAGTAATACCTTTAATATTATGTGCTGCCAGTCCAGTAGGAGCGGTGACAACACAAGACAGCGATGACTCAGTCCTTTCCTGCAAATAACAAGAGATTGCTTTAATGAGGAAACTTTTTCCAGTTCCCGCTTCTCCACTCACGTACAGTCGGACAGGCTTCAACGACGTACACGAGCACTCTTTCTTCTCATGACTTAATCCGTGCTCAATTTCCTTGGTAACTTCATCATATATTTTCCTCTGCTCAACGTTGAGTTGTTTTTCCAAGTCTTGTAAGTTAACTGAATCCTCCTGAGCATGTGCCATGGCTCTTTCTACTTCATTCATAGCAGTGGCAGCTTCATTTTCGATAATAGGTCCTCCAAGTGGATCTTGACTCAATGAAACAGAACTCTGACTGTCCTGAGAACTGTCTCTGGCAATCTCGGCTGCAATCGTTGCTTCCTGCTCAATTTCCAAAGTTAGCATTTCTTGATATTTAGAAAAAGCAGGACATTCTATGGACTCCTTGGCTGCATTGAAAGAGTCTTCGTAACAGAGGAAATCTCCAAGCAGTTCCTCTTCTGCACGCCAAGGCTTGAAAAGTTGCAAAAGTGCTAAATAGAAAAACTCCTTTTTTTCTGGAGATTCGCCACTTAATTTTCGATGGTTTACTAATTGGCATTTTCTTTGCTTGACCAGGCATCCCTCACTTCCAATTACAGCATACACTCCTTTCTCAATATCTTCTTTGATGTTCCTCTTGAATATATAATTTTGGAGAACCTCATATAGACAAATATTCTCAAGGTGACTGCTTCGATTTGGATAATATGTATCCAACATGTTGGTCTTCAAAATGTCGGTACTGTTTGGTTCCTTTTCTGCCAAATACTCAATTTCCCGAACAGGTTTTAGAACTCGATTTCGCGTTGCAGCAAGACCAAGACTCGCCCAAACGAGACTCCTGGATTTGGCATAGAGACTTGCTGAAGACAATCGATCAGAACATTCGTAAGCTCCGATTTCTCGATGCGACAACATCTTCAGACTGAAACTGTACAACTTCTTGCTGAGGCTCTTTTCATGGGAAATGTCCTCCCACATATCCTTCAGTTCGGTCTTTTCTTTTTTGGTGATGTAAGATGTCACATACCGAGCCACAGCCATACAGTTGTCAGCCACAAACTGTATATCCATGTTGGCATTCCACATGGACAAAATCACTGGGTTGTAGTCATTGATGTACTTGGACTCTTCGTTCCTTTTCAAATTGTATGTATTCTTGGGTGATTTCCTCGTCACATTATGTCGCAGCGAAGACATCAAACTGTTCACTCTTCCTTTAGAAATCACCGGTCGTGGAAAGTTGAAACGACATTTGGTGTAGAACTTGTCCTTGTTTCTGAATTTACGACGACAGTACTTTCCACAACGATGGCTTTGGAAACGTAGAACTTGTTCTCTTAGACTTTTCTTCTCCGTTGCGTTTGGAACAGCACACGTAGAATACTGTTCGATGAAATTCATCACTAAGTCATCCGGATCTGTTCCAAATTTAGGTGCATCCTTGATCCACAGCAACATATGTATATGAGGGGCACCTCTTGCTTGGTACTCCTTTCTCCAGAAGAAATCCAACACCTCTCCAAGAGGTGGATTCTTTTTATTTGTGATGAAAGACATCATAGCTTCAAATCTATGATTGAAGTACCTGCATACATTCACAGGATCCAAAGAACACAGTTCTCCAGGTGTCTTGAATTCAATGTTTTCAATATTTCCATTTGCCTCTCGTAGAAATTCAAGTAAGTCATCCCAGCCATACTCGGCACAGCTCAGAGTGAGGAACCATGTCGGAGTTCCTAAGTTCCTCAGCATACATTTTAAGTCACCATGACGACGGTACCAGTACTCATTAGTACCACGCTGACACGCCATGAGATTAATTAAGTGAGAATCCAAAATACTGTCTTGGACATTGACTTTATGCATAAAGTCACTTGCCGAGATGTTTCGCATCTGTATACCACTTTTTAAGATGTGGTTCACTGCATATGACAGTCCAGACAGATCGCTTTCAAACAGGAGATGAAACAAATAGGGAATGCATTGCCGAAACCTAGGATCTTCTGCATACAATCGTAAAGTCCGGTATTCAGACGCAGGAATTTCACGAGGTCGCTCATCATATCTTCCTCCTTGACCTGTGGGAAATAGCTGTGGGAAACACCGAGCTTCCAAACTTTCCTCCCAAACACTAATGGGACTCCCTTTGGCTTGTTTCATTTGAAACAACTCAATAGCATTCCCCATCACTTCCTTGGAATGCAAAGGATGAACACTATAATGTTCATATATTTCTTCACTTTTAGAGGCCTCTACTTTCTCAATTTGGCCAGCACACAAATCGCTATCCTCTTCATCACTTACTTCCTCTTCTGCAACATATACATTCTTATAGTACTTATTATTTTTCTTCAAATACACTGTTGCCTTTTTGACTTTCCTAACATCCACTAAATCTTGCCATATTTTCTTATTCTTTGTCGGAACCCCATTAACCAAGATAACCAGAGGTTCCTCTTCCACTTTTTCTATTCCAATTGTGTTAATGTTTTTGTTCAAATCTAGAGGCAAATAAACAACTCTTCCCTTTAATCCTCTCTGTAAATCTGCTGGAGGCAATTTCCCTGTCTTTGGCTCCATTCTTACAATAGCCTGAAAGGGATGGATACTTTGAATCAAAATAGATTCATAAGTATTTAAATCCTTCAATTCAGAAGGAATCTCAACCAATTCCAGATTATTATGAACTGCCCTAGCAGGCATCTGGTTTTGGTTTAATTTATTACAACAATAAGTACACACACGTTGATCCGATCCCAAATCAAAATAATTTTCTACCATCAAGTATGTGGCTAAATCCTTCCATTCACTATTATTTTCCCTTTCACTTTTTGCATATAAATCCACTACCTTAGTCTGATTCTTATAATAAGTGCGTCGACAACATACACAAGTGAAATTAGGCCTCTCACTTGATTTCATCTGAAACGTGGCAATTTCCTTCTGAAAATTATCTGTACTGGAAACCTGTACATTATCTTCCACATTACCCTCTACTTCAGGGTCAATTTGAACATTCTCATCTTTACTACCAAAGTAACAAAACTCAATTTCTTCACAAAGATTCTTCACATCTATTTCAGAACCATGCAAAAGAGCAGCACATAACTGTTTAAGCATAATTGCTGGACTCTTAGCATAATACAACATTCTCACTAATTTTCTCACTTTATTATGATGCACTGCTAGCATCCTGAAATGATGAAAAACACTCTGGCATACTCTCCTGGAAAGACAAGCCAGTGAATGACCACGCAAACCTGTCATTTGTCTCACTCTGCAAGGATCTAAATCTTGCAACAACTTCATTTTCTGCTTCAAACTTTTCTTATTAAATGTCCGTATAAAATCACATAGCAAATTGATGGAAACCTGTCGCACACTGCAAATAGAACTACACTTCCAAATGTACACAGGACCCTTAGGACGTCTTCCTAAAACCTCATCACTTAGCGCCTCTTCTGTCTCTGTTGTCACAAGTTGTTCTTTTTCAACTGGACAACCATCCTTCACTTCATAAGCTCGACCACTGATGTCAACTGCATGCACCAAATCATTATCCTGAAAATAAGTCTCCTCATTAAAAAATGCCTCAGAACTTGAACTATGCATCCATTCTCCAGAAAAAACTTCACAAAAGTTAGTACGATTTACTACTCTCTTCCATCTACTTTTTGTTTTGAAATCAGAAATTACCTTGCTTAGTTTCCTAATTCTATTGATTACCAAAATAAACAACTTTCGCTTGATTTCAAAAGCATGATCAATAATTTTCTCTACATTTTTCTTCTTCCTATAAAATGCCGCTTTCTGTTGGCCTTTCTTTTTAATATTTTTCAATAAATTAACTAATATCCTATTACGGAACATTCGTTGTCGAATGTCCCTAAACTGTTGTTTCCTTCTACTATCATGCACAGAGTTATCTCTTCCTCTACCAGTAACATTTGTGATGGGTCTCTCCTTTCCATTTAAATTACTTCTCTTTTTGTTAAGAGACACATTTTTTTGAGCAAAATTTTTTTTACTACAAATATTTCTTAAGAATGATTTCGTGCTCTTACCCGGACCTTTCTTGGTGTTTTGACAAGTATTTGGGGAAGAGGACTGCTGCAATAAAACATCATCCTGCTGTCTTTGACGTTTTCTAGCCTTTCGTATTCGACTTCTGGAAGGCATTTTCCAAACTATGAAAGAATCTGCAGTTGAATCTGTGAAAAAATATAATATAAAATGTTATTAACCACTATTACCAAACAGTAAATAAATAACAGTCATCTAAAACTTAATGCTGTACTAATTATTTAACATAGCAAATATTTTCCACCAGCACTGCATCACAAAAATGACACTCAATGGTACAAAACAGGCATACAACACTCATAAATCACTCCCTAATATTTTAAATCATTAATTCAGGATGACGATAAGATGTAGCCTATCTAAAGGTTTGTTTAGGCCCAGATCTTTGGACTGGGGTGAATGTGTGTCATTGATCCACATTCAGTCCATCACCTGTTTTGTTTATTTGAGGTGAGGCCAACACATGGTTGCAGATAAGATTTTCACTGAAAAAAAACCAAGGTAAAAAAACATGTGAAGGCCTACCAATGAAGTAAATCATTAAATGAAAACCAATACATTTCTGGAAATATGCACTACTAGTGCTTCATAAGATGTTTTGGATCATATTTATAAGTTATTTGAGTATCTAGTATGCTATTTTACATTCTTCATGGTGCAAATTTATTGTAAATACGCTCCCACCTGCGGTTGGCAAATTTAGATTTTGATTATGGGAGTTAGATAGGCATGTTAATAATTTCCCAAAAATGGTATATAACCCCAAACAACCTTTGAAGCAAATGCTCTTAGCCATGTTATCCACCTCCCATTGGATAACATGGCTAAGAAGTGCTTGCAAATGTGATAAAAAAAGGCCTGCAATGCATGAATAACGCAGAAAAATCAGCGATATTCATGCATTTTCCAACAAATGCTCTTAGCCATGTTATCCACTTCCTATTAAATAACATGGCTAAGAACTGCTCAGGGCACCATGAGGAACGCTTTCCATTTAAAAAGGGAAAAATAACATCAAAGACACTAAAATGCCTTCTAAATATGAACCCAAACAACCTATGAAGCAATGTGAAAAAAAACTGCCGCAATGCATGAATATAGCAGAAAAATCAGCGATATTCATGCATTTTCCAGCAAATGCTCTTAGCCATGTTATCCACTTCCAATTAAATAACATGGCTAAGAACTGCTCAGGGCCCCATGAGGAACGCTTTCCATTTAAAAAGGGAAAAATAACATCAAAGACACTAAAATACCTTCTAAATATGAACCCAAACAACCTATGAAGCAATGTGAAAAAAACGGCCACAATGCATGAATATAGCAGAAAAATCAGCGATATTCATGCATTTTCCAGCAAATGCTCTTAGCCATGTGATCCACTTCCTATTAAATAACATGGCTAAGAACTGCTCAGGGCCCCATGAGGAACGCTTTCCATTTAAAAAGGGAAAAATAACATCAAAGACACTAAAATGCCTTCTAAATATGAACCCAAACAACCTATGAAGCAATGTGAAAAAAAAACGGCCACAATGCATGAATATAGCAGAAAAATCAGCGATATTCATGCATTTCCCAGCAAATGCTCTTAGCCATGTTATCCACTTCCTATTAAATAACATGGCTAAGAACTGCTCAGGGCCCCATGAGGAACGCTTTCCATTTAAAAAGGGAAAAATAACTTCAAAGACACTAAAATGCCTTCTAAATATGACCCCAAACAACCTATGAAGCTCTAACAGTACATATCCTGAAATTTAATTCATTTCAAAATTCGTTTTTAAACACAGCATATAAATCCTTGTATACCTGCATTCATGAAGAAATGACTAAAAATGTCCTTGAGACACATGAAAGTGTTTTCTGGAATGCCCTAGCACCATTTTTGGGACACTATTAACATGGCTAGGTAACTCCCATAATCAAAATCTAAATTTGCCAAGCACAAGTGGGAGCGTATTTACAAGACACTTGTCCCATGAGGAACACTTTACATTTTAAAAGGCGAACACAACATCTTAGACACTCAAATACCTTATAAATATGGCCCAAAACAACCTATGAAGCTCTAGCAGTACATATCTAGAAATGTAATTGATTTCTTAAATCGTTTTTAAAAGCAACATATCTGTTTCAGCTTACATAACAGACCATGAAATGGCCTCCATGTATTACAATATCTTGTGTAACTGCATGCCAGAATGTTACACCAAATATGCAATTATAATTTCTCTTTGAAACTAATTCTATTAGTATATCACTAGAGACAAAACCACATTTTAAAAACACAGCTTTCTTCATCATTTTCTCCTTAAATCATACTATTCTCTATCTAAATTAAATAAATCTTTTCTCACCTTAGCAAATATTTTTTGAGTTTTGAAAACAGTCTCAGAAATACACCAAATTGTCTTCAGCAGAAGAAAAAGGATGCACTCCAAAGGCTGCAGCTATTGAAAGCACAGAAATACAGATATTCTTTTCACATATCTCTCATATTAGCCAATCATACCTCTTCCCTCACTTTTTTCAAATCAAAACCCTTCCCCCCTCTGCCCTGTCTGCCTTGTTTCCATAGCAACCACCTCCTGGAAGACCTCTCATGTTTGCAAATTCACACAACAATGTTTCAATTGAACTCTGAACTCTCAGTGCACCTGCGTATCCAGTGCAATCTTTCATTAAATGTTTCTTCCTTGACCATTCAAATTACATCTTTCAAAGAACACATCCATGCACCCTAACTTTCTGTTTTCAGAAATGGAAATGCACCAATCACTGCTAATGAATCATTAGCATTGTAAATCCACAGTTTTTTTTCTTTAGAAACTCCTACTGTTTCAACTGCCCTTTCATTACCACACTTCATCTGACTGCAGAACAACCTTCTTCCACCATGTTTAACGTCTGGATTGTTGGACATAGTTACATCCACTGGGCTCAAAGGTATGCTGAGAGCAGAAATTTACACAACCTCAATTTACAAGATGTGGAAATTAAGTGGTTGGGCCAAAGAGGATTAAAATGTCACCAATTGATACCATTGGTGAAAACCTTTATGCATTTGCCAAAACCTGACCTGTTAATAGTGCACTGTGGAGGTAATGATTTGGGCACTTTGACAGGGGTAGGTCTGGAAATGCTTTTAAAGGACACCTTGGAGCAATTAATGGCACTTTTTCCTCAAACTGCCTTGGTATATTCCAATATATGCCAAAGACAGAAATGGAGGTGGTCCAACCAATTTTGTCCACAAATTGAGAAAGCGAGGAAGCATGTAAACAAATCTGTTTCAGCTTACATGAGAGACCATGGAATGGGCTCTCTGTACAACAATAACTTGCGTTACTACATGCAAGATATCTACAGAGGAGATGGAGTTCACTTCTCAGATGAGGGCAACAGAATTTTCATTCTGAATTTAAGACTGTGCATTGGTACCTACTTATAAGTACCTAAATGTACCATAACCCAAAAGCTCTTCTCAGAGCTACCCTACATCTGATCACTCACAATTATTATTTTTCTCTAACTTTTTTCACTAATTTTCCACAAAATTCGCTCCCCGGAGCGCTACCCGGTTCGCTAACCGAAAGCTAACCTCGCGGAATTTTTTAAAAAAAATTTTTTTTCCGCACATATAAGCCTCCTCAGCCACGCTCAGAAAACCTAGGGGGTCAAGATAAGTCTACCATGACCCCTTCTACCCATTCTAAACATTATTTGCCCTCCATCTTGTATCTTAATGCGAACGAAACACAAAATGGTGGACTCCCGTGACGCTTAAGGTTCGCTAACCGGGCAGCTTCCCGGAAAGCGGTCCTAAAAAAAGGCGGGAAAGTAATTTACAGAATAACGACTAGAAACACTCTCACCAAATATAGATTAGCTCATACTACATAACAATCCCTTCCATTCTCACAAATTTCATTGAAATTCCATTTAGCCATTTAGCCTGTAGACCTCTCCAAGTACCGTGAGGTAAATTACTTCACAAAACACATCTGAATTGTTGGAATTGACAACCAATGAAAATGTTACTTTCATTTTCTACTTTTATTACCTGACATTTGATTGGTTATATACCTGTATATATATAAAGGGAGAGAAGGAAACACAGCCATTTTGACTACTACTTCTTGTTGTACCTCCTATTTCAAAAGCTTCAAAAAACTTCAACTTCTTTGTGAAGGTAAGTTATAATTTAATATATTGTGCACTATGACTTAATATAGTAGACTTTTTCTGCTACATATACACTATCCCTCTGTAGTAGTAGTGTCTTGGTTAAATCACATACACTTTTTTTTAGTCCTATTTCCACTCTCATACTATACACTGCCAAAAGATAAATTCACTGATAAAAACTGCCTATCTAAAATTAATCCCAACAGTGCCCTATCTCTACTAATATATATTTTTTTAATCCAAATTTCAGGCAAAATGGAAGGCGAGCAGCAAGTTTCATTTTCGATTGAACTGAAGGAGAGCAGCCAAGACAAACTTGATGACTTTATGGATGACAGTAGAGACCACGAACTTCTACAATGTGTTGAAGCAGTAGACAACTTGCTTCAAAATGAAAAACAATTACACCCTATAATAAATTATGACATTTCTGACAATGAAATGTTAGAAAATTTAATAAAGTATGAAACACAATCATAATAAAAAAAATAAATAAATAAAGAAAACAAAAAAAAACAAGAAAAACAACAAACAATTAACATACAGTATTAGAAAAGTCTTTCATTCTTTTATCCATAAAGTTCGCTGCCCAGAAAGCTATCCGGTTCGCGAACTTGGCGCTTACCACGCAAAAAAAAATTTTTTTTTTTGGACCCTCCTAGGCCCTTTTAAAACCTCCACATAAAACCTAGGGGGTCAACGAGGATCTACTATGCCCCCTTATGGTAATTTCCCCCTTTGTTTTGGCCTCCTCTTGTCTCTCGATCCTACCGAGAGACAAGATGGCGGCCGCTCCGGACTGTTTAGAATGTTGACAGACACCGGAGGGCCAATCAGCTTCTCATCGCAAAG